>NC_134830.1:114725663-115043046 GCF_004210375.1 Tachypleus tridentatus
ATTGTTGGTTTTTTATAAATTTTCCTATAGTTTCAGAGGACATTATTTTTTAATTTTACGTTCTTATACCATATTTTTTATACACTCTTTAGACATAAAATGTTGAACATTCAGCAGAATTAAATGTGTAAATAATAAAAGATTAAGAGAATGGTTTTCTTATTGTTTTCATTTCAAATGGCATGTTGAAAATAAATAAATTACTTTGTTGGATGCTAGTATCTTATGATGAGGACTTTTATTAAAAGTGTGATGCTTTGTAATCCTGTTAAATATTAATATGAAAAGCAATTCTCAAAGTCTCTGCTGATTTTAATAAGGACAATTTATTCACAGACACATGCCGCATAGCGTGGAGAATAGTCGACACTGTGGTACAGTTAAAATATCAAATTGCTGAAGCTGTTCAAAACTGGAACTCAAAGTATGCTCTAAATCATTATTTTGCTTTGTCTCTAGTCATTTTATATAACCATTTTGTCTTCAGTATATATGTGTGATTTATTTTCTTCTAACATACTAAGTTCCAAAAAATGAAGTTTTTCAAGGTTGTTTTTTTAATATGTCTGTTATAATCAGTCTAAACATGTATGCTCTTTACTATGGGTAATGCAACAGTATTTTGTTTTAATTTGTATGATATACATCCTTCATAGTACAAATGATTTACAACTAAATTTTCATCAGTGTCAAAATTTTTAATAGTTTATCATGTGCCGTCAGTTCACCATTTGTAATTGTTAATGTTTATGTATTAGGGTTAGTCCCTTTTTGTTTTGTTCTTAGAGCTAGAGATGATTTATATTTTTGTTAATAAACCTCCTACATACAGTTACAAGATTAACTCAAGGATTTGTCTTGATACTAGTGAAAAGTTAAATGGGAAAAAAAAAATGGATATAATTAAAAATACCTGAATTTCTAAGTTCAGTAGATCTTGTATCTTTAAATAATGTTTTTCTCAGGATTAGGTGGTTTTACACCTTTAAGTTTACTTTTAAGGTTCTCTCACAATTTAGTAATATTATTTGTCACCTTTGTGTTTTATCAACATGATTCACTGTATCAACTTTAAGACTACAGAAAGTGTTATTTATTAAGTGCATTATTTGGTTCTACAGGAAGAAACTTTTCCTCTGTTACTCTTTACTGTTATTATTATTATTATTAACTTTTAATAATTACTCTTGTGAAATCACCATCTATACATGTTTTCAAACTATTTCTATAATGGTAATTACTTTCAACATAATGCTTTATATTTGTATAACTGATTTAAATTATTTGTACATTTCATGTCTTTGGTTCAAATTCCTCTTCCAGCAGGTACACTTTTTAACTGTTGATATCTTCTGTATTTAGGGTTCAGCATAATCAGGTGGCTAGGGAGCTTGACTTGCAGTCTGAGGGCTGAGAGTCTTTCACTGATAAATTAGGGATAGCTAGTGCAGGTGTGACCTTCATAGAGCTTTGTACAATAAGCAAAACAAACAACTCTTTTGTATAAATATAGGGATATTCTACTGTGTTTTGGTTGTGGATGTGTTTGCATGTAATTAGAGAAGTAACAAATTATCTTGACAACTTTACTTGAATATCACATTTTTGTAAAACATATCATTTACATTCAAATAATATATAAATTGTAAAACATAACAGTTTATCTCTTTGTTCACTTTGAATATTCTACCCCATAAATTTATGTTATGATGTCTCAGGTGGTCAGTTTGCTTAACGTTGACAGGAAAATCCATTTACTTGAACTCTTCTTAATGTTTCTTAAGCATCTAATGTAATATTATTGCTATTAATTTCATATGTGCTCACATATTATTAATATTATTGCTATTTCATATTTTTCTACTGAATTGTACGTGCTTATAGTAAACATTTTTATTTTTAAATGTATGAGTACAATAGTAAATTTACGTTATCAGAGGAGTTACAGCGACTGGCTGCTAGCATGTAAAATGATGAGATACAAATATGTTGGAAGTGAAATTTCATTTCGAAATTGTAGCTTAACTTAATTGAAAGGTGTAAATGTAATGAAACAAAACTTTAATTAAATTTTGATAAAAAACTAATATTTAGGAGCTGACCACCCCTTGGTGGGACAGCAGCAAGGTTATGAACTGTGGATATTTTAAGTACTTTTTAATGTAATCAAACTCCTTTTACGAATATAGAATAACTGAATCATACTATTTGTATTGAGGTTTTCTCCATTAATTTGAGTTGTTATGGTTTTATTAATTACCAAATTGTTTTTATACTGCTCACTTCCATTTCACAACCTGAAGTGCTCGCATATTGTATCATATTGATTAATCTTTTCTAGTTGCAACTTTCAGTGTAAAGAACTTATCAGGAAAGTGGGTGGAATCATTCATTAATTATGTACAATTAATAGAAAATTTCAGTTGTAATTAATGGGATTAGCTGCAACTCTGGATCCAATTTCAGTTTGTGCACCTCTGATGAAGGTGTCTATATTTAATGGAGCTCCTCAGCTACTTTTATCAATTTTTATTTCAGTTATCAATTAACTTTGTGTTTTCTACATTAACTATTTTCAGGTGTTCATGTACCTGAAATGAAAAATTTAAAAACAAGTTTTCAAGTTCCCATATTGGGTCTCATTAACTATGTTTTTAGGGTTGTTTTTTTTATTCAAGTTTAATCCATTCTGCACTGCCTCCCAATGACACAGTGGTATGTCTGAGGACTTGTACTGCTTTATAGTTTCAGTTAACAAGCCAAATTAATTTTTTCTATTACTATCACCAAACTATCCAAGCATAGTTCACTTATGTTTCATTGAGATACCATGATTGTATCCTATACTTCTAAAATCATCTGCTCCTTTATTAGATTTAGGCCTACTTTCAATAATCATCTGTTTTTGGCATATAGGCCTATATCCATATAGTTGTCTAACTTTTGTGAAAGTCTGTACAGACACCTCGGTTGAACTACTTTGGAACTCTCTTTGATGAAATAAACTGTTCTTTTTATCTCGTTTTAGCACCATTAGTCTCATTCTAATATATATCAATTGTTAGGCCTTTCTTCTCTCTTATGCGACTTTACTCTTTGTCTGTCTGCTTTTCTTGTTCATCTCACGCTATTTATACATTTATTATTTAATCGTCTGCTCACTATATTTTAGACATCAAAGAGTTATATACACAGTGTATGAATTTTCCCAGTTTATGTTGCTAAACGTGCTATAATATTTACGTTAAGTGCTTCTAGCTCTCTTGTTATGAACAAAATCACACAATTATAAAATATTCACTCACAAAATAAATAAATTAATAACATCTACAACAAAAGTTGTATATCATGACAATTATCATTACCAAAGTTATTTTTATTGAAGAGGAATAATTTTGTAGGATCCAAGATTTTATGACTACTACTAAGAAGGAGGATAGGTCATCAAAAGGAGCAAGTGTTGCTCAAAAACCTGCCCCTGGATACCAGCAGCTTCCAGTTTCCCCAGGTTTTGATGTGTCTCATGTAAGTTCACTGTTTACACATTATTTTGTATGTATAACCATTCAGTTCTGTCTACATACTCTTCTGTTGTTTCTTTAGCCTGTAAAAAGTATGTTGCTATGTTCTCTGACACCTTGCCATATATAATAGTAAAAGTGCATATTGTATATTTCTTCTTTGTAGTTTTAAAAATATCTTAAAATCAGAGTTTAGCAGTTGGCAAGCCAGATTGTTTCATTGCTGCAAAATTATGAATGTGTCCTTGTGGTTGTTCTGTTTCCTCTTTGTTTTTCGTGATTATTTTCTTTTCTGCTTGTTCCTGTGGTTCCTTTTCATGCTTATATTTCTGGTTTTCTTTCCTGTTTATCCTTGTGATTGTTCTATTGTTTGCTTGTCTTTGTGGTTTTATTTTCTGCCTTGAGAGTTTTGTTTTCTTGCAACTGATTTTTATATATAAGTATCAATAAACAGTTCTAATCTCTAAAGTAGTACTTGATTATTATTAAAATTGGGCACCAAAAGGCTTTGAAAATGATTTTATTAAAATATGGATGCTTCTTCTGTTTTATTATGCCATTTGTTTTTGAACGCTGGGTCTAGATAGTTATTTACTACATGCTCACTAAACCAACACGCATACTGTGCCCACATCCAGCAGCACATATTACTAGATAGCAATAAAGTAATTGTGATTACTCTTTTACTGAAGTCAGTTCTTTTACACTTTCCTACACCATAGCCATGTGTGTCCCCGAAGAGAAGAATGGAAACAAAACCAGATCATAAAATAAATCTTTATATAAATTCATTTTTATGAACTACAAAATTGGTCACAAACCATAAAGTGGTATCATTGTGACTATTTCAAAGAAGAATTATTAAAATACTGTTTGTTTTTTCCTATTGCCAATCAGTGTCAGAAATTTTCAGAACAGTAGAAAACAAAAACATGCACCAACAACTACTGTGTGTACTCATACTTGAAGAAAGCAATCAAAAAATAAATAACTACAAGTTACTTTAACTCCATACTAAAGTTACTGTACACAGCTAGAAGTATCTTGAAATGAAAATAAATGCTTAAAATTATTGTTGTTTATTATCTAACTGTGAATGGATAAAAGTCATTACAGTATGAACATGTACACGTTTTTACTTGTTAACTTTTGTTGATCTGAGCAAGACTTCTATTTCTGTAAAATATTTATTTTAGATTAATTCAACCTTAATATGTCCATAATTGTAAAATTATTTTGTGTTCAGTTGACAGGCTTGAACTACAAAGTTTCTGAACATTTAGAATGTAGTTCACAATGGTGTTAAAATGTGTCATACATTGACAAATAGCTTTTTCAAAACTGAGTTTAAATATAAAATTTAAGCTTAAAATGTACGCTATCAAATTAGCTGGTGTTTTCACTTGAAATCATTCAAAATATTTCAGAATTTTATTAATAAGTATTCTGTCTTTATTATTTATGGATTTTATGCTAGTGAAAGGTAAAGTGACCATAAACTACTTTATTAGAACAAGTTATTGTGTTTGTTGCAATTATTAGACCATGCAGATTACATATGTGGCTTTAAGGTGATATTTATATAGAATGGTGACTAATGCTATTTCGTATAGGCTCTTGTATCGTCCTGCATTAAAGTCTTTTGCTTGATGGTTAAGGTAAAAACTGCTACACTTATTGCCCTCTTTTAATTATTTTCTAACAACGACAAAAAAATCAAAACACAAAAAGTCTGTATAGGTTCCTGTTTATTTCCATATAATTGAAAAGTAGTTTAACCTGAATTGTATCTTTAATGCAGTGTATCTCCTATGAAAGAATTACAAATACCACCAAAACAGATATATAATAAATTCCATATATTATACAAGTTCTTAATAATAAATAGTTAATTTTGTGTAATTAATCTATTTCAAGTTGTCTAAAATAAATAGTCTAGAGGTTTTGCTTTTTTATATCCATAATGTAAACTTTAAACATAAAAATCTTTGTAGCTTTTGTGTTTTAAAATGTTTAACTCCCACATTTATTACATTTGTATGAAAAATTTTAACAATAACAATCAACACAGGTGTCAGTGTTTGGAGCAAAGAGTGTTTTTGACTACACTTGTTACTGAAACTTTCAAACAGAAGACATTTTGGTGATTAGGAAATATCTTGACACATTTAATTAGTTACTGTCTTCTCTCTTGTTTTTTGACACGTTTAATTAAGATACTTCTTTCTGGTGGTTGTCAGAAAATAAGACATGTTGATTATTATGTTAGGAATATCTTAACACACACAATTAGTGACTGTCTCCTTTCATGATTTAGGGCATATATTTAGTTAAGGTACTTCTCTCAATGTGGTTGTTAGAAGAGAGAACACTTTGATTATTATGTTTTGAATAAATATTCTGAAATGTTTCATTAGTGACTCCTCTCTCTCTCAATTTAGGACACATATTTAACTGAGGTACTTCTTTCCAGTGGTAGTCAGAAGTTTTTAAATCTTGAGCTGCCTAAAACATTAGCTCAGACAACAGTTGAAAATCTAAGCATACCAGAAGATGATCCTTCAAAGAATCTTCAGGAAATGGTCATTACATCAAGTACAGAGATCATTGAATCAGATTCCAGTCTTCTTCAGCCCTCATTCTTAAGTGGATCCAACAAAGACCTGAACCAGTCCATCTCTTCTGAAAGCTATTACTCACAAACTTCATCTTTCTCTGAGTTAGGACTGTCATCAACAGAGCAGAAAGCCCCTGTTCCTTCTCTAGAACTATTGAAACAAAACTTAACTGATTCTGAGGGAAAGTTTCCTAGTACAGCTGTCTTCAGAGGAGAGTCTGGTATTCCAATCCTGCACAGGGTAAACAGTGAACCTGTAAATGTGGGTAGAGGCCCAGAATCTTTACTTGTGAACAACAAACAAGATAATATATCAAAAGGTAAGTATATTTTAGTGTGTTTATTTTTGTGTTACTTTTATATAGTTTAACTCCATATGTTGTGTGGTCATAGCACAGGTAGCCCAGGTAATTGTAAAAAATGCAAAAATGTCTGTAAAACCCACAAAACTGAATATTTGCATGTGTCTCTATATGAAGCTAATAAACCTTCATATCAATTTTAGTGAAGATCCCTTAACATCTAACAAAGTAATTACATGAACATACAACAGACAGTACTATTGTATCAGTATAGATACTATCTGGAGTATCCGTCCCCTGGATAGAAGTTGTGTAAATTCATAATTAACTCTTTTGCAATGCTCACAGACCAAAGGCCATGTCATTGCATTTGTTGACTTGCATTCAAAACTTTATTGAACTACTATTTTATGAATGTATGTCAGTACGTTTGGAATCAAACTGAAGATTATAATTCAAACTTTCAGTGATGTCGAGAAACTTTATTATATATGAGTTAATTTCTTAATTTAAAAGTAAGTTTTAAAACAATACAGTTAAATATAGTTTTTTAGTGGATCGTACGGTATGTTGAATATAGTAGTGATTAAAATTAGGAGTTTTATGATATCAAAAATAATAAGTCTATAATTTTGTACAGATTAAGAACTTAAATTACCAGTATTGTTAAGCTAGAATATAAAATAAGAACCTCGTATATTTTTATTTTGTTGATGTGGCTTGTGTACTAAATCAACACAATTGCCCCTTTTACTTTTTAATATTGCTTGAAACAGTCTCTTATATATACTTTCTTCACTGTATGATGTGAATAACCAATCAACACCTTAGAATGTAACCCTAGTAGTTTTCTCAGCTGTTTTAACCTCTCAAAAAGGCTACCACATTCTTTCAAACCATGATTTCAAAAAGGTAGGTTGTCTTTAGTTTGCACTAAGTTTCATATTTTTTAGACTTAAATACAGTTTAGTTACTAAGCTTAATAAATTGTAGTGGAATTATATGGTATCAGTATAATTATTTATGATTTTTTGGTTATTTAACCGTATATATAAAAACCTAAAAAAAAAAAAAAATTGATATCCTCTATGTACAAGATTTTGAAAAGCTCTACAACCTATGTCTAGCAACAACCTAGTTCAAAGGTTGCAGCTAGAAGAGGTAATTGTTTGCTTTACTTCTTTATTTATTGTTTTATATTTTAAGAAAAATAAGTTTCATAACTTATTTTTAAATAGTTATGACGTGTACCATTTAAAAATTGAAATGGGACTGTATATTACAAAATACTTGTTCACTAAAACACAGCCAAAGTCAGTTTTATGTTATTCGATACGATAACATGAATGTATGTACATCACATCAGTGGAACTTGTGTAATGTTAGCTAGGCATGACTGGAAGGTCAATATAATAAAAAAATAACAAATATATAACGTTATAAGACTTTAACTACTTAGAGAAGACATTTGTATTTTTCGTGATGATGAGAAACCCACTTGAAGTAAAGATGTATTCTCAAAACTGCTGGTATGTGTATTAGCACTTTCTTTTAATTAAAGTACACAACAGTGTTTCGATCTTCTTACATTAACAAAAAAATAGTTTGCAACTGACCATTGCTGGACACGTCTTAGGGACAAGTATGTAAATGGGTACATTTTAATACCCATACCAGCCATCTTGAGAATACATTTATATTTTTCTATTATAATAAGTAGTCATTCTGGCATGAAAAAAAGCATCATTTTTATTTGTTTCCTAATTTTTTTATAATGGTTAGAAGGTTGTCAGTTGATAGACCCCACATAGGCTCTAGAAAATAAAATATAAAGTCTTACTGAAAGCAAACACTTGAAATTTATTTAGGAGGTTTTAGAAAATACAGAAATGATATTAGATTTTTGGGATGAAAAATAGTTTTAATAGTTTTTTAATCATAGCATGAAATAACTTTGCACTCGGACTAGTAGTGGAACAGACTCAATATTTTAACAAACAAATCTTTTGTAAAAATATTTCATTAAAAATCTGATTTTTTATCTACATAAAGCCTTATTATCTTTACTAAAAGTCTACCAGATTTTGTGAAGGTACACTTACTATATTGAAAGTTATAATGTAAATACTTAACATGTGCAAATATTTATATGAACTCTTATATTATATTGAGCCCATTGTGAATGGGTTAATGAAAGATTATCCTAAGACATGAAAAGTTGCTTCTTTCAAATAAAATTGTAATAAATGTTAAAAAAAAACAAAAAATGAACCAACGTACACATTTTGGTGAAGATTCATCCACACCCTGCAAAATACTTGCATAGACGTTTGACAAACTACTGTTATATAGGTATCCAAATATTTAATATTTTCATCTAGATATTGTGTCTGTGTGTAGTCTTTATTAAGTAGGTTCTACACTGTTTATTTACTGTAGCAGTCTGTTCTTTTGTGTTTATTGAAATAACATTTAAATTCTTGAATCACTAACTAAATTGTATCGAACTAATTATTTCTTAACAAAAGTAATAGTTTGTGTGGAGCTCAGTTTTCATATACTTAATGTTATAGTGATTGTGTTTTACTCTGACAAGATTAATTCCCCATTCTTGGTTTAATTTTGACTGAGGGTGATGTCACTTTATTTTTATAAAAAGAAAATGTATCTCAGGATGGCTGGTATGGGTATTAACACTTTTACTAATAAATCATACTTCAAGTGGGTTACTCATCACTAAAAACAATGTTTATCAGTATTATATCAAAAGTGAGAATTCTGAGTAGCTTCCCCCATGATTTTTCACTTTTGTATTTACGTCTGTTTAGTGTTTAATTCATAACTTTCATTTTAGGCTTTCAGGCCAGTTTTTCATCAATCTACACTAATTCCCTCTCAGTTAGAAGAGAAGATGTAGGGGAATCAGTAGAGTGCCATGAGAGTAGTTGTGATACAACTGACAGTCAGCAGTATGGTATGTTTTTCGTATCACTTCATAGCATACATATTTTGTTTTATGCACAATGAAATAGTTACAGGTGTAATTCTTTGTTAGTTTGAATAATTACTCAATTCTTTGCATGTTTTAGTTATAATTGAGTAATCTTTTGTTGTGTAACAGGAAATAATGTACAAGTAATAAATTAATTGTGGTTAAACACCTACATACCTTACTAATACATGTAAAGTTATGAAATGTGTTGCTTAGGTTTATTTTTAAACATATTTTACTCAAATTTAGAATTACTGAAGTTCATTCTATCAAATCATCTTGTTTTCTTGGTTTTTTTATTTTGGATTTCGTAGAGAATCGTACATAAGAATGAAATAACTAAGCCTATTTTATTATATGATATAGAAGAAGTTCTAAGTTTCTTTATCAGTTCTATGAAAATAATGTAAATCTAAGATTTTTTGCATGGGTACTTGGTGTGCAGTTATACAAATGTGAACAAATATGGTTACTTGTTTTAAATCTAAATTGAACCTTTTCCTTTTCATGTTACAAGTGAAGTTTACTTTTCTAACTTTGGAATCTTGTAAATTTTTAGGGCTTATTTTTTCAGTTGGTTAAACATAAAATTCAGTTAGCAGAACAATAGTAATGATAGAAATAATCTTTATATTCTTCACAAATGGTATTAGGCAAGAAAGAAAAAGTAATGTTTGATGTATACATGTTCAAGTCTCCTGGTATCATATAGTGTGTGTGTGTGTGTGTGTGTGTGTTGTTAAATGGTCTTATTTCTCTATAAAGCACAAGGAAGGAAGGAACATTAGTAGTGTTACATGTTCAAATATCCTGAAATCATATTGTTTGTGTGTATGTTACTAAATATATTTTCCTTTTGTATAGTGTGTAGAAAAGAATGTGATACCTGTCTGTTCCAGTTTCCTTAAGTCATAAATTGTGTGGTATTAAATATTATAAGTAGCTCTTGTCTCTATAGTAGAAGAAAAGAGTTTTGATTGTGATACCTGTCTGTTCAAGCTTCCTGTAGTCATAAAATGTGTATGTATCACTGAATATTACAAGATAGCTTTTGTATCTATAGTGCAAAAATAAAGAACTAATTTTATACCTGTTTGAGTCTCCTAGAGTGATAAAGTATGAGTGTTATTATATCTTTCTTGTCTTACGGCCCATCATAGCCAGGTGGTTAGGGCACTCGACAGGTTCAAATCCCCATCACACCAAACATATTTGCCCTTTCATTCGTGAGGGTGTTTTATAACATGATCATCAATCCCACTATTTGTTGGTAAAAGAATAGCCCAAGAGTTGGCTGTAGTTGAAGATGACAAGCTGTCTTTCCTCTAGCCTTATACTGCTAAATTAGATAGATAGCTTCTGTATAGTTTTGCGTGAAATTCAAACAAACAAATTCTTGTCTGTGTAGTAAAAGAAAGGAGTTTTGATTGTGGTACATGCTCCAGCCTCCTGGAGTTGTAACATGTGCATTAGGAAAGATATTTTTGTCTCTGCAGTGCTTCATCTGTCCTTTTAAGAGTACACTTACCTATAGGAACAGAATCCTAAATGTTTAAAATAGTTATAGATTATAAAGAAGCTTATATGTAAACTACATAGAATAGGGTTATGGCATTTAATCTGCAACTTTTTGCAATATTTTATCAAATTTATTTTTAGGATTTGCACCTTTGTTTTTTACCGATTTGTCCTTACCAGTCTACTTAGACTAATTGTTTTAAGATAATAACAAGAAGAGTACTTGACCCTTTGAAAAATGTGGGAAAGTTCATGATTCTTCTTAAATTATAAATATAGTTAACATATTAGTAAAGCAAATTAGTTACATCTGCACTTTCCAGATTGGAAATGTGTACAATTATCACTTTTGCTGATTAAATTATTATTAAGGATTAGCATAAGTTAGGAACAATGGTTATAGTTTAATGATAAAATAAAACTAATGGGACAAAGTACAAAATAAAACCTGAGTGGTTGGACACATTTTGACTATTTCACAAACAAAGCTTAGCTATTATGCAAATAAACATCTTTCGTAACATGGTTTGGGCATATTGTTGTCAAGACTGGCCAAAAACAACTAGATATTATTAGAAAAACTTAATTTCTTTGTTATAGCTTTTTAGAAAAATTACACTGTACTTGCTACAGTTGTATTTAAAAACAGTGATACGTATGTTCTAATATTATCTGAACTCTAGAAATATTAATTCATTAATTACTGAGACCTTGACCTTTTAAAATAGCTGTTGTTGTTTTCAAATAGGGTCCATCTCAGATGTTCTATCCTATAAAGTAAACTAAAACTATTAATTATATAAAATAAAATTAGTGTAAAGCCAGTTCTTATTCATACTGTTATCAAGCTTTCTCCAACTTGTTTAAGTTAAGTGAGAAAATCTTTATTCATAGTGCAGTAAGTCATAAAATGGTTATATCCTTTGTACTTTCTAATCTGAGTTGTATATATTTTTTGTAATTGTATTTCAATATATTTTGTAGTTTCCATAAGTAGGATGTGTTATTTAATGCTTCAAGTCTTATGGTTGAATGCTCTTGCATGAAGCTTGAGCTATCTTTGTTTTGGTGTTCTTATAATATGGCTAATAAAAATGGTTTTGCTTAAGTTAGTAGTAGAATTTATTTTCAAAATTTTTGTCTTAAATTACAGGACAGTTAAAAATGTTTTTTAAACTATTTTTGTTCAATTTAAACTTTAATTCAACACGTTTAGACATTGAACTTAGTACTTCTGACTGATTAAATGAAAATAGACATTGAAATTATTTCTCTGGATTCATTAAATGACAAGATCTCTTTATAAAAATAGACATTGAAGTTAATTCTCCAGATTGATGAAATGATAAAATCTGTTTATAAAAATAGGCACTTAAGTTAGTTCTCCAGATTGGTTGAATGATAAGATTGTTTATAAAAACAGGCATTAAAGTTAATTCTGCAGATTGGTTAAATAAAATCTATTTATAAAAATAGGCACTGAGGTTAATTCTGCAGATTGGTTAAATAAGATCTATTTATAAAAATAGGCACTGAAGTTAGCTCTGCAGATTGGTTAAATAAAATCTATATATAAACAGACTTTGAAAGTAGTATTCCAGATTGATTAAATGATAAGATATATTTGTAAACATAGTAGGTTCTCGTATACTCTATTTTTCTGGTGATTTAAAACTTTCAGGTTTGTAGTTGATGAGTGTTTTTTTTATTAAAATTAAAATATTTTAAACCTGAAATGTGAATCAAAAATGTTTTCATTTTATTTTTGAATCCATTGTTTTGTTTTTGTGAGACAGCAGTATATTGTGGATATGTTGACCATAGAAATATATAACTCGTCTCACAAATGTGTGTTGGAATGCATTGTGTTTTGTTATTAATTTAAAACTTTGTTTTTTCATTGTTTAATAGAAGAAGATAATTTGAAATCATCGCCAGTAAGAGGTCATGAAAGGTCAAAGTCTGATGGAACTGAAAAATTTACCGATAGCGTGGTGACTAAAAGTAGTACTAAGAATGGAGGCAAGTTTTTCATGTGTATTTTCTTTTTTGATGCATTCAAGTTCAATAAGCTTTGTAAATATTGCCTATTATTAATTGTTTTAAAGCTTATTTACTGAACAGTATTTGATCCTCACATGTGTAAAAAAAAAAAACATTTTACTTCTGCTACTCAAGGTGAATGGAAGTTGTTTTCATTCTTTTTTTTGTGTGTGTGTGTGTTTTTCAGCAAGATTTTTCAAACAACTAATTGATTTGGACAAAAGTCGATATGTACTTGGAATATGACCCAACATATAAGTATTTAGTTTTTGCATGGCTGAGGTCATTGGAAGGTCACAAAAATAAAAAATACTTAGCATGGGGACCATTTTTTTTACACTATGGACATAGAGACTTAACACATTCTCTTATTTGCTGTGCCTTTTGCCTATGATTGCAGTTTTATCTATTCAAAGCTCATCAGAGCAGCTTTTGTTAGCAAGTCAAAGAAATATACTAAGACCTTTAATAATGGTCATGTGCATATGATATTTATGGGGTTTTTAGCCCTCTTTTTAACTCCCCATACAGTAACATATTAATTTATGTATATAAATAATATTGCACTTTACCTAATTTATTATTTGATACCATATGGTGGATCAGTTTTTAAATGTTATATTATGGATATTATGAATAATTAGTTTCCAGTTATTGATAGTTTCCAATTGATCACGCAGTTGATCAATTCAGTTAGTAAGTTGAAGTTTCTACATGAACTCAGGGATGGTCAACTGCGTAAAACGTGTATTGAGTTTGGCTGTATAATATGTTATAACAATAAAATTTATACCATATTTCCTAATTGGGGAAATCAGTATGATGAAGAGTTATTAGTTAAACTAAATTGAACTGAAAAAGTTAAATGACGTAATGATTTGTTCATTTTTTGGATTTGTTTGCTATAAAGGCAAATTTTTTTTTTTTGTTGGTTTAACAAGTTCTACATTTTTATTTTTATACCTGTGCATCTTCATACATATAAAATCTATAAATTGTAATAAATATGAAACTGGAGATGTTTGCATCAAATATTTTTCCAACTTTAAAAGGCTATATTTTGTTTCCTTTGATATCAAAATACTAAAAAGGAAAACCTACCAGTAAATCATTTTACAGAGCATAATGTAATGTTTAATTGTAAGTTTTCATGTTTGCTGTTTAACTTTTCCATGAAGTTAAAATATTTTTTACTTATTAAATTAAATTAACATAAATATGAATAGATGAGGATTCCGGAAGTCTACGTCCAGAAAAGAAGGAGCGGACAGTGAAGACGATCCTTAGTCAATGGCTTTCCAGTCCTGGTGCAGCATTAATTCAGAGCCCATTTCCCCCTTCAGAACATTACTTGACCACTTGTTCAGGAAAGGTATGTGTACATCAGAATTCTATGGCTTCAGTTTATGTTATTTTTTTATGTTTATGGTAAATACTTTAATACCACCAGATTTTGAAGGTTTATAATTATACTATTGCTGTTCATGCTTTTAATGAAGCATGTAATCTGAGACTATTCTGAAACTATAGTTAGATATCTGTCTGAAACTATGTTATTTAGGCTTGTTACAAACTTCAAATGCATTTTTATCAATCAAAACATTAAAAAAGAAAACAGAATTATGATTAAATATTAAAGTTCTTTAGTTTCAGTTTTGTTCAAATTTTATTATTCATATATTGTTCTGATTCTGTTGTCTTGAAATTGAAAGAAGTGTATATAAATTTTGAAGATCAATTTAAAAAAAAATTTTTTTAGTCTAGTTCTTTATAAAATTTATTCATTTTTAACATTTCACTAAGTTAAGTCATCAGGTAAACAGGTCACAACAGAATGTTGCAAAAGTCTACATTTACAACAAAAAATGTCAGCTTGTAGGGAATTGCTGAAAAACATTCCAGCTAACAAATAATGAATAAATAAAGATCTTTATCAACCAATTGAAAGAAACTCTCATTTTTTATAATTGAAGTATTACTGATTTTAATATCAAAAATATAAATACATTTTCTCAGAATAAAGTAGTAAAAAACACTTTGTTTTTGGTTGACAAAATGTTGGTTGACACTTGGTCAAAGCTTTCTTTCATTACCTTGATTTTTTAACAGAGCTATAATCTTTTCTAATTTTAAAATACTGATGTTTTCAGTCATGCTAGCATTTCCTGGAATGTTTAAAAATGATGGAGTGATGGCATTTGTGATTGGTTGAGATTCCTCCTTCCTCTTTTTAAAGAGCATTGCAGTTTGTACATTTAACTTGTATGTGAATAGGGCTGTGATCATACATCTTTGGCATGAAAGAAAAGTTTTATATTTCAAAGTTATATTCTTTTATCAACTACTTAGAAAACCTAGGAAAATGGTAGGACTATAAAATAAAGTTTCTAAAATAATTTGTTTTCTTTTTATGAACTAATAAAGGAATAATAATAAACATTTAGAATGATTTTCAAATAATAATTGTTTAAGTGCATAAGATTTTCAAGGAACTTGTGTTTTTTCTCTTCTAGACTACTTTCTGTGCCAAAAAGGAAGTTTGTATTCTGCAAAAGGGTTTTAATAGTATAAAATGTTAGGTTGTTATAATTGGTAGATGACCAAGGAAAATAAAGGAAAAGAATGTTTACCTTTTGTAGTTAACATGGATAAAAGAAGTGGAAGAGAACCATTTCTTTGTTGTATTTAGTGAATTGAACTGTAGAAAAAAATTAGTTTATAGCTACAAAAAGGTCCTTTTTATTGTAGCTGGAATGAGCAACAGTATGAATATGAAAATAGGGTAAAATTTTCTTTTTCTTTAACTTACCCACTTTTGTCTTATTTCTCTATAGGGATTAACTTTTTATATAATTTAGATCTTTGTGTCAAATTCACATAACTTACCCCTTTATTTTAACTTAGCAGTTTTTCCATGTAAAATGTTTTGACCAGATTTATTAATGGAGTTTTTAATGTATCATCTAGCTACACTAGAAAGCTCTCTTATGTTGCCACACAGTATACTTGTTAACACGTCAGAAAGGTGTGTTTTGTTATTCAAGTAGAATCAAAGGGCAACCTATAACTAGAATGATTCAAGCAGTGAATAAAATGATGTTTATCTTTTTTTTTTAACATTCTTCTACAAGATACCCATAATTGTTTATGACCAAGATGTCGGTTCCATTATTGCCTTTACCCTTTCCTCACATGAATATGAAAAGCAACTACAGGAAGTCAAGATGAATATTTCTGTTGGTAATACTTCACGAGATTCTCACCCATCAAGGTAAAAGTTAGTGGTGTACAAGTTTCTTTTAGATTCTTAAAAGAAAAAAGTTTAAAAATGTGATAACAGTAACAAGGAAGAAAGAAGAATTCTTGACGTAAATAAATTGCTGTTTTTTATATTTTTAATAAGTATAAATCAATAACAGAAAATTTTATTAGTATTTAGTATTGTTCTTATTAGTTACCATGTATTTACCCCTGTAGCAGCTGCGTTGTGCCTCACTGCTGAAAATCCTGCTGTTTAGTGCATAAAAACCTTTTTCCTTTCCAATGATAGGTTGGATCAGAAAGTGATTCTTAACTGTAACTTGTAATATTAATATTTTTCATTCAGTTGCTTCATCAAAGAGAACACATAAAAATAAATTATATAAGTAACTTGCATATATGATGACGAACTAGATGTATATTTTCATATAAGAAAATAATATTATAAGATAGTTTAAAAAAACATTCATCCCAGCCTTTGAGTTTTGAGGAATTGGTTTGAAAACATAGGTATTTCTTCTTGTTTTAAGTATTTTTATGCATACAAAAAAGTTATGCCCAAGTAAATAGTTATATCTCCTAAGGAGATATAAGAATAAGTGAATTTTGTATATCATGAATTTAAACTAATCTTAACCACCCACAGTGGTAAACAGCTATAGCTGTAAAGGGGAGTAGTATTGATAAACATATTATATACATCATATGTATGGAAGTAGAATTGTTGTTCTTAATATAAGGTTGATTTAGAAAGTTTTTCTATCCCAAGTTTTCTGAAGGTTTGTAAGTGCATCAGTCACAGATTTCATAAATGGAAAATAATGTCCTTCATTTTTTCTCACATTTGTTCCACATAGCCCAACACTTAGAAAACACCAGCAGAATAAAGACAGTGAAGGTAGTTCTGCTTCTTTAGACCAAACTGTAACAGTTGCAGACACATCTCCTGGTAAGAGAAAAGATTACAACTGAAATTAAAAAAACATATACTTTCAGTATTGACAGCTTTTTTTATGTATTATTTATAGTCAGTTTAGTTCTCACAATATTTAGTAGGCACTATTTATATGCATCAATTCTACTTCTTCATGTAATTTTAATTTACAGTGGGATTAAATGTGTTACTGTTTCCTGCTTATTTTCTTAGTCTTTTACCATCCATGAGTGTTAAACTTCTGGTTCCTAAATGATAAATTTCTTTCATTAACACTCATGACCCGTAAGTCACAAAACTTCATGTCACATCTGTAGATGTATTAGTACTTGTGCCATTAAATTCAATGTAGAATAAAGTAGATTGCATCAACAAAATTTTCATGTGACTGTAGTTACTTTCAAACTTTATATAATTTTTGAGGGTTTAGCAGAGAATAGTGTTTTTGTACAAGTTAGAGATAATAATTTTAGATGATACTAAAACAATCAACTTATTAATTCTAAGTGTAAAAATGAAATACCCATAGTCTTAGTCTTTAGTTATATTCTAGTTTTATTATCAGGCCTTGTATATTTAGTACATCCTACATGCTTTCCTAACTTTTAATGGAGTTCTAAGCAGAATTATATTGTAAAACCTTTCAAGTTAAAGACTCTCAGATTTCATATTGTATATGGGATTAACATAGAATTTGCATAAAATGTTAACATTTATAATTTTTTCTTTATGAAAATATTTTTTTTGTCTTACAATCTTCCAAATTTGTGCCATGCAATTTTTTTATTTTCTCCTGAATTCATTTAGCTAGCCTCCACATGCTCCTTTCATCCAACTCAGATTAATGATAAATATTTACAGCATGTCTTCTTTTATTCCTGTCTTCTGTTATTGTTTGTTTAGTTTGTTGTTTATACATCAGTGTTCCACAATAAGAGATGAAAAGTACATTTAATGAGCCTTACTTGCAACCAGGAGTGAAATTAATGGAGTCTTATGAAACATTTAATGATGTAATTTAATTAAAGTGAAGAATACACGTGTTAGCATTTAACTGATATTTTGTATTGGTTTTGGTTTTTTCAATATATTCAAATGTTCTATTAAGTTATGTACTACTACACAGTCAAAATTATCTAAAAATTTGACATTTCATGTACAAAAACAAGGGTGTAGTCTGTTTTATTTTCATGATGCTTTGAAGAAATGTATTTGATTTTACCAGAAATGAAGATTCTTTTCCTTACACATGAAATTGTTAAGAGTAACTACAGAATCAGAAGCTATGAACTAATGTTCTTTGCCATTTAATTTAATGAGAAACTTCATTTGTTCCAGTGGACTTTTCAGATATTACTCTGTGCAACAGTCAAGAAGTTGAGAAATCCAGTGGAAAGGTAGGAAGTAAAGGACCAAACCCACACATTGAGGTCCAGTTTAGTGATGCTACCACTCGTTTCTACTGTCGGGTGTATTTTGCTGAACAGTTTCGAAAGCTACGGCGGCTGATATTTCCTGATGGTGAAGAGTGTTATGTAAGATCACTAGCTCGATGTGTGCAGTGGGTTGCTCGAGGTGGAAAGTCTGGGTCTTCATTCTCCAAAACACATGGTCAGTGTGCTTACGTTCTTCTAAGAAGATCATCTTGTATCAGATAACCGTAACTTATAGTTTGTTTCTCATAATAATAAACCATTAAGTGATACTTAAATCACACATATCACCTGTTATAATAGGTGAATCTTGTGTCCAAACATTATTAGAACATTTAATCTTCCACTTAAATGTAACATATTCATTTATGGGCAAACAAAACATTTCCAATTAATTGATCATTTATTAAATATTGTTAGACTACCTGAAGAACTTTTCAAAATAATGTTATTAAACACTAGTTACTAATATCTATTCAGTAAAAAACTGTACCCCAAAATATTTTGGAGGCTGATACTTTCCTCCATCAGTAAGTTCATATGTAACATCACATGATCATTGGTTTGTATCAGAGTTTTCCAACATTTTCTACTTCACAGACCATTTAATTATATGGCACAGTAATAAAGGCCGCTATATGCAGAATATGACTCATTGGTTTAAGACAGTTAGTTGTTTCAATCTGTGGTGACCCATAAGTGCACATCTCACAGTCCAACAGTTGAGAATGATGTTTTTAAATACACAAGCACAAAGACTACTTATTATTTTATAGTCTGTAAATATTTGTGCACATAAAGAATATTGATAGGACTTTGATTTAAAATGTCTGCAAATGTTTGAATGTTTCAGGTTTAAGTAGAGTCTAAAGATTGCTTTAATTCAGTCTGTTCTAGCATTTTCAAGCTATGCCAGTCAATTTAATAGTCAGTCAGTACTAAATGTTTTTGTAACTGTGCACTTTAAAATACTTCCACTTTTAAGATGTTTTTTTATGTTTATCCAGTTTAATCCCAACCTGTCAGAAGTTAGACTTGTGTGTAATGCTGGACTATCTTTACAAGATGGCCACTTGGAGCATAGTTTTACACTATAGATTTTAGTTACCAGTTTTTAATATAAGTGGGAAAAAAATAAGAATTAAACAGCTCCATAAAATAATTATGCACAAATTAAAATATTTACTTAACATAAAATGAAGCATCCTTGCAATGATGATGTATTAATTTGCATTTAGCTCATTATTTTTAGTATGTCTACATGTCAAAAATGTAAAAACATTAAAATTAACTTTTCTTTATTTCTTTCCTGTTAGATGACAGGTTTGTTCTGAAACAAATGTCAAGGTTTGAAGTGCAGTCGTTTCTCGATTTTGCTCCACGTTATTTCCAGTACATAACCAAGGCTTGCAGTGAACAAGTGAGTTGGTAGTTTATATAAAGAGACGAGTGTCCAAATATTCTATCTCAGTGAATAAAGAGTTACAATTGTCATTGTTATTCATAACAGATAAAACTCCTTTTCTTTTCTAATGTTGACCTAATGAGTATAGAAAATACTGGACTTGCAGTATCTAATTTAGAGAAACAAAGCTTTTAATTCACGTTGAAAAATATTGGTGAATTTTCAGCCAAAATGTAAATAAAAATTCCTTGTTAAAAGCTACAATATTATAATGTGAATACTAATTACAGTATAATTTCACATTTATAAAAAAATAAAATTTTTTACACTAGTTTCTAGGTTTTTTTGTTCATTTACACTGAAGTTTAAATTGTATTCTTTCAATAACAATGGTGTTTGAAGTTGAGCTTAAGTGACACACTACATATATAGAATGTCAACTTGTTGTGTATTTGTTATGATACAGAAGGAAAACTGCTGTTGTTTTATAATTTAGAGTGGATACTCTTATGTAGTTTTCTTTCAAGGATTATTATTCAAGTGCTTTATGCTTGTAATAGATTTTACTCATAACATATGATACTTGGAAGTAATTTTCTAAAATCTTTTTTTGACATTTTTACATTGGTGTTTACTTGACAAAAGTTAAATTTGTAAGGCATTCTTTCTATTTTTCTGATTTAACTGGTAACATGTCAAATGTCAAGCAACATGTGTAATCCTAAGATAATGTGTAGAAGTTATTTGCACTTGTCAAATGTATCTCTCCACTACTTCATATTATATTTATGACCTTACAATGAAATCTCTTCATTAGTTCATGCTGTATTCCTGACTGTACATCTAAACCTCTCCATTGCTTCATACTGTATTACTGACTTTACAGTTGAGCTATTCTATAATGATTTACAATTAAACCACCAATTGTTGTTGTTTTTTTAACGAGCAGTTCTTTATCTTCTCATTATTCACTTCTTGCTGATGGTCACAGCTACTTATGTTCGTAGCAAAGGAAAAATACCTTACAGTATTAACATGTTTAGAACCTAGGATAAAAAGAGGATACACCAACTATATAGCCTTATCATACTTAAAATGTCTTGAATTGTTAGACTGCAAAAAATTTTTTACAGTTGAAATATCACTAAAGATTATTCAGTCATTTTTGTGTTTCTTGTAGCAATGTTAGAAACTGCTATACTAGATACTAGTAATGCTTATGGTAAGTTATTGAGCTTGAATTATGACACTATAAGAGGAATGTAGCTACAGTATACATGTGTATTAATGTTTATTCATTTTTCCCAGCAATGATAATTGAACTATATTTTCTAATTACTTTATACTGTAACTAGAATTTCCCTG
This sequence comes from Tachypleus tridentatus, assembly GCF_004210375.1. NCBI lineage: Eukaryota > Metazoa > Arthropoda > Merostomata > Xiphosura > Limulidae > Tachypleus > Tachypleus tridentatus. Next base: position 114,747,055 of record NC_134830.1, read on the forward strand.
TCATAGTACTTGCATTTCTTGTTGTGTTAAAATCTGTTTATTTCTTTACCAAACAACCAGAAACCAACAGTTTTAGCCAAGATAGTAGGTGCATATAAGATCGTTTACAAGAACTCATCTACTAACACTGCAGCTAAGCTTGACCTTCTTGTAATGGAGAACCTATTCTATGGGAGAACAGTTAGTCAGAAATTTGATTTGAAAGGTTCAGTTCGAAACAGGATGGTGAACACTACTAGTCAACAGGAAGAAGACTTAGTACTTCTTGATGAAAACCTCTTAAAAAGTGAGTTGTATGATATACATTATTATGTCACACCTGTTTGTTTCAAATGTTGTTAGGAACATCTGCAGTATTATGCAGTTAATGTGATGTTTAACACAAACATTTAAGGTTATGGTCAAATAGTGTTGGTTGATTCATGTTCTCATGGCTGTTTTTAGTGTTATGTGATAACCCATTCAACATTCGTCCTCACTCCAAAACTGTGCTAACACTAGCGATTGACAACGATGCTCATTTTCTGGCAAGTCATTCTGTGATGGATTACTCGCTTCTTGTTGGTCTGGATGATGAAAAAAAAGAAATGGTAGTAGGAATAATTGGTAAGTAATTTCATATATGCATGTATCAAAATTTTAAATTGTCCTGTATGTTTTTAGTATTAGTATTAGCATTAATATGAATGCTTTGTGAAACTTGATCATACAAGAACACCTTGTGTAACAAGCTCAAATGAGTTCTTGTTTTTAATAGAAAGAACGTAAGTTTTGAGTTGAAGTGGTTCTTGAATTATAATAGAAAGTCATCTTAAATTCAAAATATTCAGATAATAGCTCATCCTTCTGTGTTCCTGTTATAATCTCTTAAAGACAAGGTTTTTCTGTTGTAGATCCAGATAATAAATCATCTTTCAATAGTAGTATCTCAACAGACTTTTGTCTTCCATTATAATCTCTGACAGAAATAAAAGTTTCTTCCCTGTTGCAAAGATAAACGTTTCTTTGTTTAGTTTCTGACAGGAATACACTTTTCTGTAGGCTCTAATAGAAATGATGTTTCTGTCACATTTGTGTTTTAATATTAGAAAATAACAGAAATTTGTTTTCTTTTTATTATATGGGTTTTAAATAGTGTGTCTAGTATGTACCCTTACTTCTTGCAAATCAGTATACTCTGAGATGGAAATATTTTGTAGAGATGATAACATGTTTCATATTTTGAGAGCTCTACCCTTTTTAATTGTGTGTTAGGCCTGTTAAAAGTTGTAATTAGACCTTGACTCTACTCATACAGATTACATTCGAACTTTCACCTGGGACAAAAAAATTGAAATGGTAGTCAAGTCTACGGGCATTCTTGGTGGTCACGGAAAACTTCCCACTGTAGTGTCACCTGAATTATATCGAATGAGATTTTGTGAAGCTATGGATGGGTACTTCCTGTGGGTTCCGGATCGGTGGAGTGGTCTTGGTAGAGGTGTGGATTGTTGATCAGCATTTATGGCACAAGGAACTGAAGATCCAACACTTTAATGTATCCCTCAACTGTAGCTATTATTAGGAAATGTTAATCATATTTCTTTATCTTAGCCTTGTGGTGTATGAAATTATAACTTACAAATAATTTTCTGCTTCATTTTATTTTGGAAAAGCATAAACCCATAAATATTATAACATTACAACTTAAAAAGTTATAGTTGAAGTAAAGTTTCTAAAAGTTTCTTCTCAAATACAAGTTTATATGTAATTTCTATATCTGTTTTATTTCTTAGTGTTCACATATCAATTGATTTACACCAGTTTCAGCTGATTTATTTATTGTCTTGTTTTTTAACCTCATTTACTTGTTGGTTTTTTTCTATTTCACTTCAGAAAAAAGTTTAAAAACCTTGGAAATGTAATGTTAGCAGTGTAAGAAAATATGTAGTGTAATATTGTTTATTATTTATTGTAGAGGCTATGTAATGAAATATGAAAAATTTATTATGATATTATTGTATGTTAAAATAATAGCTTTATAAGTTGTGCAATTTTCATTCATCAGTTGTAAGTACAGTAACATGTATTTAGAACAAACACTGTTTTATCAAAAAAAACACTTTGTAAAGTGTAGCCTTGCACTGTTCTTCACACTTTTTTAAAAGGAAGGTAGAAAAGAATATTAAAGAGAAAAATATTTTCTGGTCGATATTATCTTCAACTTTTTATAAACATATTTTTTTGCTACCTGTGTTTGATATGTTTATTAGTTTATCAATATTAAACATATAGTATCTATTACACATTTAAAAGAAACCTCGGAGTATCATTTGAACATTTGATATGTGCAAGTATACAAGTTTTTGGTTTTTTGCTTCTGGAAAAGATAATGTTATGAAATGTAATTTTCAAGTGTCAAAAACTCGTTAAAGAAAATAATTATTTGTGCTTGAAATTTTAGTTTAATGCACTTTTAAATTGAGTATATTAAGTGTTCCCTGTTGAAAGCTAGTAGTTTAAACTGAAAAGCATCTGGAGATTAACTTTGTCAGAACTTTTTTGTTTAAATATTCCCAAATAACTTTTGTATATTAAAAAATTAAGGTGAAGCCCAGTCTGTCATTCAGTTTGTGACCCATCACCAAGTTACAAGTTTGGGAATTACACCAATCATCAGTAACCCCTGGGCAAGAGAAAATCAAAATAGTCAGATGAGGAGGCTTCATATAGCATGGGCGTGTGTATTTTATATTTATGGTGTGTGAGGGTGTCTTTTACTCGCATCACAATCCTATATTTATATAAGAATTTTAAGAAAATTCAACACTGAGCCTCCTAAGATATTCTTCTGAATTATTTAGCCAATGAGTTAAGTGCTAAAAACAGGTTTAGCTTTAAATTTGTTTTAGTAATTTTAACACTTTGTCTGAATTGATAAGAATAAATTAGTAGCATCAATGCTTTATATTCTTGAAAATCTCTTATAAATATGGGATCACTGCGAGTTAACTATATCTCAGTATTTGAAAATCAGGCTTAAAGCTGATTAATAACGTTATGGCATTGACCTGCTTCAGATCCATTACTTGTCAAGTATGTACTAAAAGTTTTGTATTGTAAAACAATGATAAGTTTTTAAAAAGGAGAGTAATTGTTTTAGTAGATCAATCCAAGAACCATACCTCCTATGTAGTGGAATAATTTCAACAGCTATGAATGTTTTGTGGTCCTAAGAATAATTGACATCAATGACAAAGATCACTGAAGAGTCAAATTCCTTTCTTGAAGTGTTTTGACACTGCTGAATTAAACTAAACTTTGTTTGGAGTCATAATTTTGTATAAAAATCAAGAGTTTTGTATACATTCAGTAATCCAAGTCATTGAGAATCAAATTATTATTTCTTCCTTATCATATGATCATGATATTGAAATGTGTTTTAATTAAATAGGTATCTTATTTCAAGTACTGTTATGCTTACCAAACATTTTTTTATATTATTATTATTATTATTATTATTAAGGAAAGATTACTAGATAATTTACAATGACACTTTTATAAAAGTTGTGTAATTGTTTTTCACAAAGTATCCTGAATTTGCGAACTGAGAACTTCATAATTGTTTCTAAAATAAACCTTGAAATAAATTAAAGTATATTTATTTTATTATTTTAAACTTTTACTAGTCAAGCTGTAAGTGGTAAAAAATAGGCTGAGTTTTTTTCAGTATTGCTCATCACTTTTGGTTACTTTTCTCAGACACACGTGTAGGTCTCTGTAACATTTTTCTTCAAGTCGGGCTGGTTTTAGTTTGTTCACAATTTTTTGTCCCTTTGTAATTCTTTCAGACATCTTGAACAAACTGACTCGTCTTATAAAATTGGCATGACTTCTGAGTTTGTGGGGTTTGTTTTTTTTTCATATCACAATCAATTTCCACACCATTATTACAATACTAAATATGGGTAAAAGAAAACAGGAATGTTTTAAACCTGGAATAAACAGGAAGATTTTTTTCTGCAAAGCTATAGAAATAAATTAATTTCAGGCACGTTAGTATTTTGCAGAAAGAAACAAAAATTACATTTATAAACATTTACCACAAACTTGTGAACATAGTATTGACGTTAATTTTCAAACAGGTTTATTATTTCTTACATACAAAAACATTTTGTTACTAAAAAAATATTCGAGAGAATCATTACATATACAAAAATTATCTAAAAATGAAAGTGATGTAGTGTCTTGTATTTATACTCACTGACAAAGTTTTCATACAATTGTTTTTTTTTCAAATTGACACATTTGAAATATCTGTGTTAATTATTTATTGTTTAGGAAGCATTCATAGGTACCTTCTTAAAGCTTATGAGTTTTGTACAACTGAAAAATATGTTGAACAATTAATCTGTATTTATATCTGTACTTGTATCATGTTTTTTTCTTTAAATGTGTACATGTAAATTTATAACTGATCAATTAGTGTTCAGCATATTTAATGTAACAAAAAGAATCAAGAAATTGAAACAACATACTTCTCTCTCCACTTCAATACCTTTATCTGCCATGAATATCACAAAGACATTAGTATTCTTCAAGCTGACCTTTAAACACATAACTTGAATAAGATAGACAGAAGAATACATTAATTTTTACATGTCACATCCTTAAGCTTCCATCTCTCTAAAATGGGTGTTTGTTACGAAGGGGCATTTTCTGTGTAGAAGGCAAGTTATTTCTTGTTATTAACCTTAAACTTTTTGTTATAAAGAAAACAATCTACTTTTAAAGTATGTTAAACTGACAGTGTATTTTAGAGTGAGATATTATTTAGACTAAACACTTTGTAATAAACCTTCAACTTTCACTTAACTCCTAATATTATAATTTGTTACATTCCAAGTAAATTATTGTCTTAACTGTGAAGTGGCTGTACTAGTCTTTTTTAAATTACACTAAAATATTAATTTCTCTGCATTATTTAATTGTTCTAATAAAACAATATATTTCAATAAGTTTTTTTCTTCTAAGAAACTTGCCAATATATCATTCCTTAAAATTTTATGGAAAAAAATTGAGAAGTAAATATTTTATGAAAAATAGTAAAGATTAATTAGTCTTTGTTTTCAGTCTTGATGTCATTTTGTAATTTATCATTCTGTATAGTGTACAGTATTTTCCTTTACAAATAATGGCATCTTTAAGCAAAAGTGAAGGTGTTCAAAATTTACCTTGAGGTATCTTTAATTATCAGTAACTAGTTCTGTAGAATTTGAAGTTTATTTATTATTTGAAAACCAATGTATACTTTTCCTGCAACATATAACTAGTTTTAATTATTAGTGCGAGTGTCTTATCACATACTTTATAATTATTCCATTCTGTTTTTCAAAGTAGTTACAATATTGTTATAAGACTTAATTTTTCAGTAATTTGTTTTTTCCATGAATGGCAGTGGTCTATGTAACATTTAGTACACACAGAGTGTAATATTTAATATGTTCTTGAAGTTATCAAACGTTAAAACATCATAGCACTGTAGAACAATAAGTGCAAATTTAAAACTGTAAAATGTCCTCTAGTATTCTTTAGAATCAAATTCTCTAAAAAAAATGTATTCAAGTTACAAAAATATTTGTGAAATTTGGAGTTTACAAGTATTTTTATAGTATAAAATAAAACCTTGGTGGTGTCTTGGTATAATAAAACTCGTGTTGTTTTTAACATGGAATATATTTTGATGTGCAGTTCTCCCAGTGAATCTTGGGTCCTGATTTTTCTAATTTCACCTTATGAGTATTGCGTTTCATTTTTAATGGTAACAGCTGGGTATTTTTGACACCTATGTTTGCAACTTGTGTTGAAAAAAAAAACTGTATATAATAGTGAAAGAGATGTAGTAAATATATAAAACATATTTATGGGTTTGGGACACACAGTTGTATCATAATATCTAGAAAGTATTCTTGGGTACAAAAGATATTGAAAATAAAGATTTTTATGAAAAAAATTTTCTTTGTACACTTTTTGTTAAGTTAAATATTTCTGAAAGCTAGCTTCAAACTAGAAATACTCAAACCATCACTATTGCATACAGCTTTTGGTCAAAAAATAAAATAATCTAGACTGTTATCAGTGCACAATACACAAAATTTATATTCATAAGACCTTGCTTCTTTTTTTTTTTTCTTTCCTGTAGCACATTCAATTATTGAATAACACAGTTATGTGGTTTTTCAACATGCCATTCAAAGGAGTTTCAAATATTGCTACAACTATCCATAATGTTAATTTCAAACCCAGTTTTTCTGATAAGTGAGTAAAGATCTTAAATTGAAATATAAATGCTGTTATTAATGAACATTTTTTTATATTTTAATTACTGAATAAAAACTTCAATGGTGGTGTGTAGAGACAGAATGTTGGTTTGTATTCTAAAGGTGGCTGGTACGAGTATTAAAACTTCAATTAAAATAAAGTACAGAATAATGTTTCAATCTTTTTAAATCATCTTCAAGTTAACAAAGAAAACAAATCTTTGAATAAATGTAGTTCAAACTTATCAAGAATTATATAACAGTCCACATGTTAAACTTGAGACAAATTATTTCATTTACTGCGATGTTTATTTCCCAACAGCATTTTAAACATTAAAAGTGTGAAAATCCTACTTTTATGTTATTAAAAACGTTTATGGTTTTATTATAATAATAGATAACTACGTTTTTTCTGCTTCGTTTCTTCAAAAGCAGGCCAAAGGCTGCCTGGAAGGATCACTTGTTTTAACCATTTGCAATGCTACACAGTAGTGTGCTTTCTGTCAGACAATATGCACTAAAATGATGTTACAAAAAGAACTAAAATATGTGCATGTCATGAATCACAATCAATATGCTAAGCACAACACATGAACTTCAAAAACAAGAAATAAAAAATATTTATCAATGTTGGTTTTATTTACTTTAAAAAAAACACTCTTGGGGATCCTGCACAATCACATATAGTATTTATACTTTTAAGTAGATTTTGTAATAAACCATAATAGTGTTTGTTTTCAAGTTTGTCATTAAAAAAAATACTATACCAATTGAATTTGTATTACATAGTAATATACAAGCTATTCAACAGCATGCTACACACTATAAAATAATAATGTACTGATGTGTTTCTTATTTATGGTTTGAAGCTTAAGGTTGCCTGAAAAGGGGTATAATGATATATTAATGTATTTCTCACACCATCAGTCAAATTACTTATGATACATCCAAAATCAAACCAAAGTATCCAAGTTACACATCTGGTATACCAAGTAAAGAAATTGTAGGAACAGTCAATCTTTTGACAAAACAAAATGGTATCCATCTGATAGTATTTTCAGTTTAGGTGGAGTTGCATTCCATTAATATTAGAACACAAATACTGGGGTGCCATCGTTTATTAATAGGACAAGCTTCTGGGATATGCAACTATTCTTTACTCCAGAGTTTTCACTTGAAAATAACAGCCATGACAGGCCTTCATTTTGATAATGACATTTAAAATTTAGTATAAACTAATGAGTATAAATTTTGAATGTATTCCATCAAAAGTTACATTAACCTGTATTTTGGGGAAAAAACAACATGGATTCACTAAATTATATGGTACAACTGAGCGAACACAAATTCTAAAGAACACACATAAAACGCTTAGACTTCTTTACATTTATAACAGCTTGCTTTATTATAAATTTAACATTTTCCAAAATTCAACAATTGCAGTGGATGAAATTGAAAGATGCATGATACAAAAAAAACATAAACCACATAATGCATATAATGACTGTTATCTTTGTGATGTTCTAGATTGCCTTTTAATATTCTTCACATTCCATTTTCTATTTCTCTGTTTAGATTGGAGGGCAGTTCTATCATTAAACCTATCCCTAAGTACATCACTATAATTATCATAATATCTTCTGTCACATTCAAAGTCTCTATTAAATTCTTCCTGAAACTCGAAGCTTTCTCTTTCTATCTGTATTTCACGTTTTCTAAGCCATTCTAACTCTATTTCTCTCTCTGTGTAACTTTTGCCTATTTCCCAACATCGTCTTCTGTCTGTGAAGTCTTCTGTGTGGTACTTGCATTCTGAATACCTGCTGTGTCCACTGTCTTCATCGTATCGATGTTCTTTGTATCTTACTTTATCGTTCTCTGTGTAACTTATTTCATTGACTCTTCTCCCTTCACAATAATCATCAGGCCTGTATGATAATGGAGATAACTGAGATCTGTGTTCTTTTCTTTTAGACTTTTTAAAGACACGGTCACTTGATCTTTCTTTTTCACATTGGTCATTTTCTCTCTGTCTTTTTTCTAAAATATATTCTTCTCTCCAGTTGTGTCTCTTTACCTTTCTACTCCCCTTTTGTGATATGGAAATATAATTTTTGTCCATACTAGTATCTATGTTTTGTTGATTGTGTGATTTGTAATACCTTTCTTTATTCCAGGATCTGCAGTTAGACAGACTTTTTTCTTCCAATTTTTCTCTACTGTTGCTTGATTTAAACAAAGAGTTTCCAGTCTTTGTGAAATGATTTCTTTCAGCTGAAGGACTTTTATGTCTATCTTTACTTGATATTGAACCTCTGAGTGAATTTTGTGGGGCTGGTAGTGGACTTTCACTTCTGTGTACAAACTTGGAACTGCAATGAGGGTCAACATCTAGATGCTTTGCACTAGGTAATTTCAACTTTACCTGAATATTTATGCTTTGGACAGAATCTTCAAGTTGATTCTGAAGTTTCCGTTTGTGAGAAAAATCACGAAAACAGTTAGTAGATGTTAGATCCTTATTAAGGTACTTACTGTAACCTGAATCAATCTTCTCTTCCTTTACCTTAACAAGTGGCTTAATCTCTTTAGCTGAAGCATGAGAAGAGGAAGTGTCTGTATCACTATACTTCTTCACTCTTTCTTTCCTCTTTTTCCTTTCTAATGGAAAAAAATAACAACAACAAAGGAATTCAATTTCTTAAAAACAAAACTAGTGTTTCAAAAGAAAATATCCTACTAATTTTTAACCGAAGGAAGTAGATAAATTTAAGTATAATTCACAGTTCTAACTAAATGCCCTTTCAATCATAAATAAACATGTTTGTTTCTTCAGATAATCTTGGAAGCATACTTCAGGGATACTTATATTAGCTATCTCTAATTTTGAAATAACACATTGCAAGGAAGGCAGCTAATTAAAATAGACAGCACCCATTGCCAACTCTTGTTTAGTTAGATTTGATCATCACCCTTTTAATCTGGCCCCATACTAGGGAAATTATTTTTTTTTGTGGTAATCATTGGACAGTGATTGGCCTTGGTCATGAAGAATAAAAAACTTGTCATTCATACAAGAAATATAATAAAAAAAAAAAACTAAAGCATCACAACCTATAAAGAGTTTGCTTGTTATGTTAATTTTTATATAAAACTAATTCCTTCAACTTACTATCCAGTTTGCAGGAGACTGTCTAAATTAATGATTTCCAAGCAGTACACCTCATCTCAGAATAAAACACAGTAAAACAAGCATACTTTCATTCAAAAACTATTTATAGTTATAATATTTCTATACAAATAAAACAAAAATCCAAAATATAAGAGTACTATTTGGCTTTAATGAAACAGTACTGAAGAATACCAACCCTCAACTAAGTATGCATCCCGGAAAAGTGCTAACCCAATTAGATGGGTTATGAGTTGGGAATCCTTGAATAAAAAGTGTTTAAAACATATTTTTCTCTATCCCTAGATCTCATTCTTAATAAACAACTCAAATTTTTATAGACTAATAAAATTCAGTTTTTCTTCCATTTTTCAGAAAATTCCAAATGTGTTTTCATATTTAATTTCACAAATGATGAACCAGAAACAAACATCAGTTGATGAGCTGAGGTCGTATAAGAACAAAATTAGAATAAATATGTCACCACTGTCATATTGGATTAATGCAAATTTCATCGGTGTCTATATACAATTTCCACTTCTGATTTGTATATAAAAAAAAACTTCTATCATCAACTGTAGTTTTATCAATCAACTTCCTAGAAATTATACCACAAATGTGTGTGTTTTAAGAAAGAAAACATTTTGTTCATTTATAATTTTTTGTACACTGTCATTTCTTAGGAACTGAATTCATAATAATTATTGTTGCTTAATTTTAATACACAAAATTTCTCACTTTTGACAAAATTAACTGGTCTTCCCATATGAAAGGAATTTGGGACTTTACCAGTTAGAGTTGCTGCAGTATCTTGTTGATCTTGTTGTAAGTTAATATGTGTAACAGTTACTAACAAACAAGTTGCCAAAACAACAGATTAAATAATGATATTTCTAACAAACCTTTCTTTAATTTATGAACTTTTTTCACATCTGGATGGTATTCAGGAGACTTTGGAGCACATCCCTCCAAGTGTATTGTTTTTGTCAAGTCATCATCATTCTCATTTTCTTTTGGAATCTTGTAGTTTTCTACATGATCAACACGAATAGTTCTTCCACATAACTAGAGAGAAAAAATTACATAATATATCTAAATAAAAAATTTGCCAATTCTGAGAATAAATACACTTTTTTAATAACTTAAAAACAATCTATACAATGCTTTACATATATTATAGTTGAAATAAATAACATTTATGTTCACCACAATACTAAACAATAAGCTCACTCTTCTCTAAGGAAAGTCTGAATTAACAGGTTTCTATAAAGGAAACAGCATAAATTTTCATACAAGACTTCACCATACAATTACTGTTCTTAACTTATCAGTATTTTAATAATTTTCATTTTTTAGCAATATGTAAACTTAATTTGGTTCATATAAGTACAATCTCGTTAAAATATATATATACTCGGATCAAAAACTGCTCCTTGCATGTTCAATTACTGCTTCTGAAAATTACTTTATTAAATATTGTAAATACTATTATTCAACTATTTATAGAGCTATAAATTGATCTTGATTCTAAGACATACTTTAAACTTTACTGTAGAAGATTGTATTATTGTCAATACTGTGAGAGTTTTATATTAAAGTTACATTTAAATCACTTAACAAATAAATATAATGTATAAAGTAAGAACTTTAATCTAAATTTCTAATATTTAATTGGATAAATATGATTTGACAATATTTTTAACCAGATAATCTATCAACTGATGGTGATGTCATTTCCAATAATATCCACATTAAATTTTAGACTGTTTGTATTGCTAAATAGGTTAACATAAAAACTTTGTAAACCTTATGTCATATCAGTGACTCAACTTACCTATCACAAATATTAAACAGCTGTGGTATGCAACACACACAAGTATGGTTTGAATAATTCAAAAATCACAATAGAAGAACAATCAAATTAATAATGCCTTATTCACAATATGCAGTTTTTCAATACAGTATCAAGATGATGGTATATATCAAGTTGTAACTTAACTGTTAAATAAAATACAGTGAGCTATACACTTCATTATATTTTGACATTTGAGCTTTCAAAGAATAATTTCATTTCAACTGCTTGGCATAACAAATTGTTGTTCTCAAATTTCTATCACATAGATTGAAATAAAATTTTGAACATTAAATAACAGCATATATAAGCAAGTTGTTTCCATGGTCAGATGAAAGCCACACTTAGATCACTGTTCATATCAGTTATAATAGCAACTATCAGAAAATACTTGCCTTAATACCATTGAAATTATCCACAGCTAAAACAGTGCTCCTCTGGTCTTCATAACATAGAAAACAAAACCCTTTGGACTTGCCAGATTTCTTATCCCGAATTAGATTAAGGTTTACAACTTCCCCATACCTGTTCAACATTGACAACACAACTTATGTAATACTGCATAAATACTATCAAAATCACTAATAGAAATAGAATACACAAACTTCTTGGAAACAGTTCATCAGCTATCAAGGTATATTTTGGACTTTAAGACTAAAGACTGATACAAATAAGTCACAAACTGAAACTATTAAGCTGATATGGGCACATTATCATAAAACAAAAATGTTAAAATTAACTCTAAGGCTTTTTTGCAGTAATGGTAAGCCAATTACAATGTTTTAGGCTCACCTGAGAAAGATTTCAACTTCAAAAAACTTGTTCTGAAAGTTAGTGTTCTACTAATGAAGGTAAAGTGTTAATCTGGAAGCAGCTATTAGTGAGGCACACTTTAACAACTCAAACTATCTTTTTTCAATGCACTGAGAACATACTTCCCCTTTCTAGAACTACTATTAATTTTGCAATAAGATCTGTTTCATGAAGCTATTATTTTATTAATGTGAACATACTGGTTTCAACATATCTTTGTTCAAGTCTAATGAAAAGAAACAAATTAATTATAGTAAACAACTATTATACTAGTACTTTAATCAGAAAAGTCCCTTGAAGAAAACCCTAACTACTCGGACTCAAGTGTATTTAAAATAAAAACCCTGTACTTTTTCACTTGCAACATTACAGATACTAGGATGTTTTTTTTTGTCAATGTGTATATAACAGTAAGCATAAAATCAAATTAAATTAAGAACAGTCTTTATGCCAATTCTGTCCCTACTAGAAAAATATGCCCCACCTAACTTTATATGGCAATACTTATCTAAGCCACATCTATTTTAAGTCTAGAGATAGACATCTTAGTTTCCCTGACGAAAACAGAGTCACTGAGAATTTATATAAGATACAAGGAGAACAGCAAAGTTTTTTTTTACTGAGCTTCAGTTGTGTTGAAGTGTGATACTTTATTTAAATGCACTTTCATGTGAAAAATATAAACAGCCTGCTGCCCCAACAGTATGTTTCTGCTACTCAAACAGAGCAGACAATCATACCTCACTGAAGTCCAAACTTTGGTGGATTTTATGCAAACAGTGACTTGACACTCTGTGCTGAGCAGAGACAAGAACTTGTCTTCAATTAGAAATTATGATATGTCTAGTGTCTATAGCATCATTCTAGTTGTGTCATAGCATTTTGATGATTTTTTTTTTAATTTTTCTATACCAAAGTTAGTCAGTTTTCCAGCACAAAAATTTCCACAGCAAAAGGAAACTTTATAGGACATTAAGAGATTAATTGTTGCATAAATAAACAACTTACTAAAAAAATGTTAGTATTTGGATAGTAGCTATGTACCAAAAAACTAGAAACTGACCAATGTTATACCAATTTTTAAGGGAGATAACAAGTAGCACCTTACTTCTGTTGTGGTAAAAATTTTCTAGATACTGATTAAAGTTATCTAAGAAAGTCTATAATTTTGTTCAACCACCAGCATGGCTTCATAAAGCAAATATCTGTCTCACAAATCTTTTAACCTTCTTCAAAGATGTTACTGCTGATGCAGGTAAGTGTGTAGATCTGGTATACATGTATTTTTGATAAGATTTTGACAAAGTGCCAGACAAAACACCAGAAAAGAAAATTATAGGTTGGCAGAGAAGTTAGCTCAAGGAATTAAGTGTAGGTTAGAGAAGAGGAGGCAAATGATTATAATAAATGTTGTACCTAAGGCTATGTACTGGGATCCTTTCTCTTAGATATACATATGATAATTTATATGAAAATGGTAAACAAACTGGTCAACTTTGATGATAATATTAAAGTTTGTGTGTACTAGGCTGATAATGTTGTTTTAAAAAGGAGGATTGGATAATTTCGCATAATGCACAAATGATATTTAATTATCCTAATTACAAAGCAATCAGTGTGGGCTTCCTTAATTTAAATTTTAATTACCACCTTGATGGAAACTGACTCAAAAGCATTATGGAAAAAAAAAAATTGATGTTTTGATCAATCACTCTCTTGAGCTTCACATACAGTGTGTTGTTGCCAGCAGAAAGGTACAGCAAATAAGACTGTTTTACCTACAAGAATAATGAGCTTAAAAGGTGTAGAAATTATAATGTCCTTTACAGGTCTCTGGTTAGACCTCATTCAGAATACTGTGTTCAGTCTTAGGCTATTTAGGCTTTAATTACAACATAGAGTCAATGGAAAGTTCAAAGAAGGTCTGATAATGTGATTCCTGGTGTAGAGGGGCTTTCAATGAAGTACAAATTATAATCTCAACAATTAAAAAAGGGTTGCAGTGGATGTGATTGTAACAAATACAGGGTGTTCGAAAAGTCACTGTGCACTTATATATTTATTAACAGACATGTTTCAACACACAATACAGGAGGTAAATATGAATGACAATTATAAACAATGTTGAAAGTGACCCCAATTGGCATCAATACAGGCCTGGATCCTTCTTATTTGGTTTCTAAACACCACTATCAGTTGCTGGCTTGAAATAGACTGAGTAAAATATGATTACAAAACTGCACAGTGACTTTCCGAACACCCTGAAGAACTGATGCATCATCTTTTTTTTGTTTTATGACAAGAATGATAGGGCAAGTAGAAATAATTTAAAATTAAGTAGGAAGGAGTCATTTGGAAATAAGAGATCTAACTATATATCACTAACACATTTAATAACAAATAAAATACTGCGAAAGAAAAAATACTTACTGAGAGAAAGCACATATAATATCTCCTTCTGTCAGATCATATGGTAGCCCACCAATAAAAATCCAAGCACTATGTTTATACAAATTATGCCATGAAGTTTTGCTGTTTAATCCAAGAGAGAGTTCCTTCTCGTTCAGCTTGGTAATATTTTTCACATTACTAGAAAGAGAAAAAATGAGGCATTCAAAATGTACTGGTTATAAAGTTAGCTCATAACACAAGCAAACTAAGGGGAAAATGGTGTCTTTTAAAATATGTTGCATATGTCACAAAAGAAAAAAAATATATTTTCCTTCAAACAGAAATTACATTAACCCTTAAATCATTGATTTTTTGGTATCATTCATTACTGGCAAGGTCTACACCTTATATCAAGTTGAATACATTGTTTTAGTCAATAATAACACTGAGTAAAAACAAACTAGCCAGAAAAATATGGCAAGATGACTCATTTCCACATAAAATACATGGATACATCAGAAATAATTAGTGAGGTAGTACATTTCTTTACATTATAAGCATGAATGTTATGTATAATTAAACATATTTAAAAGGTCAATTAGACACATAAAATTTCTAGGGTTAAGAATTCAATATAAATAAAACCTCCAAAAAGGTTTGGTTGAGCCTATTTTACATTTGTTACTGCAGTACTGCACTCCTATGATTTATCAAATTTTCTGATCATATTTAAACATTTTTAATTAAGTGTTTGTAGAATATAATTATTCCACATTTCAAGCACAAAAAGAATTTCAGATTACATAAAGAATCAAAACTAGAAAATAGTAAATCTATAAAATTATATGGTAAAATTACTTAACTTCAATTTTATACCTCTCAGGTCCATAATTTTTTCTTTTTCAAATTTTTCATAAAACATTTGTAAAAGAATTATAACAATGACCAACTTATAGAGATATAATTTAGTTATAATGCTGCTGAGCTCCCACAAGTATTCAATAATCTATATTAATTAAAGAGTAGTAAAAAATAAAATCATTTAAACTTCATTAATCATTGCTTATCATTATACATACACATCATATTTCAACTAAACAGCAATGAAACTTGCATACTATTCCACTAGTTGATCATATTCTTAAATAAACATCTTCCATTAGAGACACTGCTTACTAAAAGTACAGTCAGTTAATAGTACTCTATAAAAGATCATGTCCATAATAATTATAAGTTGGTCACAGTCGAGGATTTAACAATGTATAAAAATGTAACATTAGATGAAAAAATAGCACACCCAAAGACATTAAACTTATATTGCATCAGTTTAATGAAATAAAGGATAAGGTAGGAAACTAGATCCATTTCTTTAAGCAATAATGACAAGAGCAATTAAAAAGGAACACAATCCAACTTCTGTGTTACCCAGAAAGTATGGTCACAGTAATACCTAAAAACATTCATACAACACCTGACAAAACGTAACATTAAATCATTTCAAGAGAACTCTTCTACAAATGTAAACTACAGTTTACTGTCTGCATTAAGTTTTAGACTTTATCAATTTAGATAGAAATGCTAAAAAATCAATATTCCCTCAACTGTATGGTATTTGAGAGATACTCTCAGTTACTATCAATTCTTTAAAAATCTCAGTAACAGATTCCCTATAAAGTGAATTTAAATGTATATGTTCAATAAGCTCATAAATTGTTATTTTACTACAGAAGTTTGCTTGTGCTGCTAGCTTTACAGAAATAAAAATATTCATAAGTTTTTGTATTCTTATTCACTGCAAATTTAACAAATCATCTAACTCAGAGAACTTAAAACTAATAGCAAAAACAAAGGCTAAATGCTACTATGCACTTAGATTTAATTATATATAACTTATATCCTAATAATGTCATAATACCACAAGAAACACTGTTGAAAACAAATCATTTGGAAATCTATCAACATGAAAATTACTGGAGATAAAGTACAAATTCTAGAAAGTAAAACAGTCCAAGATCTTTGGATAGCATACATCCATTTGGATCTAGTGAACTGTTTGAAGTTTATCCATCAATACTTTTACTAAAGATCTGTACAGAGATGCATAGCACATCATTTTATGTATTAGTCAGTTACACATATGATAATAATGCAAGCTACACAAGATAACAATAAGTAGTTAATTTAGATGGTTCAAGAGGAATGCTTACCCATCCTATTCAAGATGTTTTAATTCATTTTTAAACACATGCCTATGACATTTTGTTCTTAATATCTGGTTGTATTCTGAGCAAAGAAATAGCAAATAATATAATATTCATGCAAAAGTGAAATTTAATATCATACTGTCAACAATAAGTAGTTAATTTAGATGGTTCAAGAGGAATGCTTACCCATCCTATTCAAGATGTTTGAATTCATTTTTAAACTCATGCCTATGACATTTTGTTCTTAATATCTGGTTGTATTCTGAGCAAAGAAATAGCAAATAATATAATATTCATGCAAAAGTGAAATTTAATATCATACTGCCAACTTCTGTTTTGTTTTCCATTTTGTATAATGTTCACATTAAAACCAGACAAAATGTCTAATCATGTCAAAACAAAATACTGACGAGTAAAAATACATAGACTTTTTTATGTGTAATCCTTGATTTACAGATACAGCACAGCATGAAGGATATCTCTTTCTTTAAAAGAAAACACAAATTTCTTGCCCAGCATGTTCTTTTATATTTACTGATCATGAAAGATATGTTCTGAGAGTCCTGTAATGTAATGTTCCCAACAGGTATCAATTTTAATCACTATATATAGTTGCAAGTTGCAACAGGAAAACTACTATTTTTAGTCTGCATAATTAACAGTTACAGATATAGCCAGCAGCGAGGTAATTGGATACGCAAATTACAACAGTTATGAACAATCCTCTTCTTCCACGCAGTAAATTTCAAGAAATTCACATGGTAGGAACCTTTCAGTAACAAGAATACTCAAAAGAGATTTTTGTTGAACCATTTTAAATTTATCATTCAACAATTCCTGTTGACTTTTCAAAAATATGAGGTATACCCTATCTCAGTGTTGGTGGATTATATATACAAAACTTAAAAATATTAATACTTTTAGTATTCTTAAACAGAAACTATTCCACAGCTGCTCAGAATACTGAGGTATCAAACTTAGTTATGGTTTGATTTGTTTTGAATTTTGAGCAAAGCAACATGAGGGCTATTTGTAATACCCTCCCTAATTTAGCAGTGAGAGACTAAATGGAAGGCAGCTAGTCATCACCACCCACAGCCAACTCTTGGGTTACTCTTTACCAACAAATAATGGTATTGGATATCACATTATAACACCCCCATGGCTGAAAGGGCAAGCATGTTTGATGTGATGGAAATTTGAACTTGCAACCCAAAGACTGGGTGCCAAGCACCCTAATCACCTGGCCATGCCAGGCATCACCTGATAATGAATTATATTCTCTGCTACAATT
The DNA here is from genome assembly GCF_004210375.1 of Tachypleus tridentatus. Lineage (NCBI taxonomy): Eukaryota > Metazoa > Arthropoda > Merostomata > Xiphosura > Limulidae > Tachypleus > Tachypleus tridentatus. Next base: position 114,765,077 of record NC_134830.1, read on the forward strand.
AAATATTCTATTCATACAGTTCCCATGTGATTAATTATAAAATATGCAACACATGATACTTGTTATTTAGACATATAACTAGGTATACCAAACACTATCGAACAGCTAAGCTGTCAAAAAACAAACAGTAAATTCCAAATATTTTACACATTCATGGCCTGTAACTTGAAAGTTTAGGCTGATACTGACACATATTGAATGCTACATACAAGATCATCACTGGAAATTGTAAAGTAACAAATAAGCTAAAGTACATGTAATAACTAGGCTTACACTCTGACAACAATTCCGATGGATCCAAAACTTGCACGTAACCTTATTAAGACGTTACGCTAACAGTAACACCTTCTATAACTTAACTGTTTAACTTATTAAAATTACAAGATACTACATCAGTCATTACAATTCATACTGAATATATAAATAATAACATATACACATGAAGATGAACAGGTAAAGCACTAATAGTAATAACATAGTAACATTGTTACTAGCACTGTCTGCTGTAGTTTTTGTTGTGCTCTACTTACGTTAATGGATTCATATTATGTTTACTAAAACGTGAAATCCTTCCTAAATATACAGCAAAATATGTCTATCTACACAACTCTTTAATATTTAAACTATACTTGAGAATTTAACACCCAAATTTTACTCTACATCTAGCAAACAATACTAATTGTAAATTAGTGCCACCTATTAAGTTAATTTATGTACTTATTATTTTTATAACTGTAAAATGATTCTGCCAAATAAATGTCTTCAGTGTATACATATATAAAATACGATTTCATGTTATACAACAAACAAATAACTAAAATATGTCAGTTAATTAATTACGAATCAGATCTACATTTTAGATACTATTTCAATTACCACTTAAAATGTAACTATTTGAGTAGAGCTTCGAAAGGTGAAAATAAGAAAAGGGAAAATAAAAAATTATTTAGCATTTAATAGGGAAAATGTGAACACTATGAAATTAGCCTAAATACTAGCTGGTCAAAAGTTTAAAACCATACTGAAACGAAGCGTTAATCGGTAAACACGTAACGAAATGTAGTCATTTGTGCTCAAGCATTAGCGTTGTCAACATCTCCTACTGACATCTCCTGTGTTACATTGGGAAAACACATGGCAAAGGCTAAAAAGTTGACAGAGTTTGAACATGGTAGAATTGTCGAGCTGCAAACGTAAGGTCTCTCTCAACGTGCCATCGCTGGTGAGATTGGGCGTAGTAAAACTGCTATTGCAAATTTCTTAAAAGACTCTGAGAGATACGGGACAAGAATTTCAAGTGGTCGGCCCAAGAAAATTTCGCCGGCGTTGAGCAGGAGGATTCGACGGGTTGTCTGGGAAGACAGCAGCCGATCGTCGAACCAGATTAAAGCTCTTACGGACGTAGAATGCAGCTCAAGAACAATAAGGCGGCATCTACGAGAGAAAGGCTTTAAAAACCGTAAACGTCTTCAAAAGTCACGCTTTCTTCCATATCACGAAACAGCTCGGTTAAACTTTGCTGAGAAGCACAAAATATGGGACGTAGAAAAGTGAACGAAAGTTTTCAGTGATGTCGAGAAACCCACTTGTTGAGAAATTTATATGCAAAAACGGCTCGTTTGGGTTGAGAAAATATTTTACATAGAAGAGCGAACAACGTTTCGACCTTCTTCGGTCATCGTCAGGTTCACAAAGAAAGAGGTAACTGACCGGAAGCTGACCACATGTTTGAAAGGGGTTGTGTAACTGTGTGTCGAAATGTAGAGGGCGGTATTAGATGTTTGAATATATAATTTTATTTATTTTATTATATTAATATAGGTATAAAGGCGTTCCTTTATATTGGTTTATTTTGGGTTTAAGTTGTTGTATAAGTAAGGCTTCTTTAATTTTGCGTTTGTTTATGTTTGTTTCTTTATTTAGTATTTGAGTGTTTTCTATGGTTATGTTGTGTTTATATGACTTGCAGTGTTCGAAAACGTGTGAAGGTAACTTTTTATGTTCTTTGAATCTGGTTTCCATTTTTCTACTTGTTTCTCCAATATAGAAGTCGTGGCAGTTATCACATTGTATTTTATAAATAATGTTGGTGTGGTGTTTGTCAGTGTAGTTTTTACATAGTATAGACCTCAGTTTTGTGCCGGGTTTTTGAATAAATTTGGTATTAACTGGAATGTCACATTTTGTTACTAGTTTTTACCAAATGTTGGTTATTTTTCTGCTGATGTTAGGAATATATGGCATGCAGCAGTATATGGTTTCGTGATTTCTTGATTCGTGAGATATATTTTTTTGTTGGTTGATTTTTCTTTTTGTCTAGGTGTGTGCGTATGATGTTTTCTACGGTTTGTGGAGGAAACTTATAGGTGCTGATGAAGTATTGTTTTATTTTGTCTAATTCGTCGTTAATTTTATCTGGTGAGCATAGTTTTATGGATGTGTCTGAGAGACACAGCCGACCAAAACAGTGAGAGAACAAAAGACATAATGTGACATTATTGAATAAATAAAGAAAACGAGTTTACCTATTACTCTAAGATACGCCTTCTTGATCTAGATCAACTAAGAGATTATTGAGTAAAGGCATTTAATGATCATTTTTAGTTCTACAGAATTAATCCTAGGGAAAAGAAAGATGCAAAGATAGACACAATACAGTAAAATTGACTATGAATCTAGATGCGGAAGTATGCACTTTGTGTTTTCTGTTTTGTTTTGTTGTTGTAGTTGTTATTTAGAAACTCGGTTAAGTTATCCAATATATAGAGCATTTCCTAATTTATTGAGTTAATCTGTTTTTGTTAGGAAGATAATCTATGTGTTAACTGTCAGAAAATCAAATTTATTTAAAAATAGTATACACCTCTTTTCATGATTTTCCTTATTATTACATACTTCCCAACCTTCTCCAACTGTCAGCTTATAACCCTAAAAACAAAGTAAATACACTGTAAGCCAAAATTTTAAGGTCAAAAAACGTAAAGAAAAAATATGCATTTTGCGTTGTTAGGCTCAACCACTTTTTTAGTAGAGCTTCAAAAGATGAAAATAAGAAAAAGGAAAATAAAACTAAAAAACTTTTTTAGCATTTAATAAGGAAAATGTGAACACTATGAAATTAGCCTAACTACTAGCTGGTCAAAAGTTTAAAACCATACCAAAAAGAAGTCCAAAACAGAGTAGGAAATGCCCAATAAGAGGTCTCAGTAGTGAGTTGCACGGACGTCATTGCGAATAACTGCAAACATTTGCTTTGGCATGGTCGATATAAGCGTTTGCAGAAGGCTGGCTGGAATGTTATTCCAAGTGGTGAAGATGGCTTCACGAAGATCATGCACTGTTTGGAACAGCTACATAAAGCTACATTATAGGTCTGTTGTACTGAAGAATATGTTGACGGCTTAAGTTTTCTGCTAATATAAAAAATATACGTTTAAGAAGGTTGTTGCCCGGATCTGACACGGTCAGGTGGTTAGGGGGCTCAACTCACAGTCTTTATGTCGGGAGTTCAAATCTCTGTCCTACCAAACATGCTCGCCTTTTCAGCTCTTGCGGCGTTATATGTAACGGTCAATCCTATTATTCGTTGGTAAAAAAGTATCCCAAAAGTTGACGATGGCTGGTGATGACTAGTTGTCTTTCCTCTAGGCAGGAATTTCTAACAAGCGGCCCCCAGCATGGTTTTATGTGGCCCGCGAAGGTCTGTTGAAAAATAATCTGCTTTTATAATATTTCTTTTGTAGTAAAGAAATGAAAAATTCTGACTTGCGAGGTAAAAATACATGAAAGCTCCAGCTAACATTCACTAATGAAATTTTAAAATTTATTTTGTGTGCACCTATATGTTTATTATTGATGCCTCTATAAATTTACATTAATAACTTGATAGTAATAGCTTTTAAATTATATCACATACACCTCGGCGTATTATATCCTCATTCTCCCTGCTAGAAAAAGTGAACTCGTTCGGCTGGTGGCTGTTGCCAATCTGTCCGTTTGCTGTTGTGGAGGTGGCGTGTTGTTAATTATCACTGTTCAGTTCCGTGGTAAAAATAAACATGAGCAAAATTTTTAAGAAATGTAAGATTAACAGTGAAAACAAAGTGTACCAGGAACGTTGGGAACTTGATCATTTAATTACAAACAATAACGGCAAGTTGCAGCGTTTGGTTTGTATGCAATTTATATCAGTGCCCAAAGAATTTAATGTGAAAAGGCATTATTCAACGATGCATGCATGAAGAAAAGTATGAAAAATATGAAGGAGAAACTCGAAAAGTTCAGATTGCGGATTTCAGCAAGAAATTAAAAAACAAACGAGTATGTTTAGCAAGTTGTCAGACATCTGTTTTGAATGCTTCGTACATCGTTTCTCTTGAACTTGGAAGAGCAAAGAAACCTTTTATTGATGGCAGTTTAGTAAAGAAATGTGTTGTTGAAATGGCAAAGACGCTTGGGGATGCCAAAATTGCTGAGAAATTTCAATCAGTGTCGCTTTCCATCCAAACCATTCAAATAAGGGTTTCTGATATGGTAGAACAATTATAAAGATCATTTGTTGGATTGATTGAAAAAAAGTACTTATTTCTCGTTTTTTCTTGACGAAAGTACTGATCAAGCAGTTGTAAGTCAGCTGTTAACACTTGTACGCATTATTCATGAAGATTTTTCGACGAAAGAGGAATTATTGAATGTATGTGCTCTTCGTGGGACCAGAAAAGGAAAGGATATCTTCGAGGCAGTGAAAAACTCAGTTGATAAAATCAAAGGTTTCAATAAGTGTTCAGCAATAGTAACAGATGACGCACCTGCGATGATTGGGAAAAAATTAGGCTTTGTTGGTTTTCTTAGGGAAAATGAAGTAACTTGTCCAACATTTCATTGTGTTATTCATCAAGAAGCTTTGTGTGTGAAATCAAAGAAACAAAACGAAGTTTTTAAACTCATTGTTAAACTTATTAACATGATAAGAGGAGGAAATAAAACTCTTTTACATTGGCAGCTGAAGCAGTTTTTGGAGGATATGGCTCTTTACAACCAAGTAAGGTGGCTCAGTGCCGGAAAGTGTCTTAAATGATTCTTTGAAATAAGGAAGGAAACCTCTGCATTCCTCGATCAGTTCATTTCATCGGATACAACACAATTTGAAGAAGAGCTCAAAAGTAAGGATTTTCTGAAACAACTGGCTTTTCTCACAGACATCACTACTCATCTTAACGATCTCAACCTGAAGCTCTGGGGGCGGAACCAGATGGTATCAGATTTAATGGGAAACATAAATGAGTTTCGAAATAAGTTAAGAATTTTCAAAGTTTGTTTAGAAAACAACGACTTGGCCCACCTTCCCAGTTGTCAGCAATTAACAGAACAGTTAAAAAATGACGAGCCACTTGATTGTTCAGAATTTTGTGTAAATATTGAAGATATCATACATGTGTTTAACGCAAGTCTAAAAAAAAATTGAAATTATAAAAAGCAGGATAAAGCTGTTCAATAATCCTCTTTGTGTTGACATATAAAATCAACAAGCTGACTTAAATTATGTGATTTGCAAGCTGATCCGTTTCTGCAAACCAGACAAGAAAAAGGATCAGATTTCTTTAAACTACTTTCAAAAAATCAATTTCCAAATCTGCGTGCTTTTGGACAGAAAAGGTCATCAACGTTTGGTAGCACATACATATGTGAAAATGTGTTTTTCACGATGTAATTCATTAAGAATCACAACAAAAGTCGCCTCACGGATTCTTCTTTGCTTCGCATCCTGAGACTAGCAACAACAGAACTTCATGTCGACGTACCCGCTTTGGTCAGTGTTACTAAGCGACCTTAAAGTTCACACTGAAAATTTTATGTTCTTACTACGTTAAATATCATCGATATGTTTGCTATTCTAGTTTCTTTTATATGCAGCATTTGTTTAATTAAATTTATTTATTACGTAATTCAACATGTTTAAATTACATTTTCCTTTTATTATCACAATGAAATACATCTTTTTTCACAAATATGCCCGTCCAAGTATCATGTAACGTAAAGTAACTCACTCCTTCCCCAATTGGAACTCATTTTACCATGTTGAAAAGACATAAATTAACCCTACCATGGATCTATTTACTTTTTATTTTGCATTACGTAATACACTAACAAGCACTAATTTGACAAAAACACAATACCGTCCGCCACTAGACTCGTGAATATAGTTGTGGCCCTCGGGCACTCCTAAGTTGGAAACCCCTGCTCTAGTATTACATTGCAAAATTAGAGGCGGTCAGCGCAGATGGCCCTTGTTTATCTTTGCGTGAAATTTCAAACAGACAAACTTATTGCTCTCTTTAGTTTTAGCAGCGTGTACTAGTACATCGATGGAGTTTACTTAATTTTGTATGTAATTAGATAAAGTTTTATCTCAGTAAATTGGTTACTTTATCAGAAAGTTCTCAACTTTATTAAACTGATGTAACAGCATAAGAATTGATGAAGAAACCTTTGCATATACGAACTTTATATCTTATCTGTGGAAGCACGTTTAAGACTTTGTTGTGGATAAGTTTTGGTTCTAACAACCAGTTCGTCTGCAGCAGCCTTCCTACAAAAAACAATAACAGACCAAAATAACTGTGGTTAGTTCTTCTACAAAACGCAAAGTTTATCAAAATAAACTTTGACACATTTTACATGTTTATTTAAGAATGTCAATAGTAATGAGAACAGACCGTAAAAACGTTTTTTTCTTAAAAAATATACAAAAGAATATGTACATTACTGAATCTTATTTTAATACCGTTCGATCATGATAGGGTCCAGATCCTAGTGAGCAATTTGTATGGGTTTGCTTGTTACCGTACTCAGTAATTAAACAGAGATTTTGTTTCGCCAGTCTTTCTATATAAAATATCTTAAGGATTTCACGAGTTCTTTAGTCCATACAGAGTTTCGAAAACTGTTTACACGAGTCTATATGATCCTATCCTCGCAAGTCGTTCTGATATTAATCAACTAAAGTTTTAAGAAATTATTTAAACTTTATTACCAGAATCATAATCTTGACGAAATTGCTACGTTTAGTTAATAACAACTATTTTTACAATCCATTATAATTTACAAAAATTAAATGTTATAAAATAAACATACTGACTGCCCTATAAGAAGGTTTTCTCATTAAAAAATGCGAAATACCAGCGTTATAAATCACGTAAGAAAAATAACATGATTAAAATTCGAAAGCTTCCGAGAGATGGTGCTGTCTTCTTCAGTAAAGAAAACAGGCCCACAGATCTCAGCTCTTCTACGTAAAATATTTTCTCAACCCAAACGAGCCGTTTTTGCATATATATAGGCCCACATATCTAAAGCGCTAGAGGTTCGTCGGGTTTTTATTGCTGTTTTTGAAGTTTATGAAAATTTTCTTTGTTCTACGTGTTTCTTAATCACAAACAGTTGCATTATGGAGTGTTTTATTATTGTAAAGTTCACGTAAAAGATCCCAGAATAGCGTGAACTAGTACTAGGTTAGAATAAATAAAATACTGACTTAACGGTAAATTTCTGTATAATCATTTATACCACACAACACCAATTATTATGTTTTGAATTATTTCACAGGTTTATCGCTAACGTAGATTATTAAACTGAATCTCCTGTAAAATTATTTGAGTTTATATTTAACACTTAAAACACGTTTTATCTTTTAGGTGATAAATAAAAATGGTGTCTTATTTTCGTATACTGTACGTAAACAACAGGTAACTCTTATGCGAATCTCTTAAAACACTTCTGTAATAGTGTAATAAACGTTGCTTCTGAATTTTTCCTAATGTACGCAAATTTGATAATTGAGTTATTATCAATATATCGTACATCATATAAACCATAATCCCATATCAGTTATATAGTTTTTCCTTCTACAAGTTAATGTGTTTTTACTCTAGCAAACACATCCTAATGGAAGGAAATAAATTGCTCCATGAACACTTTATGCCTGACAGTTTTCTTTGATCAATGTAAATAATACAGTAGCGATATCCATCATATTTATTTGTGGTCTCTACGATACTAGGTACGTCATTTATTAGACGTTCACAAAGCTCCTGCTCATGGGTCATATCCGGTAGGAGTGGGGCTTGATTCGTGATGCCCAGAGTGACAAGACGGTACAAAAGAGCAGCAGGACGACACCACTGCCCATCAGATAAAAGGACCATGAAATATGACAAGTCCCTGAAAATAAATAAAATAATCTTTATCATTATATGAAAGGTTCGTATTCAATCAGTCAAACACTATATAATTGCGAAACTTCCAAATTAGGAAATAGAATATTTTGGATAACAAAGTTCAATACCTAATATTAAATTTTAAGTAAAAACAGACTCTTGGAATAGTACTTGAGTCCTAGGTTCAAGTTCATAACCCCAGAATGTTTGGTAAAAGAATTTGAAGAAAAGAGAAAGAGTATAGTCTTTTATGCAATTGCCAGGATGTTTACTAATTCTACAAACAAGTCTATTTAAAATCAATAAAACGATTAAATTAACTTTAAGTGATCAGTGTTTCCAACCGTTTACCAAAACAGAGGTTGAAAAAGGAATATCTTTTATTGTTATGTATAACACTTTAGTGTACTAAAATTAAGTATAAATTTATCTCAGTTCCTTCTAACGTAGCTGAAATACAATGTCACTTAAATTGATTCTATGTTACTCTATCCTTGGTTTTTCATTTTACACAAGTGAAAATAACAATACTGTGCAAACGAAGTTTATTATCAAACTGTGTCATCCATTTGCCTTCATTTCCTTTCATTGTAATCTGGTATTATATCTGTTTGGAACTTCAATGATTGATTTTACTCTACATGCTTCAATATTTCATAATATGATGAAGCATTCGGTAGGTTTTATCTTTAATTGTATACATACATTCAATTCGGTGAGATGAATAGTGCATTTTAAGTACAAAAGTAAGTAGCAATAAATCGAACTACGATTTTTTTTCCTACAATTTCAAATTATATTGATTTACAACGAGAAACAGAGGATTCCAGCATTGAAGTGACGTCAGTTCGTAATTTATCGTTAGTTGGATTACCGATACATTCTTGTCACCAATCAAAATGTAGCTTGCTATGACCTTCTCGTGAGATATATCTGAAATACCAACATCTAACAAGAACATCCACGTGCTGTTAATGGATTAGCTAGAGTTTAGAAATGAAAAATATTAATGATCCTAAATAACAAATAAATAATACGTTAGTAAGAAAAGTTCATGGTGAAAATAATGTAAGTAAAAACATCCTAATACTAAATCAGAGGAATAAAACGTTACTAAACGTTACTAAAACAAAAGCGTTGTTCCTACAATCAATAATTAATATTAAAATGTCAGCCTAATGAGCTAAAACCATGTTTTCCTTTTTTCACCAAGACTGTGATTTTCGGAATTTTCATTTGTCACAGATTTACATCGATTTTTAGGAAAATATGTCCTAGACAAGGGCAAACTAAAGTTTATAATACTCCATTATCGCTGACAGTTAACTCAAAAGAACGAGCGCGTGCTAGGACCAAAATGTGGAGATAAGGAATGCTTAAACCAGTGGATCCTTTCTTTGCAGAATTCTAGTAGACAGGATGAAAAATTGCCTTTAACTTAGTTGGTAAGAGCGCTCGTTCATCACTTTGTTATACAAAGGGCGGGGGTCAAATCAAGGGAGGTGTATTAAAATTGTACACGTCATCACTATCACGTGTGTGAGGACGAATCATGAGAGCTAGGATAGCAGAAGCATCACGTAAATTCCTAATTCCTGTTAATGAGTTTGCAAATATTAAGACAAGCGTCATTTTGACTGGAGGAAGCACATCAGTGCTCAGACCAAAAGATATGAAACAGTTCTTTATTTACACCATAATTAATTCATTGAAAATTTTCAATAATTTTCTTCAACGTTCTCTTAAAGTAGCGAGGGCCCAGCATGGCCAGGTGGTTAAGGCACTCGACTCGTAATCCGAGGGTTGCAAGTCCAAATTTCTATCATATCAAACATGTTCGCCCTTTCAGCCGTGTGGGCGTTATAATGTGACGATCAATCCCACTCTTCGTTGGTAAAAAAGTAGCCCAAGAATTGGCGGTGGGTGGTGATGACTAGCTGCCTTCCCTTTAGCTTTGCGCGAAATTCAAAACAAACCAAACTAAACTTAAAGTGGCGAAATACTGAACTGCTATTCAGCTCTTGTACTAGACTGAGCCACCTGCCTGTGTAAATAGTAATAAATATTACATTAAAATACATAAAAAACAATAAAAACCTTTATTTTCAATCTTCAAATTCCTTCTTTTTTCAGAGAATTTGTTTGTTTATTGTAAAGCGCAAACCTACAAAATAAATTATTTGTGCTCAACTCTCCGTGGGAATCAAAGCCCAATATTTAGCAGTATCTCTGCCTTACCGCTGAACCCCCGGGGACGGGTTTTTTTTTCAAAGAACTGAGGCAGAAATCGCTTCTTTTCTGGGAATTCGGTCAGGTTTTTGTTGAAAGTTTTTCGGCCAGAAAAAAAAATCTAATTTTAAACTAAAGCAATAATCATATGCAATTTCTAAGATTGAACACCTTACTTGACAGTAGACAAAACTTAGGCTTGGCTCCTTTCAGGTGTAGTGATTAGATCGTTCGACTTTGAATCAGCGGGTTCGAATCCTCTCACCGAACAAGCTTGTTCTCACTGCACCAAGCGCGGGTAAACGGCGGGAGTAACTATGACTCTCTTAAGGTTGGCCGTCGGACGGTGCTGACGCAATGTGATTTCTGCCCAGTGCTCTGAATGTCAAAATGAAGAAATTCAACCAAGCGCGGGTAAACGGCGGGAGTAACTCTGACTCTCTTGGGTAGCCAAATGCCTTGTCATCTAAATAGTGACGGATTGACTCTCTTGAGTAGCCAAATGCCTCGTCATCTAAATAGTGACGGATTGACTCTCTACAGAGCCATAAAACATTGCCAACGTACTGCCCGTGGAGGTACCTCCCAGCGGTGCGGCTGGATACAGGGTCCCCTGTAACTGAATCCTCCACACGTGAAGGAGAACACTAAAAACCCGTATGATGGGCTCGCCGACCATCATATGTCCAAAGGCAGGGGCAGTCAGCTCCAGACAAAGGAAGGAAAACCTTTTAAACCGTGGCGAGGACTCACCGAATTCGCTAGCTATCTGGGTGCCCGGTAGGAGGTTGCAGCCCTACCCTGTATTAGCATTTTGTAGGGACTGACCTACCCTACATCAGAGCTGGTTGTTTTAGATATGGAAAGAAATATTAATGATAAAAGCTATGGTTTGGCGTTCGTGGGGTGCCAGGGCGACGGCCAAACCCATGCTACTTGGCACCGCCCGGGGATGGTAGCTTCCGAGCGATTCCCCGGCGTCGATGGAGAGGAAAGCGTAACATCCGGAATAGAGGTATTGAATGAAACCTATTCCAACAACCAGACACATATCCAAGGTGTTTTGATTGCAACTAGTCAGACTGCCAGGGGAGGCAGATGCCGAACCACAGAGGTGGACGGCCAAAGTTATGAATCCTCTGAAAATGAGGAAATAGAGTCTTTAAACAGCCGAACCTCAGAGGTGGACGGCTTAAGTTACAGTCCCATAGTCAACAAGGGACAAAGGACAGATTTACCGATTTGTGACAAGGAATTGACGGTTGAAAGGGTAGGGAGGACAGTATTTGTTAACCTACCCTCTAAGAATAAACTTTTGGCTTGCGACCAGTGTCCATTCGAGTTTACGAGTTTTCCTAGATTTGCGGACCATCTGGCAAATGTTCATAACTCGGTGGCACAAGCGAGATGTATGTTTTGTGGAAAAGACGATAGCCACCATCATGTTATCGCATGTCATATACCGAAATGTCCCTATCGGCGTTTCGTAGCGTTCGCCAGTCAGTCTTCCAGCTTTGGCTGTGAAGTCTGCGGCCTGAAATTTAAGACCAAATCAGGCGTGTCTCAGCATAAGAGACATAAACATCCAAGGATTCGGAATGCCGAGCGCATTCAAATGACTGGAGTTCGGACGTCGTCGGAGCGCCCGCGCCAGGTAGTCTGGTCCGAGGAAGAAGTACGAACCCTCCGAGAGATGGTAGTAGTATACTCGGGCCAAAAGAACATCAATGTTCTCTGTGCAGAACATCTACCCGGCAAAACTCCAAAACAGATCTCTGACAAACGCCGAGATCTTAATAAACAAAAACCGCCCGTCTGCACTGCTTCACACACCATCAAGAGTCGTGGAGATCCTGCTGACGTCGTTCAGTACGAGGAGCTCGACTGGGAAGGGATTAATATCCACGACCGGAGTTCTAAGTTCTGCTCGTACATATGTCAGCTGAGAGATCAGAAGGGACTCGACGAAGCAACCTGGCAGGAGGTCGAAGTTGTGACCAAAACATGGGTTGACGAGATCGCCCATTCTCAGACAACATGGAGAAACGAGAGAACTTCGACGCAGGCTCTTAAAGTCATTAATCCTGCTCGAAGGCCATACAAGAGGCGGTTCCACAGGGTAGAACGCTTTAAAAGGTTCCAGAAAATGTTCGATTTCGAACGGAAACGCCTAGCTGAGGAGATATTAGATGGCCGGGATGCTGTCAGATGTCCCCTCAGTAAAGATCAGGTGAAAGACCATTACGATCAGGTCTACGGTGTTGCGAATAATGACGTCAATTTTGACGGCTGTCCATTTCCACCCAGGGTAGACAACACTAATATTCTGGAACCAATAACATCAACCGAAGTGAGTCAGGCACTTCGAGGCATGAAGAGAGGGGCCCCCGGTCCCGATAAGATCACTCTTCCTTTCTTACTCTACCGCCTTAAGTATGGTATCGACGCCTCCTTGGCAAGTCTGTATAACATCTGGTTATTCACGGGCCGCATTTCTGAATGCATGAAGGTCAATAAGTCGGTGCTCCTTCCGAAAGGATCGAGTAATCTGCACGAGGTCAAAAACTGGAGACCTATCACGATATCCTCTATCGTGCTTAGGTTATATTCCAGGATTATGGCACGTCGCCTCGAGCAGGCCGTGCAGATAAATCCCAGACAGCGCGGTTTTATTCCTCAAGCGGGTTGCAGAGACAACATCTTCCTGCTCCGTTCCATCATGAGGAAAGCCAAGCGACATGGGACTCTGGCTATGGCCTTTCTAGACCTGTGTAAAGCCTTTGATACGGTTGGCCACTAACATCTTCTAGCCAGCCTTGCCAGATTTCATGTCCACCCACATTTCGTCCGACTTGTAGGGGACATGTATCAAGATGGTGTAACGACATTTAGGGTTGGTATCGAGAATACCAAACCTATTCGCCTCCTCAGAGGCGTAAAACAAGGGGACCCCATGTCTCCTATTTTGTTCAACATTGCCATGGATCCTCTCATCCGTAAGATCGAAGAGGTTGGCCGAGGCATATCGCTAAATAAGAAGCTGGACCCAGTTTCTACCTTGGCATATGCTGATGATATGGCAGTGCTGGCAAAAGACCATGCTAGCTTACAGGAAATGTTGAACACCGTGAACGATTACTGTTTGGGTAACGGCCTCTCACTGAACATCTCGAAGAGTGACGGTATGCTGATTAGGGGGTCCAGTAAGACCTTTACCGTCAATAATTGTTCACCATGGACAGTTAATGGCGAAGGACACCCGATGATCGGACCCGAACAATCTTACCGTTATCTAGGGGCCAATGTCTGTCCATGGACCGGGGTGTACAGCGAGCCTGTACTTCCTCTCCTCGAGAAATGGATAGATAACATCTCGAGGGTACCGCTAAAACCACACCAACGTGTTGAGATTCTCAACCGATTTGCGGTACCGGGCTCCTTTACCAACTCGAATTGGGAGCATCGAGTGGTAAATTATTGAGAGAAATGGACAATCTAATTAAAAAGGCCGTGAAGAGCTGGTGTCATCTTCCGCCTTGCACGACCGACGGGTTACTTTATTCCCGTTATCGAGACAGTGGCCTAGCACTTGTCAAGTTGGAATCTCTGATTCCAACTCTTAAGATCAAGACAGGATTAAGGCATGTCCATTCAACGGACAAAACTATTAGATATTTAGCCGAAGCTGATAACTTAATCGATAACATCCAAGGAATTGCCTTAAAGGCGGGACTTCCGATCCCTAAGCCCGAACAGACTTCTGGGACATATCATTCTAATTGGAGGGATATGGAAAGGAAGCGCTGGGAAGGTCTTGCCCTGCAAGGGCACGGTGTAAGTCTCTTCAAAGGTTCAAGTTCTGCCAACCACTGGTTACCTAAACCAGTGGGAATGAAGGACCACCACTGGGTGAAGTGTCTTGCTTTGAGGGCAAATGTATACCCCACACGGGAAGCCCTCAGTCGAGGGAATCGGAGTACGAACAAAGAAGTTGCGAAATGCCGAGGTTGTTCTGCCCCGAGAGAGACCATATGTCATCCTAGTGGTCAATGTCCCAAATTAAAATCTATGAGGACACGGCGTCACAACAAGAGTTGTGACCATTTAGTAAAAGAATGTGTAAGTAAAGGGTGGAAAGTACTCGTAGAACCCACCATTGAGACAGGCAATGGTGAACGTCGGAGACCGGATCTGATCTTCCATCGTGAGGATAAAGCGGTGGTTGTTGATGTGACGATCCGATACGAACTCATGTATAGCTCCCAAGAGGAAGCATATAATTCCAAGGTCGCCCGCTATGAAGAGCTCGCACCACAAATTAAAAATCTAACTGGTGCAACTTCTATTGTTTTCCACGGTTTATTAATTGGTGCCCGCGGTGCCTGGTATCCGAGAAACACGGAAGTACTAGCGGACCTGGACATAAGATCTAAATATTTTGAAGAGTTCTTGTGCCGACGTGCGATGCTTTACACTCTAGATGTGTTGTGGAAGGCGAACAATGAAAAACACCTCGCCTGGTAAGGCAATTACCGCCCACAACACATGACGAAGTCATAAAACAGCCTCTTGTCGTTAGACCAATGTAGGTATAATGTGCAAATGAATTGATCTCTATGCGTCTTCACTATCGGCATCTGTCGATATCGTCGACTCTGACGTAAAATTGGGTAATTGTATAATATCGATAGCCAAATGCCTCGTCATCTAATTAGTGACGCGCATGAATGGATTAACGAGATTCCCACTGTCCCTATCTACTATCTAGCGAAACCACAGCCAAGGGAACGGGCTTGGAGAAATCAGCGGGGAAATAATCAAGGGAGGTGTATTAAAATTGTACACGTCATCACTATCACGTGTGTGAGGACGAATCATGAGAGCTAGGATAGCAGAAGCATCACGTACATACGTACTTAAAAACTAAGTATTTCTCCAAGCCCGTTCCCTTGGCTTTGGTTTCGCTAGATGTGCAAATTCTTTGCACATTTTCAAATATGGGTAGCGTTATAATGCGACGGTTAATCCTACTATTTATTGGTAAAGAGTAGTCAAAAAGTCGACAATGAGTGATGTTGAATAGCTATCTAATCTATTATTTTAAAGTTAGGTCCAGGTAGCGCAGGTAGCCCTCAAATAGCTTTGCACGAAATTCAACAAACAAGAAATTAAACTCTCTTTTTTTTAACGACACAAGTAAAAATTCAGAGAGTTTTTGAAATTAAGTTCGCTATTATTATTTTAAAGAAGAGTTTGTAAAACTAAGTCGTGGTTAATACAGTTAATGTGCATTTGACTACTCTAAAGTCTTACTTTGATAAACTCTAATTTTGACTAGATTTACAATTTCGTTACTAAGAGTTCCTTTGGCTATTTCAAAATATTTATTTTAGACCAGTAGTATGCCGAATATGAAACAATTGTTTATTTTTTGTTAACAACAAGCTAAACAATGAGCTGTCTGTGCTGCGCCGACCATGGATATCGAAATTCTACTTACGGGGACGGGACATGAAACAAACAAATTAAGTTACAATGACAAATGTAAAAAGGTAAAAAATATAGTATGAGCTGTAAGCTGTAAATGTCTAGTATTTCATATTTTTCATAATGTAATACATTTCTTCATACTGAAACTCAACATTAATTATTTAATGAAATTCAATTTACCTAAAAAATAAGAATCAGAAATTCCTCCGCACACTTCCTGAACTTCCCTAGTTCCCCATCCATTGGGATAGATGGCGCCACCAATTAAAATTAAGACAGCTGAAAAACAAAAGAAAAAGAGTAAAGAAAATAAATCCTACAACGCTTGCACAAATTATTCTATCTGTTGTATTCTTTGCTCTTCTATCTACTACATACGTACTTAAACATGAAAATTATTCGTTTGTTTATTTGCTTTCTACAAATCAATTTACAAATAAAAATGGATAGAAAGAGTTCCATGGTAAATTCCACGTAATTATGATATGGTATAATTATGTTAAAAAACAAAAACACATTTACTATCAATATAATAGTGTGGTACAACATCCACTGACTTACCATGATCTACAGAGAAAATAAATAGCAAAACACGAATTGCATTTACTCAAGGAAAAGCAGTGAAATCCGTACATGCATAGACTTTCAATTAACTGTCAAGAAACAATACGAGAGAAAGAGGAAAAAAAAATTCCGAAAGACTATGTAAACCGAATTCATAATTCTTAATATAATCAATGGTTCTTTTTCAGTTTCAACAGATTCACGAAATTTTGATTCCATAGTAATTTTGAATTAATTAATTGAATGACCTATATTTTATATACGTGTATACGAATGTGTTAATGAAAAAAAAAAAAATTAGACGGACAGGTGGTTATGGTGCTCATCGCATAATCTGAGGGTCGTAGGTTCGAATTTCCATCCCACCAAACATGGTTGACCTTTCAGCTGTGGGAGCGTTATAACGTGACAGTCAGTCCCACTATTCATTGGCAAAAGAGTAACTCAAGAGTTGGCGATGGATGGTAATGACTAGCTGCCATCACTCTTGTCTTACATTGCTAAATTAGGAACGGATAGCGCATATAGCCCTCATGTGGTTTTGCTCGAATTATTTTAGCTGCATTACCACTATTAGGAATATGAATGAATAAACATATATCACCAACATGACGAGAATTGCAACACTAAAATCCGGGTTATTATTCGCGATGGACAGTAACGCAGATTGTATGTTTGTGCATAAAAAACAAAAACATGAAAAAGCAATAACCGTTTTTAGCCAATTTTGTGATTTTAAAAATATGTTGTTGTTAATTCGTAAACGTAGCCACTGAGGTAGTTAGATACGATATTATAAGACAAGGTCTTCAACGGCGAACAATAAAATATTGCGTTTTACTTATAAAATAATGTTTAATTTATCATTATATTTAACAGATTAGATAATTATAACCTGGTAAAATAACATGATAATTGACAGTGGTTAAAGTGTGAGACTGGGAAGGGAAGCCTACTTACTTGGTCATTTATCTTAGAAAATTTTAAAAATCCCTTCTAATGTGACATTTTATTCACATACTGTATATCAAAAACAATAAGTCACTATCAGTTTTGACGACAGATTCGCTCAATCTTGGAAGACGTTGAAAGACAAAGTAAAATATTCGTTACGCCCATTGTTCCTAGATCCCTAACTCTGGGTGTCAACTTACTCGGTGAAGTCCATGTTTTCCAGTATAACTTATTGCTCCCCTTATTACATATAGCCAATGTGGTTCTTCTGAGCTGAGAAATGCCCCCCTCACTTGTACTACTGCTACCTGACCAGAGTAATGCTAAGTTACATTAGTAACTGGCATCACTATGTCACATGGTTTCATTGTATGTATAAGTTCTGAGAAAAATAAAAATTTACTTAACTTTTCAGGTCCGCAGTTAATTTCTCTAAATTCTCCGGACCTTTTAACCTCTTCATCGATTATAAGGTTTTCCAAGTTTTTCAGGTTTGTGATCACCTTGATTTTAGTTAGCAAAGGTTAAAACAGTTGTAAGTCAGTAGGTTCACGACGCTAAAAATCGGGTTTCGATATCCGTGGTGGAAAGCTCAGAGATAGCTCACTGTGTAGTTTCAATTAACCACAACACCAAATATTTTTACTCTGGATTTACTGAGCGAAATGATACGTTTATTACCTTAATTAAGTTTTCATTAAAAATAATTTATTCGTTTTTCAAGACCTAACACTTAACAAGAGTGAAATTGTTAATGTATCAGCTATCACTGATGCCTTGAACAAGTAAGTTTTATTTTGTGCTGGTTAACATCATTTGCCTACAGCAAATGTGTGGTAGTACCAGTGTTCTAATTTTAAGAAACGTTAAATGATAAAATGAACTTATTCGTTTTAGTTATACTTATTATAAATAAGTTATATGTTACGTGGACTGGACTTTGAATTAATTTTACCTGGTAATTCAAAAGAATCTATTAAAGAAAGATGTACGTTACCAATGTAGTTTATTTTTTCTATTCTAACCATAGAATAATCATGTCAAATATTGCACTGTAAGCTCAAAACCACACAAAAAGCTTGGTAAAAGATTCTTACTGACGTCTTAAGTGTCTTAAAAACTATGATACGGCGCCATCTTGACGGATAAAACAACAGAAAGGTCTAAGAATGTCGGGAAACAATCGTATTTCAGCACGTTAGGTGTTAAGTCACTGGCTAGATACTTGACAAAATTGTTGTTAATTGAGGAAACTGCTCATTAATAAAATATATAAAGGGCCATGTTGTAAAGTTATTACCAAATACAAGAACCGCAGAAATCGTGATAGATACTCCAAACTGATACACAATACAAGAACTGAAAGTTGACAAGGGCAAAGAGGCCTTCGCTAACCTGGTTGATAGTTGGGTTCAAGATATTTCAACTGCAGTAATAACAATTACTTTATATCAGATTCAGACTTGCTAGGTGAAGGTTAGTTTTCGCGCATAACCGTATGCTTTCTATTATTCTTCCTTCATAAACTTTTCAATAATACTGTTTCAGTTCCTCTCGGTCTTTTTCGTAGCAAAAGAAGGCTTAATTTGGGTCCTCTGCTAATCAACCAACCTTAAACACGAGGATAAAATCATCAAATCATGGCCTGTGTTGAGAAATACAGACTCAAATAGATATAAGACCTAAAATACCTAATAAAAGGATCTGAAATTCTTGCTAATACGACTCGCAATGGAAATAAATCAGAAGGAATGTGAATGAAAACTATCTAAAGTTAAGGTGCTTTTCATCATAAATTATAAAGCTTTGCTAGCTTTCGACATGTAAACTATAACTCTTAAAAGATATAAATATTGTTCCTATGCAAAATTACTGCGTTGAACTGTTACTGTTATAACTAAAAACTGTTTACATTTAAACAGAGTTTTAAAGTTACCATCAGTGAAGTGTACAGAGTCTAATTTAAACGTTGCTATTTTCTAATATCAGCCATGGCAAAACACGGGCATTTGTTTCTTTATCTTTGATATCTGTCTGGATTTCTGTCTTTGACTTTCGATCACTTTAGGTAAGCAGAAAAAGAAAAGAAAAAACTTTTCTTTGTCCCTGTCATCTTCGTTGGATCAGTTCACTACCGCACAAAGGATGGCATTATGTAACTGCTGTTATAGCAATACAGCCCTTAAAAAGATTGTATTGATATAACTCTTTGCTTCAATCAATGCATGGTTGGAAACTATCGCTTTTCAATCAAGATGATGAACAAACGTTGCGTAGCGGCAAGAGTAAAGCCTCTTTTGTCTATCTGCACTATGTCCATCGCTAGTAGTAAATATATAATTTTATCACTGCGCAATGTTAAATTTAGAAGGAATCTGGCAAAAGTTGTCGCAGAAAAAAAAAAAGGAAAACTGTCGAAATAATAGTTTAAAGCATTGACTAAAATAAAAACAACAACAACAATTTAATATTTTATTAGATAAAACGCAAGATTATTTTTTATGTTTGTAATGTTATACAAGCAGCAACATTTAAGATCCATCCATCCCTATTGTACAGTATTCATACATTATATTTTGGAAACCAATTTTCCACAGTTTTAATCTCTTCATATCACCAGTTCATCGTTTAGTCTTCGTTAAATTCGTTCACAGTTTTGTAAATTCAACAACACATAATCAAAATGAAAGTCCACTTAGCTGCAAAATAAAATATTCTTTGATCTATTTGTTTCTGTCCAAAATCTCGTTTTGAAATGGATGGGGGAGTGGCTTATTTTTCTTGTTGTTATAGTGAGAATCTACAAATGTTTTACTATTACTTGTTCAGTTTTTACGCTATATTTAAACAACTCGTTAATCTATAAATTTTGATTTCTTTTACAACCTTAAATATTCCCTCGTTCAATGACATAAACACATTTTTGGACTTAACATTGAGATGGAGAAGGCTTTTATCTGCCAGTAAAAAGATATTCATGGCTTATATCATTAGGTGACAAAACATTGTTATTAGTAGGACATTTGAACTATTTGCCTGTTAACTTAGGTGGTTTTTAACTACAGAACGAATAGTTGCTCAAAATGACTTTCTAGTAAGGAATTTAGCCACGTGCTCTGATGGATCAGTTCCATAAACCTGGCTACAAGTGAAGTTTTTCGATAGAGGTGTTATGGTTGACCAGTTCCTTTTTTATTTTTAAAGCTTTCCGAAGTTAACCAATCTATTTTATATTCTCTTTCCTGAATCAGTTTTTGGTAAATCAATAAATGGAATGCTTTCCGGGTGGTGCACCAGGTGCTTTGGAAAAATGTTTCTTGGAACTATCGAAGATTGGATATCTTTTGTTACTCTCTGCGTTCTTTGTTAAGACTAAAGTGTGGATTTTGTTGACATCTAATTGTTACCTGCTTATGTTATTATGCCATGGAGAGCGGGATTCTTTTCTAAGATATTTGTGAACAATACCATCAGAAAATTAACACGTGCTAGAAGAACCCAAAATTTCAAGTTATATTTCATTACTTTTTAATAAGCCCGGTATGGTTAGGTGGTTAAGACACTCGACTCGTAACCTGAGAGTCGTGGATTCGAATCCCCATCACACCGAACATGCTCGCCCTTTTAGCCATGGGGGCATTATAATGTGACGGTCAATCCAACTATTCAATGGTTAAAGAGTAGTCTAAGAGTTGTCGGTGGGTGGTGATGACTAGCTGCCTTCCCTCTAGTCTTACACTGCTAAATTAGGGAGGCTAGCCCAGATAGCCCTCGTGCAGCTTTGGGCGAAATTCATAAACAAACAATTACTTTTTGACTTTGATCTATTTGTAAAATAGATCTAAACTTTGTATTCGTAAAGAAGAACGCGATTAGGACTTCTTAAGGTTCCCACAAGACCTAATGTACTTTTATTTAAATAAAAATGTATAATACTTCTATGGTAAGTTCTGCTGTTATTAAACAAATATACAGCATATATTTTGTTACAAAAGTTATACTTTTTTCTAAGTTGAATATTTTCTGGAGTTTATGTTTCGTCATAAAGTGTTTCATTACACGGGCTTGTTTGAAGGGATTACCCAACTACAATATTAATATTAACAGATGAGTTTTATCGTTTAAACTTTTCACAGTTTAATTTTAACACACGCTGAATTGAAGTAAAATAAAACCACTTTAAGTAATAGCGTTTCGTTACTTACTCATAATAAATACATTTTTATAACTTCGTATACGATGTATTACATGACCTTTCAGTATACACAATCTTTATTGTCCTAGTAGAATCCCTGTTACACCTATAAATTCATATAAAATCGCCATATTTTCCTGGGTTCTCAACCAGATTCACCATAACCGTCATAACAGAAGCGATTGAATTTCATTCAGGGTTACAGCACTCTGCTGTCAGAAAACGGTCTAGTATTCTTTTGTTTATATTCCAGAAAACAGCAAAATACCACTAAGTTTCTGTGAAATACTGCTAGGTGTCTGTGAAATTAAACAAAAATGGAAAATGGCAATGGTACAGTAAGCCTAACAGATGAAACAATTTGACTTTTTTGTGATTTAGGAGTTGTGTAAATGATATTTTTAATCTTTATGTATGTATGTGTGTGTGTGTGTGTATATATATACCGCATTGCACTGGAAAGGTAAAAAGTTATAGTGAGCGTTGAAATTTATAACAGAATGTTTGTGCTCCCGCGAAAAGACATTATAGTTAACTTATTTAAAATATAATTAATTAGGAGGAAGCGAGTTCGATCGAACGTCGTCCTAAGACCAGCATAATGTTCTTATTCTGTGTTCCTGAGATATTGGTGTCTGCTATTATGCTTGGGTCACCACAAGAAACACGTTAATAATGTAATGACTCTTCTTTTCCTCGACCTATAATAATCTAAGTATAGAGAATCAAAGAAGCCAGATAGACCTTTTTAAACTGATAATAGTAATTTCTTCATATCAAGCGTTGCTGCTCAAATATGAAATTATTGTTCTTGTGAGTGTGAACTGATAAAAATGGACATCTGATCCATGACAGCCACAGGTATCAAGGTATGGAAGCCAGACTTTTGACGTTATAAATCCGTAGACTTATTGCTGAGCTACTGGGGTGGGGGCAAAATATGATATTAGATTATTCACTGGAACTAATTTAGTGTCCAAGAAAAAATAACTTTTTATATAAACAGATTAAAGAATCCTACTTGTTAAAAAACAAGACATATATATCTACGTGCATGTTTTCAGTAAAGCTACAGTTGAAACCTTTGTTTTATCTTTCTATTTGTGGTTAGGACGTTTGACTCGTGATTTATGGGTCGCAGGCTCATATCTCAGCACCTAACATGCTCTCCCTTTCAGTCGTGGGGGTCCGACATGGTCAGGTGGTTAGTGCGATATAGAACAGGCAGTGACACTGTAGACTTACTGAATATATAGACAAAACTGTGTGTTACATCTTCTAACTTAGTGGCTCAAATCTGTACCTGAAACACTATTAAAAAGAAAAATGAATGAAAAACAACAACTCCTGTCATAATTAATTGACTTATCATCTAAATAATACGTTTATGAGCATTGACAGCCCTTACTTTCACAATTATTCAATGAATAGGGCACACCATCTCGATTTCCAGTTACAATGTCATCTTATGTAAACAAATATTACCACTCTCTTTCCTTCCTCGGGCTAATGAGCTGGAAATGTATCTTCTTTGTTATCGTGATTTCTGTAATGGAAAGGTGATATTGTTAGCTTATTCAAGATCAAGATAGCGGGGAGATTCGTATAACAACAAATATTTAGGGCGACAGTTATTGTCTTATAAAGATATCAAGATATTCGTCACGAAATGAGCCTCAGGGAACTTGTGTTGCTATTTGTTTTTCTTACCATGACTTCTATAGAAGTATTTACATAGTTTTCACACCACCACGGCGATCTTCAGAATTTCTTTTTCTTCAACGCCAGCTGTCTCTGATTTAGAAGTAACAGAACTAAAATGAGCTAATAATTATCACGCACAGCCATCTCTTGTACTCCTACATATCAACGAATAATGGGAATAACAGTGAGGTGATAACGTCCCCACTGCTGATTCGTTTGTTTCGTTTGAATTTCGCGCAAAGCTACACGAAGGCTATCTACGCTAGCCGTCACTAATTTATCACCTAAGTGTTTCGGGCTAAAGGAAAGGTTGCTAAGTCAATATCACACACCGCCAACTCTTGGGCTACGAATAATGGGATTGACCCTCGAATTATAAATACCCCACGACTGAAATGGCAAGCGTGTTCGGTGTTGGGAATTCGAATGCGTAGAATACGAGCTCTAACCATCAGGCCATTGAACAATGTAGATAGGTCAAATGAAAGCCTCTAAAACTAATATACTTGTAAACCCAGTTGAGTAGAATCACTAACTCTAATCTATACAAATAAGAGCGAACACCAAAGCTTCTTTTCATTCTTTGTCGTAATATATTAATGTTTCTAATTTTAAAATGAATGTTTTTTTTCTTCTTCTTTATATATATATGTATGTATCAAAATTTGTTAAATGTAGTGCGATGGAAATAACACGCTAAACATAATATGTGATCTCTAACAAACATAAACACTTTTACTGTAAGTAAACTCTATAAGAAACACATACAGCTGGTAAAAGTAATCCCTCTAACAAACATATAGACTTGGCTACAGAAAGTAATATATTATGTGAAATCTTTTGTATAAGCTCTAAATGAGACATACTAAGCCTTTTGAAAGTATAAACTTAAATAAAAATAATAATACTTAAAAAGGAAAGATATAAACAACAATCGGTAATATGTAAGTGTATTGTGCGTCCAAGGTGAAGGCCTAAATCAATGTTTTTGGTTTGTTTTAAATTTCGAGCAAAGCTACACGAGGACTATCTGCGCTATCCGGCCCTAATTTAGCACTGTAAGGCTATAGGGAAGGCAGCTAGTCATCACCACCCACCGCCAACTCTTGGGCTACTCTTTTATCAACGAATAGTGGAATTGACTGCACATTATAACACCCCCACGGCTGAAAGGTCAATCATGTTTGATGTGACGGTGATTCGAACCTGCGACCCTCAGATTATGAGATGAGCGCCTTAACCATCTGGTCATGCCATGAATGTTTTTGGTTGTAAGATGAAATGTGAATACTGTGTAAAATAAGAAGTAAAAAACACACGAGGATGTTTTTATGTTTCCGTTTTCTTCATTCTACCAAGACTAGTTGTACATGATCAGAGACATCTCTGGTTTGATTGGGTGAATATACAATATATGTGACGAAATATTATGATTTTTTTTCGAAATGCTAATGTTATGGTTTGTTTGATTTAACCACAAAGCTATATAATTGGCTATAAGTGTTCTGCCCATTACGGGTATCGAAGTTGTATTGTTATTCATAAATATTTGCATTAAATATATTCTTTACAAAAAGAGTGCATATGTGTATTTTCATATAGCAAAGCTTTATTGGGCTATCTGCGGAGTCCACCGAGGGGAAACTTTACAAAAAGAGAGAGAGACAGAGAAAATGTAGTTTAATCAACAACTTCTGCTTGAGACATTACTAACTAGCCACAGGTCAGAAAAATACAACTTTATTATACTTTACATGTTACAGTTTCATATCTTCATGAGGCTTGCTTTTTAGAAAGTTATTTGCATTTCAGCGTTTTCTGCGTCAGGTAGAAGCTTGGGACGGTGTTTGGACTTTTTAAAAATGCTATGGTTTCACTCAGAAAGTTTGTACTGTTTACGAGGCGCTGAATAGATATGTTAATCTACCTGTTATACTTGTTTGTTTCGGGTGTTCGCACAAAATTATACAAGTGATATTTGCGCTAGTTGAAGGTAATTTTAAATTGGTATATTAGAAGGAAATCAACTCGCAAACAGCACCCACCGCCAACTCTTGGACTACTCTTGTTAGGCCGAAGAGTTTAGTATGTTCATCTGTTTACATGTTTTACAAATCGCGAGTTTGTTTGATTTATGCGACAAAGGTCGAGAGATCTGAGATTCCCACACCATGTCCACTTAAGATTTATATTAATTAAAGTTGCAGAAATACGCAGTATTAGCACAATGAAAAAGGTCATTTACATTTAGCATCACAAACGAAAAATGCTGAAAGTCATGGTTAGTTGAAAAATTCCTATAAAATCATGTAGAAGAATAAGCGGCCTGGCATGGCCAGATGGGTTAAGGCGTTCGACTCGTAATCTGAGGGTCGCGAGTTCGAATGCCCATCACACCAAACATGTTCGCCCTTTCAGCCGTGGGGGCGTTATAATGTGACGGTCAATCCCACTATTTGTTGGTAAAAGAGTAGCCCAAGAGTTGGCGGTGGGTGGTGATGACTAACTGCCTTTACTCTAGCCTTACACTACTAAATTAGGGACGGCTAGCGCAGATAGCCCTTGAGTAGCTTTGCGCGAAATTAAAAACAAAACAGAGGATGAGCCAGGAGCGCCATATGGAGGAAAAAAAGAGGAAGCAAATAAGAGAATCTCACGTGAATTTCCCAATTCAGGTGGGATCCCTTATGCTGTAGCGTAGTTTTCGTATATATGTTAAACCTGCCAGATTAGAAATGTCTCACGAAAATTGATTCTTGTTTCCCTTCCGAGTTGAGTGTGGGGAGTCACTGGGATGACAAGCTTTTATCTACTGTGTTCTCATATCCTACCGTCTCTTTTAGCGTGGTAAGCATACAGACTTGCTGATGAAGAATCACTGGGGTCTTTACCACCCCACTTTTTTTACCTAACAGTATATTATCCAAGATAATATCCAATTAACCATTCATGGACCCTTCTTTCAACCAACTTTATTAATAAGAGTTACGACAACCTACTTCATTAATTATGCAATGATATCATCAAACCTAGTGGCAAGATCTCACAACATATGAACCATTATGTCACGTGTCATGAATAAATTAGAAGTGATTATAAAGTCAGTGTTCAGTAGCAGGTATATGATCGGACAGAACAGGTTATTAACAGATATCTGTGTAAAAAAACATGTACTGACTCAATTCTTCCTTCAACGAAACTTGTATTCCTTTCCAGTTAAGAACGAGGTGATTAAAAATAAAAGATTTTTGATTATTATTCAGAACTAGGCCAGTGAAAGCTCTCAATCGTTAATCTGAAACGAAACCGTAAGTGTGATCATTGCTTGACTGAACTTTGATAAGCGAAAATAAAGTATATGAAATAAGCCCTGTTTTATTTACTATACAATGTTATATTTTACTTAATAATGAGTTATTTTATGTTAATAAAAAAAAAAAAAAGACAAAGACACGCCCTCCAGCGGTTTAGCGGCCAGTGTCGTAGCTTATAACAATAAAATTCAGGTTTTGATACCTACGATGGGCAGAACATCGAAAATACATTGACACAAACAAAGAAATATCCTAAATATTTAAGGCTCTTTTGTTTATTGATTTGTATGTGTTTGTGTGTAGTATGGAATGTTACCATCTTAATATATTACTTTTTTTCTTCTGACACAAACGACAAATGTTGCAGTTCAAAAATGATAAAACTATAAAAAACACCTATCACACACATTACAATACGGGGGGGGAAAAGTTACATGATCCTTGATGAAAGAGATTGCCCCACGCAGAAGTAAGAGCTACACCGGCTCGGCATGGCCAGGTGGTTAAGGCATTCGATTTGTAATCTGAGGGCCGCGATCTCGAATCCCCGTCACACCAAGCATGCTCTCCCTCTCAGCCGTGAGGACGTTATATTGTTACAGCCAATCCCACTGTTCGTTTGTAAAAGAGTAGCCCAAGAGTTGGCGGTGGGCGGTGATGACGATCTGCCTTCCCTATAGTCTTACACTGCTAAATTAGGGACGGCTAGAGCAGATAGCCCTCGTGTAGCTTTGCGTGAAATTCATAAATAAGCAAAGAAACCAGGGCTACACCGCATATTCGGTTTAATCATCTCATATTAGGGTACTCAAATGTCCAAACATGATCACACGTCAAAAACCTTCACTCACAATCTGCAACTGTACGTGAAAGGGAAGTAGAAGAAAAAGAACAACAACAAGAACAAACAGGTTGTTACGTAGGTGGCAAAACTAAATTCTCAAAATTAGTACGCGAGCCCTTAACAAACACATAACTGTGCGAAGGATATAATAAAACATGTCATAGTTAAAAATGGCTAATATTAGACAAGAAAAACCCTTCCAAATTTATGAATAAATAATTCGGAAGAAAAACTTAAACGAAAAGTTTGTTTCTTTTTTAATTTCGCCCAAAGCTACACGAGGGCTATCAGCACTAGACGCCCTTTAATTTAGCAGTGTAAGACTAGAGGGAGGGCGTCATCACCCACCGCCAACTCTTGAGCTATTCTTCTACAAATCAATAGTGGGATTGACTGTAACATTAAAACGCCCGCACGGCTGTAAAGGCGAGCATTTTGGTGTGACGGGGATTCGAACCTGCGACTCTGAGATTACGAGTCGAGTGCATTAACCTCTTGGCCATGCCAGGCCATAAAGAAAAAGTAGGTGTGGTTAGTTATTTGTATAATTTCTCTAAGAACTATCCACATCGAAACAAATACTGCAATCGACGTAAAGTGATACTAGTTGGATAGATGTTTAAACGACTTTCCACCCTTACAATGAAAACTGGAAAGGTCCCGTGGTGATAGTACGATTGTCTGGGGGCTGACGTGATCAGATAGGTAGGTAGTAGACGAAAAAAATATTGTGTAGAAGAAATTTTGGAATGATTCTATCGGAAATCTTAGCGACCTCTGTAGAGTTTTATTAGTACATATGTGCATAACGTATCATACCAGTACTTTGAATGGCCGGTTTTTCGCTTAAGACTTTAATAGAGTGATTTTTCGGCGAGTGAATTATCTGTAAATCTCGTTGATCTCTGTTATTAAGTACTATTGTACTTAACAGTAGAAATAAACTCACTGAACTATTCACTGATTAGTTAAACTGATAGTGTGCGTGCTCTGACAGATCACTGACCTCAAACATCCAGTACTCTCCATGTACTAGAAACAAAATATATCCTCAACATGTGGTTTGCATCAAACCAAGCATGTTGTAATTGAAACAACTTATTTTTAAAATAAAAATGTAATTCCATTTCATTGTAATAATATTCGATATTTTCATGCACACATACACACATGCACACATGTGTAAACAGATAACAATACATCAATATATTAATTAATGAAAAAATGCAGTAAACATAATACCAAACATCATCCAACAAATTATCATTAGGTCTTATCAATATCTCATCAATATCAGTTCTTTAAGTTACGTAGAAAATATTTTCAATATATATATAAATCACCCGACTCGTACGTAACTCGGTCATTTTCAGATGGTAAAATTGTTTTTTGTTTCTTTTTTTACTTTCGCGCAAAGCTACTTGAGGGCTATTTTCGTTAGCCGTCCCTAATTTTGCAGTGTAAAACTAGAGGAAAGGCAGCTAGTAATCACCACCCACCGCCAACTCTTGGGCTACTCTTTTACCAATGAATAGTGGGATTGACCGTCACATTATAACGTCCCCATGGCTGAAAGGGCGAGCCTGTTTTGGTGCGACCGTGATTCGAACCCGCAATCCTCAGATTACGAGTCGAACGCCTTAACCCACCTGGTTAATAAAGAACGGTTAGCGCAGATAGCCCTCGTGTAGCTTTGCGCGAAATTCAAATAAATAAACAATTCCTACAACAACGAAACTTAAAGCTTTGTTTGTTAATTGTAGTCAGAGTGATTAATAACAAATAATTTCATTGTATCAAGAACCGTCATTTCCTTCACCTTGTTTAACTTCATGTTAAGCATTCATCTAAATTAACTAAAAATTGAATCAAAATCGTCTTCTCATTTATTCCAGAATTTCATATAAAAAACATAGCACAACAGAAATGCGATATCTATCTTTCAAACTTGGAAGTATTTTAAAACACCAAGTAATGAAGAAAAATATTTATTAAATTAGTCAACTGTGTTTTAGATTTTTATTTTTCCAAAATCAATATCATATTATGAATTACATTTGTACTCACAATTGTTTGTTTGCTTGCTTCATTAAACGAACCATACACATAACAAAACGATGTAATTCCAAGAAATCATTGCTTTTGTTTTATTTTGGCACAATACTGTAGAATGAGCTCTCTGATGAGGGAGTCGACACCCAAATTCTTTCATTTTAAACCCTCACACTTATTTCTGAGCCTCCAGGGAATTTCAAGTTAACATAACGTAGTTTATACTTGTTTGTTAAGCACAAAGCTACACAATGGGCTATCTGTGAGCTACCCGCCTCGGCTATCGAAATTTGGTTTTTAACGTTGAGACCTCAAACAGTCCACAGAGTAAGTAGGAAAGATTCCAAGTTTGTTTGTTTGTTAAAAACAAAGCTACATAATGGGCTATCTGTGCTCTATCCACCACGGGTATCGAAACCTGATTTTTAGCGTTTGAGGCAACTAAGCAACTAGGAGATTCGAAGTTAGCATAACATAATTTTTATTTACTTGTTTGTTAAAAGCAAAGGGTTACCTGTGTTTTGCCTAACGTATCAAAACCAAAATTCGAAATACTATTTCAAATCAAAATTTTAATGAAATCTTTTCGTTTATAGGGAAAAAAAATCCTAGTAATCATACCAAATACAATTAGTATATTTTCACCACCTTACAACAGTTCACTATAGTTTCAGTTAGAAAACTGCAATGTTTAAGGAAAAGTTAATTCCTAAAAATCTAATTAGTATTTGTTTTACACCACTGTAAAACAACTTTACATCAGCTTTAAACTGTTGTATTTCACACGAATGCGTTGCTAACATAATACTGTTATTTCTGACAGTTAATCACTTTAAAGGTGTTTGTGTGGGTTGCAAGAATGTCCATTACGTGGAAGAGATCCACCGATCTTTAAATGAGAGGATCCAGTTGACATATATGACCCTCTAATTAGAAAAGCTAAAACTGACATACCTCTAACCAGAAAAATTAAAGCTGACATACAGTAACTTCTAATTAGAAAAGCTAAAACTGACATACAGTACCCTCTAATTACAAAAGCTAAAGCTGGCGTATATAGTTACTTATTGTTATTGGTTTTAATATTACAATTATTTTAATAACGATTGGTGACTGTAGATGGCAGTAACACGTAATTGTGACACTGAACAAAAGTTATTTGTAGCGATAAAAATTCCTTTTACTGTATTAAATATCTGAACCATTTAAAACCATTTTTAAACATTATTATATTGTTTTAGAAAGCACCGAAAAAACATTATTAAGTCTATATTCAAATATCATTATATGTGTATAGTACCACGTATTATTTATGTATATTCAATAAATAAATACAAACAGTGAAAAAGAATAGCAAAAATAATTGTATCTGGGCTACGGCATTGATTGTGTTGATTAGATAGCGAGCATTATAACAGAAATGGGATGCTAATGTTGCTAACATATATTTGCAAAGTTCATTATTTCAGTCCACCGTCCTCCCGCCCTACATCCACTAGATTTTGTTTGTTTTTGAATTTCGCGCAAAGCTACACGAGGACTATCTGCGCTAGCCGTCCCTAACTTAGCAGTGTAACACTAGAGGAAAGTCAGCTAGTCATCATCACACACTGCCAACTCTTGGGTTACTCTTTTATCAACGAATAATGGGAATGATCACACATTATAATGCCCCTACGGCTGAAAGGGCTAGCATGTTTGGTGCGACGGGAATTCGAATTCGCGACCACGAGCTCAGTGCCTTCACCACCTGGCCATCCACGAGGTTTCTTCAATTTGATATAATTTAACAGGGTACATTTTACATGTTAGTCTCCCTATGTATAAAGGATAACTAAACGTGGCTTCGCTTATTTCATGTTGTAATATGGCAAGTTTTACATAAATTTGTTGTAACTACGCAGTGGGAGATTGTGAGGAGGAAGGGTCAAAAAACGTAATTCCAATCAAAAGTCATAAGCTGTTATTTCCCACATAAATTGAAAAACCCAACAACCGTTCACTAGTGTTTTGTTTTTGTTTTGTTTACTGAAATATGTATTATATTTATTATAAGTATATTTGTTTTTTGTTAGATGTATAATTTATTAGCAATATTAATAACCCTAGCGATATTGGTAATTTGTTCAAAACTGAAGGTCAGCACGACGTAAGTAAGGTCAAGGTCACACGTGAACCTCACCATCTGCCAGTGATGTCAAGTGACAAGGATAAGAAACAAACAATGTAAGAACTTTTGAGTAGCCTTTAGCTTCTTAATTCTTAATATTTGACTTGCACATTTTAACGTTTAATTAATAACTGAGACGTTTAAATTTTAAACTGTAAACAACCCTTCAGTGTTTCACGGAGTAGTTAACGGGCAGTGTGGACATTTGTGAACAAATCACCGCTTTTTGTCAGAGTGTATTCCCCAACAATGAGCTAAAATTTACGTTCACGAGACGCCTATGCCTCTTCACTAGTGACGAGTCGATCGAAGCTTTTAAACCAGTTATTTAATAATAACAAATTAAATTAGATAATTTTAAAAGTGGAAAACTAAGGGTAGATTAATTAATAACCTCCTTCAAGTATTGAGATTTCAGTTGTTTACTCAGTTAAAAAAATCAATAAAATATTAACATACAGAATCTAGCAGAATTGTAACATTTCTTTTACATTTTGCATGCCGGTTTTTTTTTTATTAATTCATACTATTCAAGTTAGGCTTTGAAGTTTATTATTCAACCAATATTTGTTATGCACAGAATAATAACGATTTATAGATGTATGTGCCTACAGTATGTATCCGTGAAAAAGGGGCCATGTACCTTTAATATTCTTTTAAATTATGATATAACAAACAACTTACTGGCAACAAATTCATGTACCCTCCCCATACCTTTATAATAAAATATGCCAGTGATAGACTTTGGTATATGATTTTAGCGAAGGTATAGGTATACCAAATACGTGCTATTGGACACTTTGCACAATACTTAATTGTAAAATAAATTTGAAAATCACTGGGTGTGGTTCTTTATGTATTTGCACACTTGTCCTGTAACTACAGTGAGTATTGAGAAAAACGTTTTCACGAACTAAACTTGATCATAACCTTCTCTACCCCATTCTCTTAGAAATTTAAAGTTTGGTTGGAAATGTTCTATTTAAATTTATTTTATAGCTATAAATAGCTAGCTAAATCTTCACGGCAGAAGTGTTGCCGAGCATTGGTACACAGTATCCGTGCCTTAGTTCCTTTCGAGTATGTCACGAATCCTCAGGTGGTATCTTGAAAAATCAGAAGCGAAACATATGATTAATATAAAACCGAAACGCCGAACATTACGGCGTCCCGAACCTTTCAAGTATCTAGCGACGTCACTAAGTCACGGTATAAAATAACTACAGGGAAGGTTAAATTTTAATAAAGTGCAACTGTTTTGAAATATCTACCCTGTATAATATAGTCTCTTCGTTTTTTATGTATATATATGAAATGCAGCTGCGAGTTCAAGGCCCAATGTACAACGTAGGCACACACGACCTCGATCTTTGCATTCTACGCCCTATCCACCTTCGAAACACCCTTGGTCACGTGAGTTATTATAGTAACAGCTAGAACGTCAGTTGTTTTCACATTGCTCTTGTGCACGTGCACCACAGTTCGCCTGTACCAATAAAAATATTTTAATAACTCGGTTGTATATTTTACCTTAAATTCCATTTCTTCTTAATTAAAGCAGTTTGAAAGAAGAAAATCCATACTTCTGAAATAAAAGTTTGTTCAGAAGAAAGCAGAGTGGAACACATATTAACTTTAATGTTCGACTTTAACCAAGGGTGTAGGCAACACTACAGAGCGGGGGTCTTTGTTTCCAAAAAACGAAATAAAACGCACATATGGGAGTTTTTTCTACACAAAGAACTTAAGTGATCTTCACGAAGGTTAAATGTTTACTTTTTTTTAATCAGAATATAGTGGGCTTTTTAGAGTTTAGAATATAACAGCGGTTTTTCGACCCACCCATTCATGGTTACGTCCCTACTTTAACTAACTTGAAAGGTATAAGTCTGTTGACTACTATAGAAGGAATATTGTGGTGCTAGCCAAGTTTCATATGTTTTTACTAGATTTCGCGCTAAACTACACAAGGACCATCTGTGCTATCCGTTCCTAATTCTGAACTGATAAACTAGAGAAACGGCGCGTAAACTTTATGGGGCACCTTCCCCTCTTTTAAACACGCGATTTGTTGCATCTTCCCGCTCCCTGTACAACAGTCGCTCATATATGTACTTGGCATGTTATTTTCCCATATTAATCGTTGTTACTATGCAAGTTAATAGTAGTCATATTTGCATGGTAGTTATTTTGAAAGTTGTAGTTTCACATATAGCTTATATGCCCTTATAACTGTAGTTAAACGCCACATAGTTGGCGCACTACTAGTTTCCTTTCCTCTAGTTTAGTTTAGTATTACCTCTCGGTATGACAAAACCAGTCACACATGGTAGAGATGGGATTCTGCTAAGTGAAAACGCTATTTTTGGGGGGTTAGGAATGATAATTGAGTTTCAACTAGAGAGATCACGACTAGATAGATACTTGGTCATTCGCTTTTGACATTATATATGTAGGAATAATGATATAACAAAGCGTGTTAACTGTTTATTTGAAGAATGGCCGAGACTGGAAATGAGTAAAATTTGTCAGAAGGGCGTCTGCTCGGCTGAACTTTTTTTTTTGGGGGGGGGAGAGAAGAGTTCAGAAACGTGCTCTCTTGTACAAGTTTAATAGTCTCGACTTATTTCGACGCAGTTGGGGCAACAATATGATGGATATCAGAGAAACAAACCCTAACTGAAATTAATATCAAAATAAACGGCCTAATAGTAAACCACAGATATGAACGTCTTTTTCACTATATTGTCCTTATCTTATCGACTCATCTCCACTTGCCAAATTATTTTTATAATTATTTATTTATAATGAGTTATTAGGTCTTACATGGCCAGGTGGTTAGGACGCTTGACTCCTAATCTGAGGGTGGCGGGTTCGAATCTCCGTCACGCCAATCATGCTCGCCCTTTCAAACGTGGGGGCATAATAAAGTTATGATCAATTCCACTATTCGTTGGTAAAAAGAGTAGCCCAAGAGTTGTCAGTGGGTGGTAATGGCTATCTGCCTTCCCTCTAGTGTTACGCTGCTAAATTATGGACGAGTAGGGCAGAGGGCCCTCCTGTGGCTTTGGGCGAAATTAAAAAAACAAACTAATTAGGCTTCACAAAGACTCAGTTCGAGTTATTGAAATCGCAGACTCATCTTTCGGAACTTATAAAGGGCAAAATGGGTGTTAGCCCAGCTTTATTGAAGATGGGGACTTTTACTGCACAAAGTACCCTTAAGTTAGTACTAAAGTCTATTTTATCCAATTATAATTTTCAACTTCCAATACGAGTCACACTCACCCTTATAGCTCCACCCTTGTGCTAATTAATTGAAACAAGACGGAAAATTACGATTTTTTCAATTTTTTTCGTTTTATTTCTGAGAATCAAAAAATTACTCGCAAATTAATACATGATATTACCGCCTTTATTTTTCAGATGATCATTAATTCGCTTTGGCATCGAGTTCACGAGTTGACTGCAATCTTTACTAATTTTTGGATCGTGGTACCACACTTCAATTATGGCTTCAATTAGCTTATCTTTCGTAGTACAGTCCTTTCCCCGAAGTCTTTCTTTACAAATCGCCCAAAGATTTTCAATAGGATTTAAGTCCGGAGAGTTTCCAGGCCAGTCCAGCACCTTTATTCGCGTTGTAGTCATAAAATTCTTCACAAGTTTCGATGTGTGGCACGGAGCCAAATCTTGCTGAAAAATTCCAGATCCATCTCGACATTTCTCTTTCAATTCTGGAACGACTATCCTCTGCAAAACTTCGATGTACTGTGGTCCTCACATCATACCTTCTACGATGTGTAAGCCTCCGACGCCATAGTAGCTGAAAAAGCCCCAAAATATCTTCTTCAAGGGATGTTTTACGAACTGATTGATGCGAGATTCTTGAAGTTTCTCACCTGGAGATCTGCGAACATGCAGACTTCTTTGATCCTGTACCAAGAAATGAGTCTCGTCACTGAATAACACCTTCCTCCATTGTTCTTTCGTCCAGTTCTTGTATTTCAAACCCCATTGATACCGTTTTTTCTTCATTAAGCTGGTAAGAAGTTGTTTTTTGACTGGTCTCCTTGCCCTTCTAACGCAATTTCGGATGACGTAATATTCCTCAAAATTTCGTCATATATCCCAAAAATAGCTCGACCGTACTGCAAAACAAGGCTAATGACGCCGTCTGTGTGAAAAAAAATGACTATTAAAGGAAATCAGCGGGTCCAGCGAGCCTACACAGGCCGCCATGCTGAAAATATTGTAAAATAACCATTTGTTACAATTAATTTGCACAAGGGTGTATGGTTGTGTTATAATGTACGTTCTATCCCACTCTTCGTTCATAAAAGAGTAGTCCAGGAATTGGTGGTGGGTAATGTTGATTAGCTCTTTTCTTTCTGGTCTTTCGCATTTAAATTAGGGACAGCTAACGCAAATAACCCCCAAGTAACTTTGAGCAAAGTTCAAAAGAAAAAAAAAAACGAAAAAAGAAAGGTACTGACACCTTTACATGATAGGCTCCGAGGGTCATCTCGATAAACTATAACATATTTATTTTAATACGAACACATTTCGTTTTACACATCGCACTTCAGAAAGCTTAACTAACTGGCTGTCAATCAAATTATTTTGGAGTTGACCAATGTAATTTAGAGTAACGTCAAGATCATGTTTCCATTTCTTCAAGAATGTTTTCAAAAACCAAAATTAAGTTCCCTTTTCTTATAAACAAAAGAAATACTTTTATTCACGCGTCCCAACCTCATCCAAATACTTTTTTTAGATCATTGTGAAAATTATTATTATTTTTGCACATGTTATGTTTGGTACGAAAGCCTTAGCAGTCATCGCAAGCTGCCCACTGCAATGATGGATGTCTATACTCGTATATGTTCATACTTTGTAATCAAAGACATTATTTGGGAAGGACGAAAGGAATATCCCTCCCTCAACTTTGTAAAAGGGCTCAAATAGTAGTTTCTGTGAAATATTTGTTGTCAGATCTGATTTAGTACACAAATTACGCCACAGCGTAGTGATTCCAGCTGGATTAGAGAGCGCACGCGACATTAGCCTTCTTAACCACCCATAGAATAATGTTACAAATAAATCTAACGGGAAGTGAACTGATGTTATGTATAAATAAACTCAAAAATTACTTCAATTGAACGACGAGTAGAAGTACGTAAAATATAAATGTGATAATGAAATATTATCACCTCAAAACGTCGCTCCAAACTATATGATGTAATTCAGAGAATCAAGTCTACACGTGACCGATGTCTATACCTTCTTTTTGTTGTTGTTGTTGTTTCCCTTCTCGCACAGCAACTTGTTAGGAGCTGCAGGTAATAAACTCTACCACATAAAAAACGTCATAGTGAATATTACAATACTCTAAAATTCGAATGTACAGGGTGTTCGGAAAGTAACTGTGCACTTATATATTTATTAACGGACATGTTTCAATATAGAATACAGGAGGTAAATATGAATGACAATTATACACAATGTTGAAAGCGATCCCCGTTGGCATCAATACAGGCTTGGAACCTTCTTATTTTGTTTCTAAACACCGCTATTAGTTGCTGGCTTGAAATAGACCGAATAAAATATGATTACAAAACTGCACAGTGACTTTCCGAACACCCTGTATATCATACATATATCATCACATCTGTGTTTAGCTGTTACCTTAGAAACCAATTCTAATGAAAACGTGTATTTATCACAGCTATTTCCGTCGTTCCGTGATATTTTCAGCACACTACATATCTAATAGATTTCATTGGATTGCAGTAAGTACCTTTTACTATTTATTTTATGAACTGTTTTAGCTTTCTGTCAAACCCATTAAACTGTATTGCGAACAGTTAAAACATTTTTCTTGTTTGTTTATGGGTTGGTGTGATTCGAATGTTCGTGCAATATCTGCCCCAGGAATCCTAAATTTCGAACCTAGCAAGGCAGCTCTTCTCAATTTTCGGCGGATTTAAAGTTACATGGGCCCAGGGACTAATAACTGTTTGTGGGCCCTCCATCCCATGTACTTTTTACATAGAATAAAATTACTAATGGGCCCTGGGGCTGAGTCCCCTCTAGCCCCTACCTAAATATGTCGCTGCTACATTCTCCCTTCGGATAGTGTGTAAAACTGTTATACAGTTCGATAAGTTAAGCAGCGATATTACTTATGGTAAAATAAAATATCAGATAGTACGCTAATAAAAATGCTTAAGAACTCTTAGATTAGATGGACTGGACCTGTCCAGCAATACCAAACAGCAATGGTGAATTTGACCTTTCCTTTTTAACAAATTCACTCGATTTCAAAGAAGTGCGGTACGCGATTTTTTGTCAACTGGATGCGTACATGAGATTCTTGGATCTACAGACCTCTACGCTAACTAACAAATCATCTCCAGTTAAAAGAGATCTAAATTATCAGTATACACTAATACAGGGTGTTCGGAAAGTCACTGTGCAGTTTTGTAATCATATTTTATTATATTTCAGATTTTGATCCCAATATGGTTTTAACAACTGAAGAACGTGTATGGCTCGTCGAACACGTATTCCGAGAAGGTAGTAGATACACAGATGTGGTGAGACAGCGATTTGCTGAAAAATTCCCAGATACACCTGTTCCACATCGTAATGCAGTTCATAACCTTGTTGATAAGTTTCGGGAAACAGGATCAGTGGATGATGCCAGACGCTGTGGAAGGCCAGCAAAGCTATCGGAGGAGAAACTGTTGGATATTTCTGACAGTGTGATGCAGAGTCCATCAAAATCATTTCGAAAGTTAGCTCAGCAGCATGATATTGGTCTTGGAGCTGCTCATAAGGCCGTCAGAAAGAAATTAAAGCTCTTCCCATACAAAATAATGGCGGTACAAGAACTGGAAGCAACTGATAATGAAAAACGAATACGCTATTGCAGATGGTTTAACCGATTTATCGAAGAGAATACAACTAATGTGTTGGATGTGACCTTTTTTACCGACGAAGCATGGTTCCATCTCTCGGGTTACGTTGATTCACAAAATTCAAGATTGTGGTCATCCGATAATCCTCACAGTTTGCACGAAACACTCCTACATGATTTCAAGGTTGGTATGTGGGTTGCGATTTTCAGATTTCGAATTGTTGGCCCTATTTTCTTTATGAACACAATAAACAGCGAGCGCTATTGTTCAGAGATTCTTCACACCTTCATCGGTCAACAAGTGATGAAATCAATTACTCGTGGTTTCAACAGGATGATGCTACTGCCTACACATCTCACAGATCTATGCGGTTATTAAAGGAATGTTTTGGAGACCGCATTATTTCCAACGACGTGTGGCCCTCACGCTCACCAGATCTTAATCCACCAGACTTTTATCTATGGGGAGCAGCAAAATCTGCAGTGTATCGAGATCGTCCGCGCACACTGGATGACTTGAAAGCAGCGATAACAGAATTCATTCAGTCTATTTCAAGCCAGCAACTGATAGTGGTGTTTAGAAACAAAATAAGAAGGATCCAAGCCTGTATTAGTTCCAACGGGGATCACTTTCAACATTGTTTATAATTGTCATTCATATTTACCTCCTGTATTCTATATTGAAACATGTCTGTTAATAAATATGCAAGTACACAGTGACTTTTCGAATACCCTGTATAAAAGATGCACTTAACACGGTCTAATAAATATTCTCGTATATTTGTAACGTGAAGAATCGTCGACAGCGTAGCCAGGTTTTCCCCTAGGGGACAGGACATTTTAAGTGGGTTCCAATAAATAATAAGGCTGAAGTTGATCTAAATGTTTAAAAAATGGGCATTAAATCAACTTAAATAGTGTTTTATAAGTTTTATTTTTATTAGTTAATATCAAACAAGTTTATTATAAATAAAATCTGAGAAATAATATATGATGAATATTCCTAATGTTTTTGAAGGGCCTTTGGCCTCCCCTAGTTATGCCTCTGAGGACTGTTTATTCGAGACAAAACAATATGTTTTATTATTATTATATAGTAACGTACTTCTTTCTTTAGCATATCATTTTAAAGTATCTGGTGAAATTAAATAAATGTCCAGTCATAGATTGGTTTATTTTTTCTTTTGACGTTATAAATTTGTAGG
This sequence comes from Tachypleus tridentatus, assembly GCF_004210375.1. NCBI lineage: Eukaryota > Metazoa > Arthropoda > Merostomata > Xiphosura > Limulidae > Tachypleus > Tachypleus tridentatus. Next base: position 114,804,936 of record NC_134830.1, read on the forward strand.
CCTAAGTTTACAGCCACAATAACAATCTCAAAAATCAACTTACTTGTATATCTTAATGATTTGTATATCTTTCAATTAGCTACTACTCTCGAGGCTTCAATAGTCCGTTAACGATCTGTTCTAGAGAATTCTAAAACTAACATGAACTTAGCGTCCTATTACGTTATTTAACACCCACAGCGCTCTCTCTCTTGCTAATAAGCAACAACTTCCTCTGGCCAACAGACAAATTAAAAATGCAGCTTACAATAATGCATGTAATTCTCTGTTGACACACTTTTATAGTGAGATATAATCAAGGCCCATTTTCTGTTCTGCATAAATCAGGAAATAGTATTGATTGATTTATGATGAGATACAAGAAAACTATATAATATTTAATTAGGGAACAGTTACGCTTTGTGCAGAGTGCTTAATAATTTGAGAAACGTTTGACAGATTGTATCGGAAAAAACATTTTAAGGTTTTGTTGCACACGCAAAAATATCGTTTGAGGCTTGAAGCGTATAATCACCATGTCTCAACACGTGCATCGTGAATTACACGCAAAATGTCGTTTCTGCCCAATCTTTTGTCTAGTGGTTTACAGTATCAGAGGATTTATGACAGTCTCTGAAATACACTGGGTGAGACAGTTCATTCATACTCATAATTTTGCTTACTTTTATGAAACCCTATTTTTGAAAAATTATATACTTAATGTCCGCAGGATGTGGGAACCGAATGATCGGACATCCCAGCACAATTCGCTGACAAGAGAATGTTTCATTAAGTGTGTTGCGGACACTAAGACTCCAGTATTGAAGGACACTGTTCTACTAGAAAAAAACATGTTAATAACTTTTCTCGTAAACGGGCGTGATGTGGTCAAGTGGTTAAGGCACTCGACTCCTAATGTGAAGGTCGCGGGTTCAAATCCCCGTCAAACCAAACATGCTCACCTTTTCAGCCGTGACGATCAATCCCCCTATTAGTTGATAAAAGAGTAGACCAAGAGTTGGCGGTGGGTAGTGATGACTAGCTGCCTTTCCTCGAGTCTTACACTGCTAAATTAGGGATGGCTATCTCACATAGACCTTTGTGCAAAAATCTAAACAAACGTATCGTAGATGTAACAAAAATCTATAAATATTATTATTGTGTGTCCAACAAACCGTGTGTTTTTTATATGAATGTTTTTTTTAATAATTCATGGGCTTTACACTTTTCTATATGTTCTAATTAACATATATATAGACGAATGTGGAACGATTTGAAAGTTTCAGAGGTTTGGTGCAGAACTTTTTCTAAAGCACTATTTTTATCAACTGCACAACCATGTTTCAACTTGATCATTTTTTAATACATGACGCCTTGTTCCACCTCATATAAACAGGCCAAACAACAAATGATACGAAAAATTAAGAATATTTTAGTTTATACATTTACTAATCAACTCTGGAATGGGATCTCATAACTTTATATATGTTGTTTTCTTAATAATTATCCATTTGAACTTACATACGTAGATGAATTTTTAACTGTATAAATATGTTTACAGGTGCAAAATATATAATAAACTGTCCACTAGGAACGCCTTTGGTTTTAAGTGAAAATGGTATTTTGCTGTTGTTATTGTATTCATTTTTTTTAAATGATGAGAAGATATATAATTGCAGGTTTAAATTTGAACAGCAACACCTTATGCCCATATGGGCTAAACGGTCAAGTTAGAGACTCCTTGTCCGGATATAACTTTCCAAAATTTTGAAACGCTGACCAAAGAGAAATCAGCCAACCAGCAGAGCTTGCCTCCTCAAAAGCTTTGTTCGTTTGCTTAAACTGAATAACAGGATTGACTGTCACTTTTATAACATGTCCACGGTTAAAATGCAAAACATGTTCAATGACTTCACGTCTCGAACCTAGACACCCCAAACACTAGGTAAAACTCAGCCTGGTTTTAACTTTCCAGAAAGATACAGGTCTATGCTATAAAGATTCTACCATCTGTATGTTAAATAGATATAATAAAACAAACCGTTATACCATTAGCTCAGAGTTTATAAGTGCCATACCATTGTTACAACCCCTGTTTTATTCTCTATGTGGTTCTTGACATTTTAAAACACTACAGACTACTCTACTAAGCGACACCTGTTGGTCCCACAAATTTTGTAGAAATATAAATAAGTTTACGCTTATGTATATCATTGTTTGCCCTTCGTGTGTTAGTCACTCAGTAACGTTGGTTTTTACTTCCTTTTAGAAATAGAAATGTTTTCTACACCCACTTGTTTATAACGACCGATTGTCATTTTACAGTTCAAGCAAGTGTAAATTATCTTTGTTCGTTTGTTGAGCACAGAGCTACACAATGAGTTATGTCCGCCACAAATATTGAAGCCCATTATTATTTGTGTCATACGTAGGCTTGTCAAATAAAGTGTTTTTTTATATAATTATTTACTATAAGCGATACATATTACCAAATCGTACAAAAGGTTTGTTACCACATGGTTCTGAATGTTTTTGAGTACTTTCATAAAATATTTCGCGGGAAAACGTCAGTTATCAAACACACCCACAGCATAAGGAGAGTTTGTTTGTTTTTGAATTTCGCACAAAGCTACTCGAGGGCTATCTGTGTTAGCCGTCCCTAATTTAGCAGTGTAATACTAGAGGGAAGGCCGCTAGTTATCACCACTCACCGCCACCTCTTGGGCTACTCTTTTACCAACGAATAGTGGGATTGAACGTAGATTATAACGCCTTCACGGCTGAAAGGGTGAGCATGTATGGCGCGACGGGGATGCGAATCCGCGACCCTCAGATTACGAGTCGCACGTCTTAACACGCTTGGCCATGCCGGGCCCATAAGGAGAGAGAAAGATACGATGTATATTTTGTGTTTCTTTTTTTTTCTTCTGTTGACTTCCAAAATTTGTAGTGCATACTTCAGGAATTACACGTTTTGATAAAAGTTAAGAAAAAACTATCTTTACACACTTCTGATAAATAAAAGTATATTATTTCATATTTATCTGGAGTGTAAAGGTAGGTGTTTCTTTATTTTTTTATTTTTCATTTCAACAACAGAATTTGTGCGCCATTTCTTTACTTCTAAGCCAATTGTCTTGAAACATCTGAGACGTATATCTTGATCCAATACACCCAGAGGAATTTTTAATTTTTTTTATCTCTCGTTCCCGGTTTAGGGGTCAAGGACTGAACATTACAAAAGTGAAAGGTCAAAATGCTTCTCACGATAACGGTTTTTCACCTCCTGTTCTTTTGTAACTCGAACCAAGCTGGGTGAGAAATTGCATACAAATACCTCACTACATCCACATAGACTAAAGTGTGTTGGTTGGTAGTTGGCTGAAAGGGCGAACATGTTTGATGCGACGGGGACTGGAACCCGCAACCCTCAGATTACGAGTCGAACACCTTAACTCATCTGGCCATGCCGGACTTGTGTAATGCTATGTACATCTTACTCTAAAGATGTGTCTGTCAACATTTATCACCAAAAGTTAACTGGTTCGGTTATCTTAATTTCTGGTGCGATAACTGGAAAGTGTCCAACGATATGCAAGAAATTTTGTTTCACCAAAAGGAGCCGAAGACCGCCAGGAGGGGTCACTGTTTTAACCACTCGCACCAAAATACAGTAGTGTGTCGTCTGTGAGTTATTAAACACTTAAATGACGCCACTTAATTAACACTTCACGTCGGAATTTACACTGTCGAGACGTCAGTAAAACATGTACACTCCATCAATCGCGAGATAAATTATTCACTCTGTAGGCTGCAACACAACATGAAATATTTCTTCAGAAAGAAGAAATAAAAAAATTGTTATTCTTAATTTTAGTTTTATTTAATCTTGAAACAGAACACTTTCGCAGACCCTGCGGGAATACCTATAGTTTTAAGAGTTTATGCTTGAGATGGAGGAATAAAAACACCTTAAAACATAAGACATTTCCATTTTTTTAAATATACTTTTCGCCATGAATTGAAAGATACATGTATTTAATCAGTTAAAGGAGTCAATTATTATCTTCCACAAAGCAGGATGTGCAATGACGTCACTAGGGGTTTAATAACAAAGAAGAATAACATTATCTAATACTTATACACTGTTTGCTTCTTTAACGGGTAACTTATCTAGTAGTAAAAATCAGAGTGAAAACTGTTCTCAAATATTTAGTGTTTATCTACACTATCTTTTCACACACGACCTTAAAAACTGATATACGGTTTTTACGAGCTAATACGTTATAATTCTGTACACATAAAATATAAAGATTTTTTATCACTGAATTCTCTTTGATCTAGATATTTAGACCATTATACGAAATACAAAAAAAAAAAAGACTAAGATAAAATTTGTGGCAGTATCTTATCTTTTAGTTCTGGACATCAAAACAGGTTTGCAACTGGTTTTCCATCGATAGCGACCTCTACAGAATACATTGAACTATACACGTGTCACCAACAATGAGCTAACGCAATATAAGCCATATGGAAGCTGGTAATGCAGAGGATTTGGGTTTTTAACAACTATGTTCAGCATATTCAAGCATCCATATAAGCTAATGATTTGAGATTATACATCTTAACACTACTGGTCCATTTTAGCAAATTGAACATATTTTTGTCACATATAATTTTTTTTAAAAATGTAATTATTAACCCGTCAAGCTTTAAAAGTTTTTTTAAGTTTACACGACTTATAGGCTGAATAATATCTTATATTCTCCTGTTTATGTAGCCTTTGGACTGCCTGTCAATTTTGAGTTGAAAGTGTGATCTGTAGAATAGACAACACAAACAACGACTTAATTTTCGTGTATAATACGTGACTTTACTTTTGTGTGTTTCTTTGTTGTCGTTTGTGTTCGCTAGCGATCAGCAGCAAGTTTACAGATTTACAGCGCTTAAAATTCGAGGTTCTATCATTTGTAGTGGATAGAGCGCAGGTTGTCTACTAAGTATTTTTGCACCTAAAACTAATAATTATTGGTACTGCCATCAAGGCCCGGTGGCTCGGAGGTGCTCAACTTGCAATCTGTAGATCGCGAGTTTAAATCCCATTTTTGAATACGTTTTCCTCTTCAGCCATGATGACATTATAATGTGACGGTCAATCCCACTATTCCACTAGAATAGCTCCAAAGTTTGGGGGTGAGTGGTGTTGGATAGCTGCCTTCCTTCTAGTCTATTACTTATAAATTAAAGACGGTGTGTGCAGAGAGCTGTCGAATAGTCTTGCGCGAAATTTACCAAACACACAAACTTTTTCTACTACTGAGACTTAACAAGGCCACCACCCAGCGGTAAGTTTACGTACGTTCTTTGTGAAAATCTGGAGTTCGATTCCTTGCATAGAGCAAAATGAAGGTAGCCAATTACATAGCTTTACAATAAGAAAACAAAAATAAGCTATTTTATCCAGTACTGTTTATTTAACAGTAGGATGTATACAAACCCACAATGCGAAAATCCAGGGTTTGATTTCCTGCGCTGGATAGAGTATATCTATTCTGTAATAGATTTCTATTACAAATAAAGAAAATCTATTTCAATGGAAGCATTTTCAGGTGTTTATTTATTTTTTTTTTTGCATTAAAACAAATATGTTTGTAGTAACCAACCTTTTGAGGAGTACAGCTGTACTGTTGTATTCATATGTGATCTAAATGCCAACTTACACACAGGATGTGCTGGACATATTCAGTTGATAATGATGCAATATCTGTATTTAGATACCAACTCTCATCGCACACATACATGGCAGTCATGTTTGTTTGTTTTCCATAGCAAAGCCATAGTGGGCTATCAGCTATGTCCACTGCAGAGAATGTAACCGCGGATTTTAGCGTAGTAAGTCCGTAAACTTTTCGCCTCTCCACCGAGAGACTGGCGGTTATGTCCATAGTCATGTTTAGTTAGCTTATTTGTAACATTAATTCATTATGCAACGATCATTTTGCAGCAAAATGTAAATATCATTTATGATGTAGAATGATCGTCTCGTAATCAACTATGTCCACTGCAGAGAATGTAACCGCGGATTTTAGCGTAGTAAGTCCGTAAACTTTTCGCCTCTCCACCGAGAGACTGGCACATGATTAACGTGCTGAGCTGAGGATCCGAAACTCCACATGTTGCACTCGTAAAAAAAAAAAAAAAAAAAGCACGCTATTCGTTTAGAGTAGCCCACGAGTTGGCGGTGGTTGATGTTGATTAGTTGTCTTCTATCGTTTCAAAGTTAGGGACGGCGAGTACAGATGCAGAATTCGATGAACAAAAAAATTATTTAATATACGCACACTGTGCCTTGATAATTTATATATTCATGTATAGTTTCCTAAATTTCTGGAGATGTTCGATTGATAAATGGAAGACATGGAGGAAATAGAGATATATTTGTCAAATTTTAAATCAAAGACCTCAAGAATAAAAATATTTGCACACGTGGGTTGTCACGAGAACAGTGAAGTACTGATACTAATGGTGTACAAAACGTGTCGTTACGACGTACGATGTGATATAAACTGCATAAACAAAAACGAGAAAACAATAAACAGGACGTATTAGTTATAAATGTACTGGCTAATTTGTCAATCAGCACAACTAAATATCAACAGAGTGCTATCTAGAATTATTTGTAAACAAATATTAATACGTTTATGTAAGTAACATCATATAACGTTCTTTCTTTCTTGGCAGTCGAGATGCGGTAAATTCTTTCTACAGTTCTCTTACATTATCACGCTATTCACTCCAATGTGTTAAGAAATATGGGCGAAGAAACAAAACAAAACAAAACAGCACATCTTTGTTTTAATGGTTGTCGTTCTGCTCTCTCTCCAACGCGACGTGTAGGTGTTGTAGCACGACATTTTTCACTGATAAGTAGTAGATCAGGTTTTGTCACTGGGCGTTCAGATTTATAGACAGTAAAAGATTCTGTTTAACAGTTAGATTGAGTTTCGTGCAGTGAAGGAAAGACAAGCAGCTAATACTATTGCACGTTTATTTCCTACCTAGTTCAGTGTACAACGAAATGTGGCCAGAATCACAATGATTCAGATGATGGTAAGAAATAGACAAATAGCGTGAGAGAGACAAAAAACAACTCAGTACAATAATATGCAGCTATATATATCTTGTACACGTATATTTATTAAGCACAAATTGAGAGGACAAGCCAATTATTTGGTGCATTACTTAATTATAGGCCACGGGTTCGAATCTAATCACTAAACATGTTCGTCTTTCATCCTTAGGGGCATTATAAATGTGGCGGTCGACTTCACTATTCGATTTGAGCACCCGAAGAGTTGTTGATGGGTGGTGTTGATTCAGTGTCTTCTCTTTAATGTATCACTTCTTAATTACGAACGCTAGTGCAGATAACTTTCAAAATTGAACAAACAGTTGAGTATGACTAGATGAGTATTCTAGTAATTTAACTATATATCTTTATTACATTTTTTATTATTTAATAATTTTTACTAAAATTAAGGTTAAGGATTCATTTTTATAGTTTGTTTATTCTTTGATAACAACAATGGTCGAGGTCCAGACACTTTATTATTATTAAAAAATTTTTCGCGGTGAAATATATAGTTATTGCTACAAAATTTTATCTGGCACGTAACTGTACCATACGCTTCCCATAGGAATATCACTGACATACATTCTTGTCGAACAAAGATCCAATAGTCGAATGCGCCTCATGTTATTGATTTCTTCTGACTGTGAAATATTTTTTTATTTTGAACCCAACGTGCTTTTCTGATTGCATAAATAGAAAATATCCTAGTTTGTGAACATTACTATTATTTTATTACCTGATATGTCACGATTTTCCTTTGTCGAAACGAACACTTGTTATATAAGGGTTCATTATAATTTTTAAAAGTATGAAGGATAATAAAAACATGAGATAATAAAAAAGGGGCAATAATTAAGCTAAAGCTCCTTTATATAGACTTTTCTTTCTCCCGCCCCTTATTGGCAGTAATCATGAGGGTTTATAGCACTAAATATCGAGGAGTAATCCCTAGTGTGGACGCAGCGCAGGTAGTCTGTTTTATAACTTCGTACAAGTAATCTAAGCAAAACAAATCCTTCCTTCACCTCAAGAAAGGTCACCTTTTGAAACAACTCTGGTTAATAGTTTTTCATTCTATAAATATTTATGTGAAAAGAAACTAAATATTTTATCAAAGGAGACTGAACATCGGTTCTGCTTAGTAATATCACACCTCGATCTTTTTTAAACTTTCCAAACTTAGATTATTTTTATCAATAATATAACAATTTACTGAAAAAACGGAAGAGTGAGTGAAGCGCTACAGTGAGTGTAATCAAATAACAGCAATCTGTTACACAAGCTGAAGAAAGAATTGACGTGACTTTCAATCTCATCTCGTTTTGTAACATCCACGACGAGAAAATACGTGACAAATGTTTGGAAACATTGCCGTTAATGCTAGACCGATACTTCTAAAAATTCTTAGTTTCCTAGGTATGACAGCAATTAACCTATGGACTTACAACGCAAAAAATCAGGGGTTTAATTCCCCCATGTTGAACATAGCAGAGAGCTCATTGTGGCTTGGCTCTAAATAAAAACAAAAAAATAAGAGTTATTTTATGTTGCTTCTGTCTAACTAGATACTGTACAAGCAAATATAGTTGGACTGCATATAAAATTACTTATTATTATATAATAATAAATGCATCTATGAGATTGAGTAAATACGCGGGAAACCCTCTCTGAAAGAAACGCACACTTCCATTAACGTCAAACTATTATTTAGTTCAGATATCGGAAAGCGGAGTACGCGATAGTCGGATATTTGAACTATAAACAAATTTCGAGCTGAGAAAAAAATATCTCCACGTCTGTCTGAAGCATGTGTGACGTTATGGGTTTTAGAGAAATAATAAAAATTTCACACTCGAACTTTAAGTGAATGGCGTTTCAATAAAGCAACGAATTTTCAGTTGGAACCGAGTCAACACACTATGCGATATGATACAGCTCAGTCATTTGTATGAATAACATTCAACACTTTCGAATTAATATCACACCAGCTTTATAACTTTGAGCCTTGAGTTAACACAATGGTGTCGGAAGCGGAGAGAAGAGGGTATCACTTTGCTATTTGCTTCAGTAAAAATGGATCAAAATTAGAAAAGTTACTCTCAGGAGAATGCATGAAATTTAATCCAGAGCTCAGTAGCTTTCAGGGTAGTAGCGGGTGTGCCTGTGGGGCACATTCCCTCTCTTTACTCCGTCAAATAATCCTTGCCCCATACTTTTAATTTCCCTTCCACACCTCTGTAACAGGTTCTGCTGGGACTAGCATGGCCAGGTGGTTAGGTCGCTCGAGGGTTCGAATCCTCGTCCCACCAAACGTGCTTGTCCTTTTAGCCGTTGAGGCGCTATGAACGTTGAGGCGCTATGAAGTGCCAGTCAATCCTACTATTCGTTGGTAAAAGAGTAGCTCGAGAGTTGGCGGTGATTAGTGATGACTAGCTAGCTGCCTACCCTCTAGTCTTTCACTGTTAAATTAGGGACTACTAGCGCAGATAGCCCTCGTGTAGCTTTACGCAAAATTCAAACCAGATACTTCTAGATAGATCAGTGAACACAGAATTATTTTCAGAGAATCCTAGAAATTCACACTGGTGGCGTTGCTGCCGAGTTTGACACTCTTATTGTTCCACCGACAGAGCAGTGACTATTGAAGGGGTGTAGGGGGAATTTACTCCGGTCACTTGGTTTGGAGGACTCTAAATTAACAATCCGTTTATCCAGAATTGAAATATTGACATCAAATTTGGTATATCTAATGACATCAAATATTGGTATATCAAATTATATCAACTATCAATATATTACCAGAAATATCATGCATATTAATGTCATAGAGCGAGTTTAAAGCTCATCTTTAAATACCTTCGGACGTCAGTGATGTAGCTCTTCTCAGTGTAAAAAAGGTAAAAAGGTAGCCATAGTAAGCTCAACTGTAATCAGGTCATTGATAAGTTAAGGCCAGAAAACATGTTCTGCATTAAGTGTATCTGTGTATGTAAGTAGAAATATAATTACTAGCAAATATAATTTTTGTAATTGGCTTTTCTTTCAGTTGAATAAACACATCCGAGAGTCGTTTATCCGCCACCCTATGTTCTTGATAATCGAATCCCTGACCTTTGATGAATAACTGGCTTCTCCCCGTCATAAACAAATAAAATAAAATAGAGCAGTTAAATAAAAGTTTTTCAAATGTTTCAAAAGTAGTTTACTATATTACTGTTTAATGTAATGTAGTATGCTGATAAAACTCACAGTACATTTAAACGTGTTGTACTGTATATTGAATTACTGTTTACATGTAACATACTGTCAACTGTGTAACGAAGATTAAAGAAATTCATAAACATTTTAAATGTGGTTCGTTTATATGTTACTGTTTGATAATGTCCTAACACTAACTGTAATTATATTATAGAGTAATTACATTTGGGATCTGGCTCAGACAGGCTATTCTTAGCTTTTCCTGGTTGCAGATATAGCAGACTAGTATGGTCATAATGTCACAGAATGCAATTTATAAATATCATATTTCAGGGCCTAAAAATGATGAGTAGAATTTAGCGGTTATCTGAGTGTCGTATAAGTGATTTCAACTGTATTGTGAACTGACGTTTAGTACACCTTTCGTCTCATGTTTCCCCTGTGTCTTGATAATTAACACTAAGAGAAAACATGAAAATATTTAGCTAAATAAAGTCACACGAAAAAATCCCATTCAACATAATATCTCTCTCCATGGATTAAGTATTTTTCTCTGCGCTCTCTGCCGCCCATCACTTGTCTAACAAAGACTAGATAATTCTGACAATATGGTAAGATACAGTACCATGGTAGATAGGGTTACCATGGAAAGCTATAAAGTAAAATTATAAAGGGCGAGTGGAGTTGGGATTTTTTTGAAGGGCGGAATTATGTTTTGTCCCTGGACACTAGACACCCTCACTACTTCACTGCTAGAGGACGTAAAACGTTTAAACTTTCATAAAAACTGATAGAGGTTATGGATTTTTGATGACTCGCTCACTTCTATGAGAATCCTAAGAATAAAACTGCTTCACATCTTAATCCCCAAAAATATGATGTTAAAATAATTTAAGTTTAAATTACTGCTGGTAAGTTTGATAGTTCTTATACTTAGAATGTTTGCGCTACGACTACATGCGGAAACTTGTCTTTAATTCCGAACAAATAGACTAGAGGGAACATTATATACTTTTTGCTAATTCCTACGATTATCTTGTCTCAACCAAATAGAAAGAGTTAACAGTCACTCTTATAACTTACCCACAATTTCAAGTCTTAGACTATGTTTTAACAGCATTCGGACGTGAACCATGAATCCTTGTAAGTACAATTTAGACACGTTAACCACTTGGCCACGACCAACACCTTCATTGACATAGGGACGTATAAAATTAATGCTAAGTTTTTAAGGCCATAAACTTGAAAATTATGTGGAAAATTTCTTTGCAAAATGAATGAAGTTAATTCAACTTCAGAATTCGTTCGTGATAGGCCCGGCATGGCCAGGTGAGTTAAGGCATTCGATCTGAGGGTCGTGGGTTCGAATCCCCGTCGCACCAAACATGCTCGCCTTTTCAGCCGTGGGGGCGTTATAATATGACAACCAACCCCACTATTCGTTAGTAAAATAGTAGCCCAGAGTTAGCGGTGGGTGGTGATAACTAGCTGCCTTCCCTCTAGTCTTACACTGCTAAATTAGGGACAGCTAGCGTAGACAGCTCTTGAGTAGCTTTGCGCGAAATTAAAAAAACAAACAAACAATCGTTCGTGAAAATTAAAATTAACCCCTATTATAGCAATTCAGATTCGTCTGTCGGCATCTTTATATATGTATATTTGTCATTTTAAATTTCAGTGAAAAAAAAATGTAGAGGCCGAATACGTTCTTTGATTCGCTACTTACGCTGCAACAGATTAGTTTCACCGAATTCATGGCTCATCAGCGCTCATATACGAGGTCTATTCAAAAAATACGCGGACTGACGTCATAAAACAAAATGTACTTTATTTAGAAGTTACAGGTCTGGGACCCCTTTAAAGTACTCTCCTCCCCAACGCACACACGTATCCCAACGGTGTTTCCACTTGTTGAAACAGTCCTGGTACACTTCTTTTGTAATGTCCTCCAGCTCCTTCGTCGCATTTGCCTTAATCTCGGGAATCGTCTCAAATCTTCTTCCTTTCAAGGGTATTTTGAGTTTGGGGAACAAGAAAAAATCGCAAGGAGCAAGGTCAGGTGAGAAGGGGGGTGGGGAAGAACAGTGATCGAGCGTTTGGCCAAAAACTCACGAGTTCTGAGGGCTGAATTTCGCAGCAACGCGGTGCATCTTCAATTTTTCGGTCAAAATCTCGTAACAAGATTCAAATGATATCCCACACTCTTCAGCAAGCTCCCTGACAGTCAGACGTCGATTTGCCCGCACCAGGGTATTGATTTTGTTGACGTGTGGGTCGTCAGTTGACGTGGAAGGACGTTCAGGACGCTCATCATCTTCAATGAACTGTCGACCATCCTTAAAACGTTCATGCCACTTGAAACATGCCGTACGCTTCATAGCAACATCACCGTAAGCCGTGTTAAGCATAGCAAAACTTTCAGTCGCAGATTTTCCAAGTTTAACACAAAATTTCACAACAAGTCGTTGCTCCTTCAGGTCATTCATTCTGAAATCCGCCAAACGAAAAAACGCACTTCACTTAAAACCGCGTAGCTAATACACAAATGAAGATATCTGCAATCGGGAAATGGCATCGTAATCAGCTGATCTGTGCGAACCTAGCGACACCAAGCGGATTCCTCTGGAACCAACTGGAGCCGCGCAATTCAAACAGTCCGCGTATTTTTGAACAGCCCTCGTACGTCATGAGGGACATTAATATAAGATTTTTCTTTTAATTTACTGATGCTTTTATATGTTTTTCTTCTTTTTTTATGATGATGATGAGGAGTTACACGTGGTCATTGTTGTCTGTTCTGCTCTCCATATGATAAATCATTAAGATAAATATGATGTAAGAAATGGGACTCTGGGTATGGACCACACCATTAGGATCATCAAAAGGAACTTAAAGTACAGGTTCTAGAAGAGGTACAAGTCATGGAGACTAGTGAATTGAACCACAGTAACAAAGCAGGCTTCATACAGTGGTGATGGAATTAAAGCGGTTTTTTTTTTGTTTAGACGTAAAGTTCTTTACCGGCCACTAATGACATAAAATATTTTAGGTGTTTTGGATTATATGTGATATGTTTTTACAATTAATTTTTCATTATTATTCAGCATACTAACTGTTTAGTTACGTATTTGTTAATTTATTTTTTCCGCAAACGTGTGTTTAAGAGAAAAAAGGTTGATATAGGTGACTAATCTATTTTTTTGTTAGTCCTGCTGCCACAGGTCAATCGTGAATAAAATACTTTTCTTTTTTTAAGAACGCTTGTTTGTTATTATTAGCTCATTTTCATGCCCTTCTAACTCGACTGTCAACAAAGATCTATCTAGGTCTCTATACTGAAATAAGCCGGTGGCGTATCCTGTCCGGTGTTTTTGGCTTATCGCACTTATATATACATTGCTGGTCAAAATCTTAAGGCCAATGAACATAAAGAAAATATATGCATTTTGCGTTGTTAGGCTCAACCACTTATTTCAGTAGAGCTTTGAAAGATGACAATAAGAAAAGGGAAAATAAAAATAAACTTTTTTAGCATTTAATAGGGAAAATGTGAACACTATGAAATTAGCCTAAATACTAGCTGGTCAAAAGTTTAAGATCATACCTAAAAGACGTCCTAAACAGGGTAGGCAATGCCCAACAAGTGGTCTCAGTATTGACTTGCATGGCCGTCATTGTGAATAACTTCAAACATTCGCTTTGGCATGGTCGATATAAGCGTTTGCAGAAGGCTGGATGCAATGTTATTCCAAGTGGTGAAAATGGCTTCACGAAGATCATGCACTGTTTGGAATTGACGTCCATTTCTATAGACTTTCCTTGCCATCCATCCCCAAACATTTTCAATGAGGTTCAGCTCGGGCAAACACGCTGGATGGTCCAAATGAACCACGTTATTCGTCATGAAAAATTCCTTTGTACTGCGGACATTGTGGATCCAGTCATTTCCACACAAGCGAGGGCCATCACTCAATAAGGATGTTCTCTCCATTATGCCAATGTAGCCAGCCGCTGTTTGACGCCCCTGTATAACCTAAAGCTCCATTGTTCCATGGAAGGAGAAAGCACCCAAGATCATGATGCAATCTCCTTCACAGTGTCGTGTAGAAAATGTCTCCGGTGGGATATCCTTATCGTGTCAGTAACGTTGGAAGCTATCTGGACCATTTAGGTTAATTTTTTTTCTCATCAGAGAACAAAACCTTCGTCCACTTTTCTACGTCTCATATTTGATGCTTCTCAACAAAGTTTAACCGAGATGTTTCGTGGTGTGGAAGGAGGCGTGGCCTTTGAAGACGTTTACGGTTTTTAAAGCCTTTCTGTAGTAGATGCCGTCTTATTGTTCTTGAGCTGCATTCTACGTCCGTAAGGGCCTTAATCTGGTTCGACAATCGGCTGGTGTCTTGCCGGACAACCCGTCGAATCCTCCTACTCAACGCCAGCGAAAGGTTCTTGGGCCGACCACTTGAAATTCTCCTTCCGTATCTCTCAGGGTCTTTTAAGAAATTTGCAACAGCAGTTTTACTACGCCCAATCTCACCAGCGATGGCACGTTGAGAGAGACCTTGCTTTTACAGCTCAACAATTCTACCACGTTCAAACTCTGTCAACTTTTTCGCCTTTACCATGTTTTTACCTAATGTAACACAAGAGATGTCAGTGGGGAGATGTTGACAACGCTAATGCTTGAGCACAAATGACTACATTTTGTTACGTGTTTACCGATTAACGCTTCGTTTCAGTATGGTTTTAAACTTTTGACCAGCTAGTATTTAGGCTAATTTCATAGTGTTCACATTTTCCCTATTAAATGCTAAAAAAGGTTTTTATTTTTATTTTCCCTTTTATTATTTTCATCTTTCGAAGTTATACTCAAATAAGTGGTTGAGTCTAACAACGCAAAATGCATATTTTTTCTTATGTTCATTGGCCTTAAGATTTTGGCCAGTAGTGTATATATACTTGTATAACAGTAATCAAAACATATAAAAATATCCAAAATCATCGTGAAAATACGTAACTAAATATAAATTGGCATTTAGCACAATAAATAATACTAAATTAACGCCATCTGACATTTACTACCCTGTTTTGCACCGCAATGATATTCTTCCCAAGGTGTCTAACGCATGTTGATTGGCTGAACTGTCTTCGTAATACCAATCATCATAGGCGTCATATACAATCACTACTCGCACAGTGAGTGCGGTCAGTGATGATTATAGGTTATGTAAATAACAACTTGTGTCACTGGTTTTTCAATCCTGCAGTAATTGTATATTTGTGCCAGTAATGGATGAGATTCATATATATATTTTCATTTTAACTAGAATAATTTTTTAAAAAATTCCATGGGCTGAAATAAATTCCTTGTAGGGAGATGAACTTCTAAATTTATTCACTTGTGTTGAAATATGTAATAAGAAAATGTGTAAATGTATATTCACAAGTAGGTCCTGGATGGGGAAATTTACATCGTTTCTGGTTTATTTACAATAAATATTCCCTGGCTGATCAATCGGAGGAGATACTACGTAGAAATATATTAAACAACAACAACAAAAAAAAAAGATGAACGCAAAAGTGAGTTTTGTAAATAATTATTTGATAAAAAACTTTTATAATTCGATGCCAAGGAATAATATCAAACATTGTTCTGTTTATGCTGGAAAATGAGCGTTAGTAAAATGGTCAGAGATAAGTCTGAAGGCTTATAACGCTAAAAACCGGATTTCGATACGCGTGGTGAGCACAGCAAAGATAGCCCATTGTGTAATTTTTAACAACAGCAAAAAAAAGAAAACAGTACATAACTGTGCTAAAATGTCATCTTATGAATGGTACGGAGGATATTTTGTGTCAAATTAACAAATAAATTAATACTGACAGAAATATCTTCGTACGTGTATGTATTGCTCTGTTTGTTTATTGTATATAACGAGCAAATTTGACTTGGGGAGAGAAATGTATACAACATCACTGTCTTGAAATGCTCGAACAAACAACGAAATCAGAATTTAAGTGCCACTGGAGTCTGACTCAGAGAAAAAATATTTAAAAAACGGGTGCCATGAAAGTAAGTCTGGAAACAATTTTGAATAAAATATAGCCTAAATAGTTACACGGAAGTTTATATAAAATCAACAAAAAATCAAATGAAAAGTTAACAAACCATCATTTTGTTGCAACGCCGCCAGGGAAACTAGACTTACATCACGTATTTACGTGATATACATATATATTAAAAATATATTTTTCAACTTTTGACATTACAAAGAGTTCATAAATTTAAAACATTTAAAACGTGTAAAGAATGTTTTCTAATTAGTGTTTTGTTTCTTTGTTCTTTTTTTTTTTAATTTTGCGCAAAGCTACACGAGGGCTATCTGCGCTAGCCGTTCCTAATTTAACAGTGTAAGACTAGATGGAAGGCAGCTAGTCATCACCACCCACTGCCACTTGGACTACTCTATACGAATAGTGGAATTGACCGTAACATTATAACGCTCCCACGGTTAAAATGGCGAACACGTTTGGTGTGACAGGAATTCGAACCCGTGACCCTAATGAGTGTGAAGTCACAATTAAAAAAGTAACTAGCCTAAAATGTTAACGCAATCTATAATTTGTTTTATCATTATATACCCAAGATTTTCATATTCCTATAGTTTATTGTTGGTTAAAATTTATAGTTGTTTTGAATTAAGCACAAAGCTTCACAATGGGCTATCTGTGATCTGTCTTCACAGGTGTCGAAACCCGGGTTTTAGCGTTTTACATCCGCAGACATATCGCTGTGCCACTCGGGGTCAAATATTTATAATACCATCACAAAAACATATCACTTGCATGATACTAATGTAAAGTCGAAAATGAGTGACAGTCATATCGCGATCATGTTCGAGATACTCTTGAGTCTGTAATCTCTAGATAATATTACACAATATACACAGATTTATGTTGACACAAGAGCAAGGGAGTAAACTAAACAGATACTAAGTGGAAGGTAGAGTACTTCAAGGAGAAGAACGCTCATATACACGTCATATATATCTCCTAATAATTGTGTACCACGTGAAGTCAGCCATGTAGACACGGCTGTCACTTATAAGTTGTTTTTTTTTTCTCTCCCTCTCTTGGTACACTTCCATAAGACGGAATAAATGACTATTTTCTTGTCTCCTACATTCCCATATATCGCTTATTTTCAGCACGTTTCTCGTGACAATTATTTCTTTTATGCCAGTTAACCGATTAACTTCAAAACACTTCATACTGGAATCCTCCGATAGGTAAACATATAGAAATTAGCGTTAACTTAAAAAAAAGTACAAATGAAACTAAAAAAATTGAAACTTGTATTTTCTAACAGAAAAAACTGTGAACTTATAAAACATTCTGACTTTCACAAAATAAGTACGTGGATTTTTAGAGAAGTACTTTCAGCGTCCCCCAGTCACTCAGTAAAACGCAGATGAAAGGCATATAATACTAAAATCTGGTGTTTGATCCCAGTGGTGGACGCAGCGCAAGAGACACACAAATAAGCATTTCGATAAAATATGCGATAAAAGCTCTTTATGCGTAAGAAAAGGGGTAAATATGTCTTGATATACCCTATCCAAAGGAGTAGTTAATTAATCAAGTTATTCGATACTTTTAATACAAGGAGAACATTTTTCAAATTCTGAAATTTACGCAGAAGCACCTTACGTTTTCCACTCGAGCAAATAAAGTAACTTTACGAGCTGCTCAGCAGTTAAAAAACAAATTGAAACTTTGCCGATAATTAGCTTGTGCAATATGTATATATTCATATACGTATGTATTAAAGTGGAGAGATTTCTCTAATATTTTTCTTAAGAAATTGAAGTTATAAATACATATATATGGTTTGGTTTGAATTTCCCGCAAAGAAATACGAGGGCTATCTGCGCTAGTCGTCCCTAATTTAGCAGTGTAAAACTAGAGGGATGGCAGCTAGTCATCACCGCTCACCGCCAACCGTTGAGCAAATCTTTTACCAACGAATAGTGGGATTGATTGAAACATTATAACATCCCTACGGCTGAAAGGGCAAGCATGTTTGATGTGACGGAGATTCGAACCCGCGACCCTTAGATTACGAGTCGAGTGGCTCCATATATAGAGAGGAGCTAAGTTTACTTTTCCCACAAATGTCTTCCTTCTCCGAAGAAGTTGTTAGAACCTTCAAAAAAAATTATGCCATTTAAGGACTTACATTGGCGCCCCCAGGAAGGGCGCCTTATATTTCACAATAAATTGCACGTATTATGATGTAAACTCAAAACATAGTTTAAACAAAATGTTTAGTAACGTTAATTAAAACTGTAAAATTGTGTTTGCGTTTAACTACTCCGAACACATTTATTTTAGTCTGTTGACGCACACTGTAAAACATAGATCTCCTATATGCATGTTTTGCTCCACCTTGAAAATATTTCTGTGGGCGCCCATGAAGTTACAAACTAAATGAGAAGGTAAAGTGTGTTCTTGGTTATCTAAACTATTCTCTCTTTATTCGCTTTCAGCAAGGGGGCAACGGGGAGATAAGTCCCCATCGTTTTATCAAGTACCATTATGTTCCCTTCAAAATTCAGGTACCTGTGTTGAAATTTGTACAGTATACTGTAACTAACCGTCTTTTTACCTAACCATAATACGCGCACATATACGGCGTAACACACTGGATGATTTGGTTCCTTATTCACGTAAAAATTATAGTTGATGCTTTTCTTTCTGAATATTATTTAAAACAACCATGACGTTAATGTGTTGTTATTCGTTTTAGTTTAAAGAAACACTTTGCATTAACAGCCTACTTTTCAAAAGGACCGAAATACAAACTAGGCTGAAACTATGTCTCTAATTAGTATATATTCAATAGTTTTGTAACTGTGATATGCTGTAATATCTTCATGTATTGTGTCTGCTGCAGAGGTATTTTTTGCAATTAATTTTTGACTGTATAGTTTCTGTGGTGTAATGGCGGCGACAAGTGGTCCAGAAAATTGTTAAGGTTACGTTGTTCTAGTTGCTTCGTTTCTTTGTTCTCTGTACTAGGTGATGCCTCTATGTTCGCATGGATATTGCAGTAATATATATCATCTGGTTGAATGTCCTTCGCTGGCCAGTTATGACGTTAACTGCTTTCAACAGTCGACCAAGGCCATGAAGAAACTAAGGTGGCACTGTTCACTGGACAAAGAAAGCGAATTTGCCTGTTGAATTTTAGCGTGTTTTTTATAATCTGTCTTACCAGGAGGTTGCAGAGTAGAGAGTTACTTCTAAGATTATCGTGTTCAGTTAGGCAGAACTCTGTCCTAAGAAAGAGTATCTTAATAAATTAATTGTTTCTGAGGATGAGAATATATTGTCGAAACGTCGTACATTGATAATAAACCTTTTCATTACTTAGTGAAGCCGTTTCAAAATTCATAATTCACATTATAATAAATCACACGAATTATCTTATCGCATTTATTATAATAAAAACCCATCTGCTATTTATTCACCCAAGTCACTGAATGTTCTAAATCCTTTTATGGAGCAGGTTAATTCCTTCTCATCTAGCAGAAGCGTCTGATTATCCTTCTCACCTAGCAGAAGCGGCTGTCTTTTGCAAGTATGCTGCGTTTTATTTCTGTTCTTTTTTTTTTTTTTTACTTTTAACCAGCTTCGTTCAACCTCATTATTTTATAGACAAGCTAGAAATTCTTAGTCAAATTATCAACAACCAAATTATCTCTTTAGTTCATAATCGGATCTCCTGTTACTTATGGCTTTCCATACGTGATATTGTTAAAAAATCAGTTTTACCCATAAAAAACACACAAGAATGACCACACTTTACCCGTAAAAAAACACACAAGAATGACCACACTTTACCCGTAAAAAAACACATGAGAATGACCACACTTGCAAAGGAAGTATCTCATTTAGTGATAACTCTTTTATATTATTTTACTATTTCATGCCATAATGCAATCCTAGTTTTGGTTACGTGGAATGCAATAAAATAAAAATAAAACAGTAAGTAAATGTGTTTATTAATTGAGTGATGACACACTTTCCACATGTATGGCCCGGCATGGCCAGGTGGTTAAGGCACTCGACCCATAATCTGAGGATCGGGAGCTCAAATCCCTGTCACACTAAACATGCTCGCCCTTTCAGCCGTGAGAGCGTTATGATTTTACGGTCAATCCCACTATTCGTTGGTGAAGGAGTAGCCCTAGAGTTGGCGGTGGGTAGTGATGACCAGCTGCCTTCCCTCTAGTCTTACACTGCTAAATTAGGTACATTTATTTGATTTTAAGTGTTTAATGATGTTTAAACATAAAACTATAACTTTAGGAAAATATGTCTTTGGCTTGTTTTTTCTTTTAAAGTTAAGCACAAAACTACACGATGAGCTACCTGTGATTTGCCAACTACCGGTATCGAAACCCACTTTCTAGCGTTGCAAGTCCGCAGCCGTACTTCTATGCCACTAGAGGGACGTGTCTTCGCCCACTTTGTTTATTGCAAGGACACCAATGACAAAGATTATGAAACAAAAGGAACAACAATATACTGTCTACTTCTTTTGGTACTTGTACATAAAATACTCACACTACATTGAAACTGTGTGTTGTTAATTATAAGACTAAACAACAGGGCCTGTTGTTAAACACAAAACTACAGAATAAGCTATTTGTGACCTACCCACTGCAGACATCTTCGAAATTCAAATTTTAACCTTTTAAGCCTTTAGTCTTTGCCTGTGAGACACCTGGAGATTTTGTTTCGCTGTAAATCTTTGTAATGCTTCATACTTCTTATAGTTAATACAGGTCATATATATATATACGTGTGTGTGTGTGTTTTTCTTCAGTGTACGAGACTTTATAAAAAATCATTCCTCCCCTACTCACCCCTCAACATGATTTTCACAAACCAGGTTTTCGTTAATTTTATTTTCTAATTTTCAAAATTATTCGATTGGATAGGCGACTTTTTGTTTACAGCTCCCAAACTGTAAACCATTTATTTTCCACTTGTATTCACTTCACTACAAAATCATTCGTTCTTTATCACTTCTCAAAAACAAGTCCATCAATAAGTAAAAATTGTGGATAGACACTTTTCAGTACGCTGTCAGTAACGACACATGAAAACAATGAACAAATTTCGAAACGGATTTTTAAGCAGATACTATATACCTAAATACTTGTATAATATTAGTTTTATGATTTATTTTCATTTATTTAGGAGCTTCTACATAATATCTGAATGTGTTTGCCTTAACGACCAGCTACTATAATAAATAAACTGCTTAATTAAAATAGGTAACAAAGTAGCGACAAATCAATTGTAAACCTATACTTAGTAATATATTCAAATGATTATTTTTGTTTAGGCTAAGAGGTCAAATAGTGGATCATTAAAAGATCATCAGGTTCGAGGCCATTTCCCATTACAAGATTGTTACTTGTAGATTTTAAATCTCACACTTTTTACTCATTGTTGTTAATTGCGATGTAATAAATTCTGGTTCAAAATAACTTTTGATTTTCGATCAAGTCGAAGACTGATATATTTCTTAGTGTGCTTGATAGAAGTGGTTAGTTTAACTCAGACTCAGATATAACTTAGGTATTCTTTGCTCATTTGGTTCCTCTACATTCTACATACCACGACCCACTGGCACGGCAGTATGTCTGCGGACTTATAACGCTAGAAACTGGGTTTCGATACATGTGTTGAACAAAGCACAGATAGCCCATTATGTAGCTTTGTGCTTAGTTCCAAAAAAATACCTTCAACGTGGGTAACCATAATTGTTATTTAGCGCAGCTAACTCGAAATCTTTACAAAACCCTCTTCTTATCCTGAAACATACTGCAAGGAAAAATAGTTGCTGGATACGCTGCTACACTCTGACAACTCACCTGTTAGAGTCTGAACGAGACCGAGGACTCGGGCTG
The DNA here is from genome assembly GCF_004210375.1 of Tachypleus tridentatus. Lineage (NCBI taxonomy): Eukaryota > Metazoa > Arthropoda > Merostomata > Xiphosura > Limulidae > Tachypleus > Tachypleus tridentatus. Next base: position 114,827,235 of record NC_134830.1, read on the forward strand.
CACGCTTAGTCACCACGTCCGCTACGCAGCACGCTGAAATAGTCGTGAAGGCCACCAGAAGAGAGGTGGAAGCCCCGAACCCCACCGTGATCGTACTGATTTGCCAAGAGACGCTGGGTATGTCGTGGAAGGTGGTGTAACGGCCACACTCGTGGACTATTTGGAACCCGCCGTCTTCTTCCATCCGTGGATAGCTGCAGCGACGGAAGGAACCGAACGATACCTCCGTTGAGTTGAACAAGGCGCCTTGGAGCCAGAAGGGCAAGTAGAAGCCTGAACATATCAGTATAGCAGCAGCCAGAGACAGACAAGCCCAGAAAACACCTGTGGCAGTGAGGCTACTGGCGAAAACAGGCATGGTGAATTTTTTCTAACTTAAAAAATGACGGAGAGAGAAGAGCTGTACAACACGAACAGTTATTAATACGCGAGTCCTATCATCTCCGGTTTAGTCACTCAAACAAAGCAGTAACCACCGTATCAGTCCCGTTGATCTCAAACTGATTCGTTTACCATTGGAACGACCCAAAATTACTTTAAAAGGTAAATGGTAGATTAGACAACGTAGCAAGAAAAGGATTCTCAGTTGGAGTCCTAATCTCAGTGAGGTGGGACAAAGAAGCTCGGCTCAGAACAAGCAACCTAACGTCTGGGCACGAGGATAGCTGATTTCTCTCTGTCAGCCAGCGGCAAAAACCAGGGTGTGTACACCGCTTTACTTGCGTGTTTTCTCTACCGATAATTTCTGGAAAATTTCTCCTTTAAAAGCCCCTTGGGGGCAACGAGATGGGTTGGTGGTATTCATTTTTTTTTTAATATTCTCCCAGAGGGATAGAGGACACACATGTCAGAAGTTATTGAAGCACACAGAACGACATAGAAAAGACATACCAATTGTTCAGCTTTCCCAAACTGCCGAGACCAGTAAGACCTGTACAAGAAACCTAACAACAGATTTTTTCTCTTTAACCCAGAACGACTTACTTGAGTTCAGGAGAAGATATTGTTCATTTTTTCCTTCCATACGCACACAGGATTGTGTGAAAAACCAGTTCATGAAGTCTGTCATTTCTCTATTAATATACTTCATAAGATATGTGTGAGTGTTTTTTATAGCAAAGCCACAGCGGACTATCTGCTTAGTCCACCGAGGGGAATCGAACCTCTGATTTTAGCATTGTAAATCCGTGCACTTACTGTTGTATCAGTGGGAAATTCACAAGAAACTGTGATTAAATACGGACTCAGTTCTGAACAGATTTCTTGAATATTGTTATTGTTATTAAAACTGCTTGGAGTTCAGCACTGTTTCTTTAGTTGATTACTGTTGTTTGTTTGTTTTTTAAGCGCAAACTACATTGAGATACTTACCGAGTCTATCGCGGGAAATCGAATCCCGGATTTTAGTATTTTTAAACTTACCAATGACCCACCAAAGGGGTCGTTTTTTTTTTTATAAACAGTTATTATTTACTCGAGAGATATGTCTTTCAAAAGTTCAGCAATTAGGTCACTGGATAGTAAAATATGAACATTTATTTTAATCAATAAAAATATTTACGTTTCTCATATATATACACAAAAGCTAAAATGGCAAAATACGCAACTTCTTACAGAAATGGCTCATCGTGGACGACTGAATTCCTTTACTAATTGTTGCCTTAGTATACCTAAATTACTAAGTTTTGTAGTCTGAATAATCTAAACACCTTATTAATTAGAAAATTATGAATGAAATATATAAGTACAATATACAAAACTTACGATGGTATTCTTTTTTTTTTTTTTAGTGTTGTTACTCGTATTTGTCGTACTGATCTTACTAAAGAAAGCAATGCGTGTGTGCTGCCATCTATGCATATACTTTAAAACAAATGGGGTTTATTGCAATTTATAAAAACAAGTTGTTTTTTTCAATGATATAACATATGAACAAATGTATATTAAAGATCTATAAAATTAATATTGGTGCTGAATATTTTTTCAATCAACATTAATTGTAATGAATAAAGACGTTAAGATGAACTATTTTTTGATCTAAACCTATTTGTCGACCCTGTAAATTCGATTGGGATAAGTAACAATGTTTTTTTTTAATTTAGTGTTTATTAATATCATTTCAAAATATCACTGAAATTCTAAAATGAGTTCAATTTTTTGTATACCTACTTTTATTTCTCACTTTTGAATAAAAATTAAAACACAGTGATATGATAAGAATATCCTATACAAATTCCTTAGAGTGGAGAGGAGAGTAAATACTCCTAGCTTTCTCTTCTATGATCAGCCAGTTGGTGGAATTTCACGCAAAACTGCATGGGAGTCTGTCTTTACTAGCCGCCCTTAATTTAGCAATAACAGACTTTTGGGCCTCTCTTTTATCAACAAATAGTGAGATTGACTATTGCTTTTATAACGTTTTCACGGCTGCAAGAGCGAGCATGTTTGGTACAAAATTATATCATAGTTCCAGAGGCCCAGTGATTAAGGCGCTCGGCTCTCAATTTGTAGGTTGCGGGTTCGAATCCACGCTACTGAATATTTTTACCCTTTCAGTCATGGGGGCGTTATAAGTTAACGTTCAATCCAGCTAGTCTTTAGTAAAAGAATAGCTCAAGAGTAAATGGTCGATGATTTTGACTAGCTATCTTCACTCTAGTTTATTACTACTTACAAGTCAGGAACGGCTAACCCAGATAGCCCTCGAGTAGCTTTGCACGAAATTCAAAACAAAACCAAAACTTATTTGTGTAAATGCTCTCGATGACTGTTAAAATAACTGAAGTGTGATAAATACATATGTAATGATGAACTTCGCAACATCGAATAAAGAAAAATGTGTCTAGCTACAAGAATATAAATGTAACTACCTACCTGGACATTACTCTGAAAAGGGTCAGAGTATGTGCGGGTTATTTTGACCTTCGTTTAATATTTAAATTCATCTTCTCCTGAGAGTGAGGAAAAGGTCACGTGCATCTGACCTTTCCAGGTACTTAAGACCTAAACACCGATGATGAGAAAATATAAAAAAAGTAACGTACATTTTTAGGTCACAAACTAAAATAAAATACTACAATAACAGTGATATTGGTCACGTTAAGTGGTTTAATAAATAAATATACGTCGATTCTAACGTGATGATGTTCACCCGCCAAAAATAAATTACTGCAGTCTAGTTTATTAGTGAGAATTAGCGATAAAAAGTACGTTTTTAAAAAGTAACAGCCTCGCTATGTCCTCTAAACAAAAAGGATAATAATTCATGATTATTATTATTTTTATTTTGACGTATTTTAATTTATTACGAAATAAGACAGAGAAATTTTGCTTATGATCGATACATTTTTGAAAATCAAATTCTTCCATCTGATAAACATTTACAAACACTGTATAACAGATCCAAACTGATGTTAACATTCTTAAAGTACAACAAGGAATAGACACTGGTGAAGAAAACTATATACAAACTTGTCAGAATAACAAAATTTGGTACATGTGTGTAAAGAGTGATTTGGCTTTGCCATGAAGTTAGAAGGATGTTGGTCTGTGCGTTTACGGTTTTGTAAATGTATTATAATGCACGATTTTTGAGGTTTAGTCGCCATTTCCGAAACATCAGCTTGTAGTCTGCTCTCCTTTTAAAAAAAATAAATAAATAAATTGGTCATAATAACAAAAAAAAAATTCACACTGTCGCTCATGTTATGGACATTTGTACATTTTTATTGAACAAAGACGCCAATACTGACAACAAATCACACATTTAAATTCCCATATTGTTATTAACCCACCGTTCTTCTGAATCACGTATAACAAGTATATGTTCTAACATATTACACAAACCATGTACGATGATCAGTATTTCTAAGTTCATGTTTGATTTTAATTACAAGCGTACATCACTAAAAATGCCTTTTCATTGTGCACACAAACTTAAAGTGAATGCTGTCTTGTTTTAATTCTAAACCTTTTTTCAACTAATCTAATTTTTTTTGTACACTACGTCGGGTTATGTGTGTGTGTGTCTTCATATAGCAAAGCCACATCGTGCTATCTGATGAGTCCACCGTACGTCGGGTTATAAGATTGCTTTTAAAACAAATTCTGCCTTTAATTTTTAAAGTTAAGTCATTTACAAAAAAAAAAACTGAACGTACGTTTTGCATCAGTCTATCTCACATAAAATATGTGTATGCTAACTAAATAATCTTGATCTTAGAAAAAAAGTATATTAGCACATGGTATCCAAGTAAAGACTACGTATTAGGCTTAGGGAAGATAAAAATGGAAATATAGATGTAGCATGTTTTGCATATAAAAAGCTATGTCATAACTAATGCAAGTATATTCTTTCTTTTTTTCCTAGTCCAAAGTTCGTCAGTAACAAAATGATAGCACTTAGAATAAAAATCTCTAAAACATAAAAAAAAATGTATGTTTGTGCTATCTGCCCTGTCCGCAGTTAATAACATCGTTATTTATTGAAGGAATTATCTTGTTATCTATTTAAATATTAATATTGTTATTTTTATAAAGGACGACTTCGCTAAGTGTAATACTTGTTAATTACGTAAAATTAAATTTTAGTAAATAATTATCAACTAAGATGAACAAACTGTTAATGTTTAATTTTGTAGGATTTTAATCTAAACAAGTTATTTATGTCTATTTGTAAGATTTTAATTTAAAATTGTTCGTTTTAAATGTTCACTTTAAACGAAGTACAAATGCCTGAAAACAATTTCAGTAATTAAACACAATCATTAAATACTTACTTTTTAATATATATAGTTTTGTAGCACCCTGCTCCTTTTCTCAGAATCAAATTATTGCATTGACTAGTAAACTAAAAACGTTTAGATTTAGATTTCTCTTCATTCGTCAAAGTTTTTTTCGTTTTAAGTGTTGCGATTATAACTTTAAAGCTGTATTAGAACCTTTAAAATTTCAGTGTATAAAATTAGTGAGTTTACGTACTAGCTTCTTAATGGTTTTTTTTTGAGATTTAGTTATTAATCATTCGTTATATTAGAAATTAAAACTTTTGACAACATTTCAGGTAAATTGTTCTCGTTTATAAACGTTCCACAGCTGGGTTATGGATTTCTAAAATATTAGTTTATTTGTTTTTTGTTACAACTGATCACATTGTTTTGTATCACACATATGTTATTCAGTTGTCCAGAAATAAATGTCGGAATTCTCACGATGACATTTAGAAGCTGAATATTGAGTAACTTATCGTTGGTTGGTTGGTTTAATCCAACGTTTGTTGCTTACAAAGTGCCTTAATTGTCTACTGTTTCAACTCTATTCAGAGTAAGTTTTGCAACCCCCAAGGCAGCATAGACAATAAGGACTTTCGTCTGATTTTCTTCTACGACTTCAAACTTGAACGAAAAGCTACCAAAATTACACGGAACATCAACCAGGCATTCAGCCATGGATTTGTTACTGAGTATACAGTTCAGTGTTGGTTGAAAAGCTTTCGACATTGAGATTAAAGTCTTGAAGATCGCGAAGGTTTTGGAAGGAAGTCATCCTTAGATGAACGAAAAAGTTGGATAAGTGGGTTCCCATGAGCTGACTGAAGATCAACAAAATCGGCGTTATGAGACCTGTCAAGGTTGATGCTCCAAAAATTAAACGAATTAGGAATTGAGGTTCTGCCTCATCCACCTTATTCCCCAGACCTTTCCCATACAGATTTTAATTTTTTCAAACATTTTGACAACTTTTTGACAATAAACGCTTTCAAAACCAGACAGCTACAGAAGAAATTTTTATAGAAAATCAGATTTATACAGCAGGGGCATAAACAGCATCGTTACACGTTGGCAAAAGTGTGTTGAAGCAAATGGTGCTTACTTTGATTAAAGCATGTTTTACAACACTGGTTTAAACTTTTTCAAACATCGCAGTTCAAAAACGACATTTATTTCTGGACAACCTAATAGTTTAAGATATTCTGATTAAATTTTTTATATGTATATGGATACATAGTGTTACAGTTTTAATTCCTAAAGTTCAAATAACATCACTCTTTCCAATATTTAAAAAAAGATGTGTTTTGAGCATGTGTTTCTATTGTATGTTTAATTAAATTACTACTAATAAATGTCAAAACTGTAAACCAAGATCTGTATATAAGCTAATGCGTTAAGTCGAACTAAGAAGCAGTTTCTTGGACACTTTAATGAATAGTGTCTTACGTTAAAAACACGCTAAATGTGTTGATTCGAGTTTATCTAAAGTCGTATAAAACGGTAACATTCCGACAAACTGCTGGGGCAGATCAACCATGTTAAAGACATTTGTATTTACTAAATTTGTAAGGCATCGATAACTAGTTTACGATGCTTTAAGAATTATTTTCTCATAGCTGACAAAATAGCTCAACATAAACGAAGAGGTGGCAGGTACGTTTTCATCATGGAAAATATGCTTAAAGTACAGATAAATTTTCTTAGAAACACTTAAAAATCAGACATATTTGATTAGAGAAATAATGAACGTTTTCTGGTACTAAGAGCTAAAATATCAAGGTGAACGACAGTAGAGTTGATTCATAGGAGCAAAGGGTGTAACTTGGAACCCCCCACGGACAATATTATCGATTAAGACTTTTGCCCTGAGTCGCGGTTCTAAAGTGGGAGTTCTTGATATTATGTATATGTACTCCTGTTTCTTTTTTCCTTTGACTGGTCTGCAGACGTACACCACGCCATAGTTGATATAGTCCGTTGAAATAATACACATGTCCGCTCCGTATGGCACTGGAATCAAAAATGGAAACGTTTGAAACCAATATTTAAATTTTTTTCAATGTTTTAACGAAATCAAGATACTGTAAGTTATTAGTGACTAACTCATTTCATAAATATTTAGACTTCGACAGAAATCAAGATACTGTAAGTTATTAGTGACTAACTCATTTTATAAATATTTAGACTTCGACAGAAATCAAGATACTGTAAGTTAATAGTAACTAACTCGTTTTATAAATATTTGGACTTCGACAGAAATCAAGATATTGTAAGTTAATAGTAACTAGCTCATTTTATAAATATTTGGACTTCGACAGAAATCAAGATATTGTAAGTTAATAGTAACTAGCTCATTTTATAAATATTTGGACTTCGACAGAAATCAAGATATTGTAAGTTAATAGTAACTAACTCATTTTATAAATATTTAGACTTCGACAGAAATCAAGATATTGTAAGTTAATAGTAACTAACTCATTTTATAAATATTTAGACTTCGACAGAGATTTTGGAATTTGGAATTAAGCACAAAGCTGCACAATGGGGTATCCGTGTTCTGCCCACCACAGGTATCGAAACTCTGTTTCTAGAGGTGTGAGTCCGCAAACATACCGTTGTCCCACTTGGGGGTGACTTTGAAAGAGGCAAAAGGTAGTTTAAATGATTAATCTAAAAACACGTTATTGTACACTGTATGTAATTCTGACCTTTTATTTTCATCAAGAGAAATCATTCTAACTATTATATATACCTTTATTCGTGATCACAAAAGTTTCTACTAAGAACGCGGACTTACGAATCACTACTAAAATAATAATTTTCTTTACAATATCCCATTTGCCAACCTTTTGAAGAGAAAAAGTTGTAGGTCAGTAGGTGCCAGAGGTACACATGTGTCTTGCTAGAAATGCTTTATAGCACATTCCCCCCAAAAAACTGAAGAGCCCTGTAGCATGCTCTCCTGAAAAAAAAAACACTTGAGAAAACAAAAACAGGACGAAATAATTCAACATTTTAAATTCTATACCACAGAATTATTACAAACAAGGTTTCGGTAGTTGTCCCAGTCAATTGTTCACCTCCTGTAGCCTTTGATTGAAAACGGTTATTTGTGGGATATATAATATATATGTAATAAAAAGTTTTATACTGATATTTTGCAGGAAGAAACACTAGTGTTGTAAACCCTCAGACTTCCCATTGAGGGACTCGTAGATAGACATCGAAATAAGTAGCCTACTGTCCGAATCGTTCAGTTAATTAAACGTAAAAAGTGAAACGGCGGATAACTAGAAAAATATTCGACGGAACTCATGCAAACGGCGTTAGCACGATATTCTTATATCCATGGCTAGGTGGTTAATGTGCTCAACTCGTCATCTGAGGGTTGTGAGTTCAAATTACCGTCACAGACATGCTAGCCCTTTCAGCCGTGTGAGCGTCATAATGTTACGGTCAATACCACTATTGGTAAAAGAGTAGCCTTCCCTCTAGTCTTATACTGGTAAATTATGGACGGCTAGCGCAGATAGCCCTCGTGCAGCTTTGTGTGAAATTCAAAGGAAACAAACAAATTGTTATATATCACAATATATATTTCAACATTTTTGTAATTTGGGGGAGAATTAGTTGTAGAAATCCATACTTTTTATTTATAATGAATATTTTCGCGCGGGCGCCCACAGGATAGAGCAAAAGAGGGCATTTGCCCTCTCTTACATTTCACAAAAATTGCACGTATTATAATGTAAATTTAACATCGTAGTTAAACCAAATATTTTTAGTAATATTTATTAAAACTGTAATTTTATGTTTGCGATTAAGTACACATAACGCACATTCTTTTACTCTGTTGACTTACATTGTAGAAGCTGATCCCTTAAATACATGTTTTATGTCCCTTAAAAATATTTCTGTGGGTGCCAATGACATTTTGTATACAATTCTATAGTGAAATTTTCTGCTATTTTTTTAAACAAAGTGATTATCTTAACTGTATATATATGTCTGATTGATACTCAAATTCTGTCATGAGATGGCGCTACTGAAACAGTCAACCAATAAAAAAAGCACCATATTTCTAAATTGAAAGATTCAAAATATTTTTAAAGTATGTGATTCATTTATAAATTTGTCAGTAATAATAAGTAATGACATTATATTACATAATCTAAGTTAATACTGATATTTTTATCAAAGAAATATTAATACTTTGGTCTTGTGAAATCATTTTTTTGTATATATTTATTTACTAACGACTCTTTAGTCCAGGACTCAGAAGAAGACAGTTAACACTTCCTTTAGATTGATATCGAGCCTTGCCCTGTAGGGATTCAAAATCGTGTTTCCTGAAAAGGAAATACAAAGACAAATAAGTGATCACTCAGTTAATTAAAAACAATTCTCTTTAAATTACTATGAGTACCTTATTTTTAATGTTATATAGATTCAAGTACAAATAAACAGCTATAGAAAGATGCTACTTTATTCAGAAATTCTGAGCAGTTGACTAATTCAGTTTAATTATATTCTGAGTTTGGAAACTTAATTCCAACGTTTACTTGTTTTGTCTATATTCTGAGTTTGGAAACTCAATTCCAACGTTTACTTGTTTTGTCTATATTCTGAGTTTGGAAACTCAATTCCAACGTTTACTTGTTTTGTCTATATTCTGAGTTTGGAAACTCAATTCCAACGTTTACTTGTTTTGTCTATGTTCTGAGTTTGGAAACTCAATTCCAACGTTTACCTGTTTTGCCTATATTCTGAGTTTGAAAACTCAATTCCAACGTTTACTTGTTTTGTCTATATTCTGAGTTTGGACATTTAATTCTGGCTTTAACCTGTTTACTTTATATTCTAAGTTTTGAGGCTTAATTCTTATTTTGGAGGCTTAACACATGAAGGTAACACAAATTCTTTACATTTACATGTTTTATCTACATTCTGAGTTTATAGACTCGATTTCAACGTTTACCTGTTTTGTTTATATTACAAATTTAGATAGTGTAACATGATACTTAAGTACCAATTCGCTGAGTACACACGGACAAAATTACCGTTTCAATCAGTTATACCTATAGAAGAACTTATTCTTTTATTGTCTTAAACTTATTCAGTTTTCACAGGTGTGAATAAAATAGGATAAACACTTGAATGAAAAGTTGAATTGTTGAAAGGAATATTATAAAGAGTATTGATGATATCAAAATATGATAACCTGAGCTAAGGTTGATGCTTATTCTATTACTATTACCCGTGTAGTATTCAGATGATATTTTGTTTCAAATTAAGCACAACATACACAATATACTCTCTGTTCTCTGTCCACCATGTGTATTGAAAGTCGATTGCTACCGTTGTAAGTTCTTGGACGTATCGCTCTTCTATTGGGGAGGGAGGCACTCGCACTCTTGATGTGTGAAAGTTATAACAACCACCTAATACCATTAGTCGTGTTAGGTAAATTTACTATTGTTTGTATCACATTGTGTGACTTACGATTTTTCTTTATATTTTATAGATATATGCTTAGAGTCACTTTTTTTATGAGATAGCAGAAAACTGGAGTTCTAAATAACTCGGTGTTAATAATAAATTCATCTCAGAATTATTGACGATTATATTTATTAGTTATGGTTTTACTCGCGTGTAAATAATAGAACAATGGAGCAGACGAAAATATTTACTTCTTAAGCCCGGCATGGTCAAGCGTGTTAAGGTGTGCGACTCGTAATCTGAGGGTCGCGGGTTCGCATCCCCGTCGCGCCAAAGATGCTCGCCCTTTCAGCTGAGGGAGCGTTATAATGTGACGATCAATCCCACTATTCGTTGGTAAAAGAGTAGCCCAAGAGTTGGCGGTGGGTGGTGATGACTAGCTGCCTTCCCTCTGGTCTTACACTGCTAAATTAGGGACGGCTAGCACAGATAGCCCTCGAGTAGCTTTGTGCGAAATTTAAAAACAAACAAACAAACTTTCTTTCTGCAGCAGTAAAATAATGTTCCTGACCTGCTCTTTTTCTGTCACGTGCATTGATATGGTGACGTAAACCAAGAGTTTTTTGTTTTTTTAGATTGTCTACCTGACATCATGCAATATGGAAATGTCTATATATGTCAATTCATATGTTTGGTGATTTGGATGATATTATACTGAAATAAAACTGGTAGAAGTTTGAACAGATTTTTCTTTACTGGCCTTGGAGGGGCTTCTTGTAAAAAACATCATAATAGCATGTTGATTTTATAAGTAGAATTATCTGGTTAGCTTGGACATTCACCTCCTAATACTGGACGGTTAGTTTGTTTTGAATTCGTCGCAAAGATATAAGAGGCCTATCTGCGCGACACTGAACGCAATCAAATATTTATTGTATGATGTTTGAAAATTACAGACAAACAAGGGTTGACAAAGGTTTATCTAATTAAATAATGATAAATAAAATTAACAACAACGTGCTTAACTTGGTTTGAAGCTACTCTAAAGAAATATGTTTCTTCTTTATTTTATTTTTCGCGGTTGTGCAGGTCTTCAAACCTCTACTTCTGCAGCTGCCCAATAACTGGTTAGGTTAAAAATGAAACATCGAGAGAGGTAACACTAAACCGTGTGATTTTTCTTTGGCAGATTATTTTCAAGTGAAGTTTAAAAGAACAGTGTATAATTAGAAACCGTACTGTATCAAACTAACATTGACGTACAAAGAAACTGGGACAGATTTATACTTGTACTGTCTCTCATGAGGACCAAAAGTAAAACTAAAACCTGGGGCATTAAATAACCCTTGTTGCAAAAATGAAATAATAAAAGAGTTATTAATAATTATTATCATTCATACTGTAATGTAATGTTACACAAATTGTCTATCTATACATCACACTTAACCAACAAAAAGTTTTATATACCATAACAGTTGTTTAATTACTGTTGTATTTACAGCCTTTCTACAAAGAATATTACGACTTATTCTCTATCGGAATACCTAAAAAATAAAATCGTACCTTTCCTTTTGAAAACAAGTTTAGTTTTACATCAAGATTGTTGTAATAAGTTAGTAAGTCTGACGAGCAATTAAATACATTGTTATAGTGTAAAGATTAAGTCAAACCAGAAATGGCAAAATTTTAAAAAAGTTTTTTTTGTGTATAAATGCTAGTATGATGATTTAAAGTGCCTTCTTTTATTTGGAATTCTCTGTCTTTTTTTAGAGAACTGTATTTGGTACTTATTTGTGTGTAATCTTTTGTTCTAGAAAGAATACAAACTGTGAAACAACAATGAATGTAAGTATGTGAAGGTTTATTTATTTTACAAATGCTGGTGCATTATGTTTTGTTGCTTTGAGTAAACTTGTGCAATACGTTATCGAATCCTCCAGCCCATCAAACATACTCGCTTTTTCAACCGAGAGTGTGTTATTATGTCACGGTCAAGTTCACTGTTTGTTGGTAAAAGAGTTGTCCAAGAGTTGGCGATGATAACTAGTCTTTTCTTTAGTCTTTCACTGCTAAGTTAGAGACCACTAGCGCAGATATCCACAATGTAGCTTTGCGCGAAATTCGAACCCAGACTTTTGATACATTTAAAGCCGCTGTCTTGTATGATTGTAAGGTTTATTCTGTACATCTATGAACTTGTCCCCTCAAGCATTACACTGAAGTGGAAACACTTGCGTTTTGATTTGACACGCCTATTTTGCTCCAGGATTGAGATTTATTTATTTCTGCGAGCGTAATCGTATTAAATATGTGTTGTTGAGTGGGTGCCATGATCACACACAAAAAAAAATATGCAGCCATGACCTCTATATTTGGACGGTTATCTGTCCAGAGCACGTTAAGCGTGAGGTCTGATGTGTTTTTTTTTTTTTTTATAGAAGAAGGTTAGACAGTTCTCTGATCCCGTACCAATTAAGGACTGTCGATGTGTGACTTAGGTATCATTTGCATCGCATATTCAGTTGTGTCCTGTGACAAAAGACAATTCATAACTCCGTCACGTAGCGTTAATCATATTTCCCTCACAAAAATATTAAATATGTTCGTATGGTAATCGTTATGAACGGACCTGGACAATGTTTTGGCAGAAATATTCTACATATATCCATTAAGTTTCATCAAAGTTCAATCACTTTTTTTTATATTTTCGTTATATTTGAATCTGATTAAAACAAAGTGTTAAGCGCTTTGAATATATATATTAACGATATGTATATAGTCCAGATAAGCTTGGACTTTGAAACCTACATGCCAAATTAATTTATATTATGTAAGTTATTAGTTGCACATGGCTTTTAGTGCCCTAAATTACAGATTGCACAACAAACATGATCAATACAACAGGAAAAAGTGCAACTAATATATCAAAGCAGGAAATGTTACTCACTTCACGTTGAAAACAGTTTCGTTGATGTATACATATTTTCCATCAGTGGCTAAGGACCATTCATGGCAGACCGAATCTTCATAAAAACGATTTGGGTACCCTTCTACAATGTACCATCCTCCGTTGTAAAACTACAGTTTAAAGAAAATATATTGTTAGCACTGGATATAAGTAACTCCAAAAAAAGTCAAGCATTTCTAGATGTTGAAATGTTATAAAATTTGTTTTGTCTCTAAGCTAACATAATAGAGTTCCCTTGCGCTTCCCGCTACCGATATCGAAATCCAGTCTCTAGCGTTGTAAGTCCACAAACTTGTCATCATTCTGAAGTGCAGACATGTTGGAGAATGTGAAGTGAAGTTAATTTAAACGTAATTCTCTTCACTAATAAAATAAAAAACAACAACATTATGTATACAAGTTAATCAATTAGGGATGTTATTTTGTTTCAAATCATCAAAATTATTCATGCTCTTTCCGCGTTAATGTTATTGTAATTCGATACATCCAACTGTTCGTGCCACTTACCATAATATGTAATAGCAGGGATTTTATCCTATTTACACTCATCCAAAATAGTTCTATTTTTTGGATATTAAAAAAGTAATTAACAATTTTATTATAATTTTGCATGCCCAAATGTTCGTGTCACCTATTATAATATGTAAAATTCTAGCGTAATTCTACACATTCAGGTGTTCTCGTCACTTATTATGATACGTAAAAGTTAACTAATTAGAGAGCCCCTAGTGGCACAGCAGTATATCTGTGGACTTAAACGCTAAAAACCAGCTTTCAATACCTGTGGTGGGCAGCGCACAGATAGCCGTTTGTGTAGCTTTGTGCTTAATTAAAAGCAACAACTAATTGGAGATTTTATTGCAATTCTACTTATCTAAAATGGTCGTGTGACTTTTCATAATATGTATAAAAGTTAAATAAGATTAGTACTTAAGTTTAGAATACTGGTGATGAAGGGGACAAACTGAATGGTAAACGTGTCGTAAGTGTTCCTCGACTATAAATCAGGTATGTTTTTTTTTTAATATTAAATACTAAATAAAACCACATCCAACGAAGTAACATTTGTGTTCACTCTTTAAAAGTTATATTTATGTAGAATTCTAGACAACTGAAAATTTAATGGTTTTTAAATATTTATGGGATTACTTTTTACAGATATATGAATACATTTCAGGTACTGGAGAAGCTACACATGGGCTATCTGTGCTGCGCTCACGACGAGTATCAAAACCCAACTTTTAGCGGTGTAAACCCATAAGATTTATCTCTCAGCCACTGGAGTCAGCTTAGCGAGTAAAGTAGAATCTATTTGGAGTGCCATGTTTAACGTCATTTTAGAATCAGATTATATAAGAAATAAACCCCAGTTCACGTATTTTCCAAGATTCTCTGTAATTTTTATACGTGTAATTATTCTATTTTACTGAAAAACAAAAAGAAAAAAATGACGCCTGGGTTGACCCTATGATGGAGTCATGAATGTTGGAGCGAGCAAAGCGGGTTCAAATCTGTGTGATACCACAAAACATTCCCCTCGCTATCAGCTGTGGTGCGTTATAAAAGTAACTCTCAATTCCTCAATGTGGATGGTGGGTAGTAGGATGGTGTTGACTGGCTGCTTTCCTTCGGGTCAAGAATTTGAAATTACGGACGATGGCAAATGGCCTTAACTACTCTTCTATATTACATACAAAAACTGAGCAAAAACATGAGATATAAAATCCGCTTATATGATTTTAACTACTACTAAACTTAAATTTATTGAAACTAAATCTTTTTAAAGAGTGTCTTCTCACACTTAACAGGCCCCGGCATGATCAGGTGGTTAGGGCTCTCGACTTGTAATCTGAGGATCGCGGGTTCGAATGCCTGTCACACCAAATATGCTCGCACTTTCAGTCGCAGGAGTCGTTATAATGTGACAGTCAATCCTATTATTCGTTGGTAAAAGATTAGCCCAAGAGTTGGCTGTGGGCAGTGATGACTAGCTGCCTTCCCCCTCGTCTTACAATGTTAAATTAGGGACCGATGGCGCAGATAGCCCTTGCGTTGCTTTGTGCGAAATGTAGAAACAAACAAACGTGTAAATCCACAGTTAACAATTCACAGTTCCAAATTTTATTCAGTTTTTCCAATGAGCGAAGTGTTTCTTGAATCAAAATTTTCGGTTACCTAGATAGAATGAGATTGAAGTTTTTCTAATGTAGACAAAATAAGGTTGACATTTTGGAAACGTAGACGGAATAAGGTTGAAGTTTCTACGTTTGAGATCCCCTTATTTCGTTTTTTGGTTTTCGTTTCTTAGGGAAACAGCGTGTTCATACAGGTACTAAAACAGATCCACTAAAAAGGTCAAGACAAAATCCTAAACCGACACCTTATAACAAATGTTATTTCTTTTCTCCCGCACGTCACTAGTCAGATGACGACACGTTTGGTTTCCGATATTGTCATGGTTACTTGCGTCAATTGTACTTGTGCTTGGATGATTTTTTTTACTTTTGAAGCATTCAGAGTTCTGAGCAGAAATCACATTGTTAACATCAGCTAGCTGAAACTGATGTGGCCGCGACGGTCACACTTTGTGGGTGGGATCTAGGACATGCATCAACTGCTTTCGTGTCCAGTATTATCTTCACACGTTAGTTGAACGACACTTCAAGAAACTCGTAAAAAATATATAAAAACAAATATTAATAAGAAGTAGCGATGGCCTTTTACTACAGTCTTATATACGCTTACTAAACCTAATTCAGGTTACATTTATAATACGTGTTAAATACGAGGGTGGACACTTTCCGTTCACTATTTAGGGGAAATGCCATTTTTTCACACTCCTATCCGCACAGTTATTTATTTATAGTAGTTTTGGAATATCTGGATTTTGTTGTTTTTATCTCTATAAAAGGTACAGTCTAATAATTTTTAGCCGCGGCGGAGCGGCTTGTGGAATTGCTCTAAGTTGTTGTTTTTGAAATGCAAACCTTTAGCTCATAGTTTCGTCATCTGTTTTTTCTAGTTTTTTGTTATTATTTTTAATTTCCATTAACGTATACCCACACACACATATAAAACACTTAAAACCTGAGAAACATCATTTTTTTTAAATTTCGAGTACAGCTACACGAGGGCTATCTGCGCTAGTCGTCCCTAATTTAACAATGTAAAACTAGAGGGAAAGGAGCTAGTCATCACCACCCACCGCCAATTCTTGGGCTACTCTTTTACCAACGAATAGTAGAATTGAGCGTCACATAATAACGCTCCAACGGCATGTTTGATGTAACGAGGATTGGAACCCGTGACCCTCACATTACCAGTCAAACGCCTTAACCACCTGGCCATGCCGTGCTTACTCCGTCATCTCGTGACTGATTTAAGATCTAATTACAGTTTCGGACTCGGGAGGTCAAACATTTTTGATTGATGTGTTTAACCTCCCCCACAGTCTCATCGAGTAATTTACTCTAATCCCACCTAAAATAATTTCAATTTTAGGGCAGGCAGGTAGGGATCCTGATGAATAACAAAATAGAATCTGATGTGAGCCTGCCCCTCTCGTTTGGTATTACTGGTTCAGAAAAATACAGCTAATTCAAAAAATAAAAATGTTTCATTGATTAATTTGCTCTAATTCTGCCTAAAAACATTTAAAGAGACGCAGCTATTGACGATTCCCTTTTGTTTCTGTATGAGGCGAACCATGATTATAACACTAACCACTCAATGTCACAGTAAAGTTGAATACTTGTTGCTTTACATGTGGATCTCATGAAGTTCATATTTTGAGCAGTATATTTACAAACGTTCAACATTAAAGTCTGCGTTTGAGTCCCCGCGATGGATAGATAGATATCAGCTAGCAAATTGCGTAGCTTTAAACTGAAACAAATCCCAGCTACTTTAATAATTTTTTAGGCATGTCGACATTCTATATTTACAATATGAGATTACAGTTCAACAACAACGGCAAGAACTATCACAATATTCCTCGTAAGATCGATCTTTTATGTCGTCAATGTCAAACATCAGTATACTCTTTGATTCTTGTCTTGATGTGGTTTAAACTTTCCTCCTTAATTCTGTTTATGTCGATAATATTAAATATTACAGTTAATTTTTCTCTCTTATATTTACGTGGTCGAAACAATATTACTCACTAATTCTGTTTATGTCGATAATATTAAATATTATTATTGCATTATGTCCTTTTTATATTTACGTGATCGAAGCAATATTATCGCTAATTCTGTTTATGTCTGTAATATTAAACATTACTGCATTGTTCCTTTCTTGTATTTACACGATGGAAACAATATTCTTCACAAATTCTGTTAGCCTCGATAATATTAAACGTCAAACAATTGTTTCGTTTTTGTGCGTCTTTACGCGGTCAAGACTTTTTCTGAAGCACAAGGTCATATCTGTCGAGAAAAATATAGCAAAACCAGTATTGTCCGAAAAAGGACTTAGCACTGACCTTGGGACTGCCAGTACTTATGTTACTGGCCATTGATTCTGAAGGTCAAAATGTCATTTGTAACTTAAATAGCATGATGAACCCTTCACCCCAACTTGAAAAATAAAGTTTACATGTAAATATGACGATGCAAATAGAACAAATATAGATTTATTTTGCATGGAAATATGACGAAACAAGCAGAACAAATACAGCCTTAGTTTACATGAACATGCGCAAGATTGAACAAACATAGATTTAATTTACATGGAAATATCACAAAGCAAGTAGAACAAATATAGACTTAGTTTAAGTAAAAATATGACGAGGCAGGTAGGACAAACATACGCTTAGCTTACATGGAAAAATGATTAAGGAGGTACAACAAACATTTACTTAGTTTACATGGAAATGTAATGAGACAAGTACGACAAATATAGCTTTAGTTTACATAGAAATATAACGAAAAAAGTTAAACAAAGTAGGTTTACAAATGCAGCTTCAGTTTACATGGAAATACGATGAAACAAGTTGAAAAATTAAAGAATTAGTTTACATGGAAATATGACGGAGCTGATAGATAAATGTAGCTTTAGTTTTCATGGAAGTATGAGGAAACAAGTAGAACAAATATAGACTAAGGTTACATAGAAATATGACGAAGCAGGAAGAACAAATTTAGCCTTAGTTTACGTGGAAATATGACGAAGCAGGTAGAACAAATATAGGTTTAGTTTACATGGAAATGTGATGAAATAAGTACAAAAAATATAGCCTTAGTTTACACAAAATATGACGTAGCAGGTAGAACAAATATAAACTTAGCTTACCTGGAAATACGATGAAGCAGGTAGAATAAATATAAACTTATCTTACATAGAAATATGATGAAGCAGGTAGAACAAATATAGCCTTTGTTTACATGAAAATATCCCGAAATAGGTGGACAAATATTGACTTAGGTTACGTGGAAATGTAATGAAGCAGGTAGACGAAATATAGATTTAGCTTATACGGAAATATGATGAAACAAGGACAACAAATATAGCCTTAGTTTACATGGAAATATGATGAAGCAGGTAGGCAAATATACACTTTGCTTACATGGAAATATGATGAAACAAGTAAAACAAATATTGACTTAGTTTATATGGAAATACGAAGAAGCAGGTAGAACAAATATAGACTTAGCTTACATGGAAATGTGATGAAACAAGTAGAAGAAATATAGCCTTAGTTCACACAAAATATGATGAAGCAGGTAGGCAAATATAAGCTTACCTTATATAGAAATATAATGAAGCGGTTAGAACAAATATAGACTTAACTTACATGGAAATATGATGAAGAAGGTAGAACAAATATAGACTTAGTATACGTAGAAATATGACGAAGCAGGTAGAACAAATATAGACCTAACTTACATGGAAATACGATGAAACAAGTTGAACAATTATAGGATTACTTTACACAGAAATATGATGAAGCAGGTAGAACAAATATAGAATTAGTTTACCTAGTAATATGACAAAGCTGGTAGACAAATATAATTTTAATTTACATGGAAGTATGAGGAAACAAGTAGAACAAATATAGCCTTAGTTTACATGGAATGGAAATATGACGAAACAAGTAGAACAAATATAGCCTTAGTTTACATGGAATGGAAATATGACGAAACAAGTAGAACAAATATAACCTTAGTTTACATGGAAATATGACGAAGGAGATAAACAAATATAGACTCAGCTTACATAGAAATTTGACGAAACAAATAGAACAAATATAGATTTAGCTTACATGGAAATATGACGAAATAGGTAGAACAAATATAGCCTTAATTTACATGGAGTTACGATGAAACAAGTAGAACAAGTATAGCTTTAGTTTTAAGAAAGGTGTTACTCCGATATTGTTCTGATAACAACAAAGAAGTGGATTTTGTTTTGTTTTTACTTCCTTAGGGAGGAAGCATTTTGGTTTTGCTTTTTATTAAGCACAAAGACTGAACAATGGGCTATTTGTACTGTGCCCACCACGGGTGTCGACACTTGATTATCAGCGTCATAAATCTGTGGAATTGTCATCGTGGAGCTAAAGGAAAGACGAACGATGTTGAAGAGAGAGTTATGAACCTTACATTACACATATTTCTTTCTGCTTGTTTTAAAAATATCTATATACACCACGGTGTTCTGTAGTGGAATGAAAATTATTACTGCCTGAAGAAATGAGCGTGGCCTAGAGATTAGTATGCCCAGATTTGAATCTAGGAGTTCTCGTTCTTAAAACTGAAAAACAACCAGATGTTCCTCTGTCCGTGACTATCAAATCACACCCTTCAGTCGAACAAGATTATCTTAAAAGATGGCGGGAAGAGGGGGCGGTGCTTTTTACTAGTTCCCTCTCGTCTATAATTCTCAAATTTAGGACGGCTATGGTCAGGTAGCCCTTGTGTAGCTTTGTGGGAAAGCTCTAAATATAACAACTGCAACCTGATTTAGGTTTAGTTAAAAGTCAAACTTACCAGTGTAACTGGAACAACAAAGTAACCATTAATATTCACCACGTCTTATAACCATTGGGAAATAATATAAGATTCGTTTTGACGAGTGTTTTACGTGTCTTGCGCTTTGATGACAAGAATAATTCGTCATATAATTGAGAGAGTAGTGATTGTTTCGTTGTTGTTGTTTTTTTACGAGATAGCATCTGTCTTAAAGAAAAGAGTTGTCATTTGAAACATCAAAAAAATTAATGAACTGAGAAATTTGGCGTCTGTCATGTTGGAACCAAAAGAAGCTGTTATTCGGACCAGAAATTACAAAATTGCTGGGAAAGGGAGGCAAACAAACATCCTAAAGTAGCCTTACCGTCAATGCTTAAACAAATTTATTCATAAATAGAGCCACTATATATATAGAGTTTGTTTGTTTTACAGGAAAAATACACAAAAGGCTATCTGCACTCTATTCATCACGAGTTTCGAACCTTAGAGTTTAGTATCATAAGTCTGTAAACATACCGTTGGCCAATTTAAAGGGGGGCTCTATAAGGGAAAAATACATCTGTATTCACAGGTAGGATTACAAAAGAGACGTTATATACCAGCTTTGAGAACCATTGATGTGAAGTTAGAAAGTGAGGAAAACTCTTCTTCGTCAAACCACAGATGATTTACATGATTTATCATGTGTAAAAACATTATGTTTGTCTTCCATATCAAGCTGCAAATGGTTTATATGATTTATTACGCGTATGACATCGTCTCTATTTCCCATTCACAAAATACTTCACAGACTATTCGACAAGAAACGTCAATTGTGACAGAATGTTTTTCCAAACGTGCGTTTTAACAACTCTTTAAAGACCTTTCTAGAGCTGAATTGCTAGGTATTTTTCATCTTGTTGGTATGAAACAAAACCTCTTTCGTGTATACTAATTGTTATACATACAAACAAATACGTATTAACAAAGTTATTTATTAACTATTGTACGTCATAAAAAAACGGGTACAGGGATGTTTATTTACCAAAACATTCAAAACTGTTTCCATCGTTTCGAAACACAACGATTTGCTACATCGAGAGGACTAAGAAGACAAATATAAAAGTCCTTAAATTGAAATGAAAAAAAAGAATAGCAACACGAAGAGGTATTATATCAAAGTGACAAAACAACAGTATTATTATATACATGTATATGGTGGAATCGTCTATGCTTTGTTTGTTTGTTTCGGATATTCACACAAAGTTATCTGCATCAGTCGTCCTCAGTTTTGAACAGATGTACTAGAAATAAAACAGCTGAACAAGAGCACCCACTGATTAATTTTATGCTTCTTTATTATGACTCAAAGGTTTTATTTGATTGTTACTCTTGTGGTGCACCCACAGCCTCAAAAAGCCAAGTGCGTTTTCGAGACAATGGTTCGCGTCCCATGTGTCCACGAATGATGAGCCGGGCGTGGCTTTATGATTAGCGAGCTTGAGTTCTTAATCTAAGGCTACGCTCGGTCCATCATTCGTAGACACATGTTTGTGTCGCAACTGTATTAATATGTTCGAAAATCAGTATATTATTGAAGTTACTCCTAAACTGTGAGTCTCAGGACAAAATATAGTAAAATATAAACATATTTTTATTTTGAAAAGCATTTACACAATGAGAATCCTAAAGTGTTGTTGAATAAACAAAACAAAATTACGGTATACAGGTGGTCCAAAAACTGTTTTTCGTATATTTAAATTTGATAATTAAATGATTAAAGAAATACAACCATGCAGTTTTCAATATCCTGTAACTAAACCTAAATAGTTTTTGTTGTGTTTCTTTAACTATGGTGAGTAATGTTACCCTGTAAAGTGAAATGTGCAAGAAAAGGCTCAATGCGTCGTTTGGTTTGCAGAGACCAAGTCAGTGACTGTGTTGCATCGTAACTACAGACGCCAGTACAAGAATAAAGTATGGGGATATGTTAAAGATATCGTGTATCGCATACCTACAGCAAACATCATGTATCTACAAGCCAGAAAAACAGACGCCATCGCCACTGTAACAGTTGAAATGTTGCTGCAAATGTGGACTGAAATCGGTTAGATGTGCTGAAAGCCATTAAAGGTGCACACGTAGAAGCCTACTGGTATCTCAACAAAAACTATTTAAGTTTTGCTGCAAAATACTGAAAACTGCGTTAATGTAATTCCTTAGTGAGTTAATTATTAAATTGTAAAGTAAGGAAAATAACTTGTACCATTCTGTATAAATGCACTACTAGACTACTGAAGTATAACATTAACCGACATTTATATGTAAAAACGGCTCGTTTGGGTTAAGAAATTTTTTTACGTAGAGGAGCGCACAACGTTTCGACCTTCTTTGGTCATTGTCAACCCAAACAAGCAGTTTTTACATATATATTTCTCTACAAGTGGGTTTCCTCGACATCACTGATTAACCGACATTGAGCCCCAGAATAGTCTCTAGCTAATTTGTGACTTCGGAAGCTTCTAGAACCAGTAGTTATTTGCACGTGGCCATGTAAATTACTGAATATAATTTTCAGTGATTTCTGGAAGATCAATGGTAAGCCTAAAGGATAATGATGCTAAAAATCAGGTTTAGGTACCTGCGGTGGACAAAGCACAAACAATTCATTGTGTAGCTTTCCATTTAAGAAAAAAACAAATAAGATATAAATATATATGCATGAATGTTTATAAAATAAAACAAGGACTTACCTGAGCAAAATGAAATTTATGTTTTGAGTCAAAAATAGCGCAGCTTCCCTTGTTCGTTATTTGACCGTGGAGTAGTCCAGCTAATACATACAGTAGAACAATAGAGCATTCAAGTCGAAGTTGCATTTTCTTAACCCTGTTGATCACAAATAATATATAAAAATCACAGGACTTTAACTATGTTTACAAATAACAAAGTTGTGAATTATCTGCCTATTTGAAATTTAATATTGATTTATACTCCATTGAACAAAGAAAGCTGAGAAAGCTTTAAAGCATTAAAAAGAGATATACATATAGGTATTTGTATGATATAAAAACACAGTTTTTTATTGTGTATGGTGCAAACCCGATGTATGGGACCTTTAACTTATTTTGTCTTAAAATAGAGACGTTAATTCAGTTGGTATTTTGTTCTTTGCTATCAAATTTTCAACTCCTTTGAACAAAGAAACTGGATTATTTTCGGTACATAAATCACCTTAACGTATGTACACACACACATACACACCAAGAACTAGACATTTCTTACCTTCAGCACAAGAACGAATTGGCGGATGTCACGATTTTGGCTTCTTATATTTGCTGCCACAGTTTAAAAAAAATCTTCATTTCATCGTTGGATCTCATAATAACTATAGGTGACTCTACCAGCCAATCATAAATAGTGACTGTTTATTCACCCCGCCTTCTGTTCCACCTATATTGTTCTACCATGCAATATTTTCTGTTTAAATTCACTGTTTGGCCTTGAATAATTTCCCTCGAATTCAAAACATCTGTTTAGAATGAACGTAGTCCTGATGCTAACTGATACAACGTACAGTAAAATATATTTATTTGTACATCACTGACAAAGATTTACTGGTACTAATCATTAAATAGGAATATATATAATGATTAAACGTAGTCTGTGTGGTTGTTAACTTTAGCCCATTCATGGGTTAATACATGATGACACTATACAAGGTCAACTACAGCACCTGAGCCTTCAAGGACACAACGTTTTCACTTTCGGCTGGCTCATCTACGTTCCTCACGCTCAATACACTGGTGAGGTAACCTTGCCAGCAATGGACAATGCACGAGAGACTGAGTGAGAATGCGTCAATGATTGAAAGCAACATGAACGTGTTTTAACCACTATTAAATACTCACGCCTTGACACGGTTTACTACCAGATAATTTTACAGCGAGTATAACACAAGTTTTTGACCGAACAGAACTTGTTATTTTTTATTCTTTTGTTTTCTGTGTTATCAGTATAATATTTGTAGTGTTTATTGTGTCGTTAGGAGCGCTGCATCCTTGTTCGAGAATACTTTTTTAAAATAACAAATGCATTATAATTCACTTAGCTAAATTTTAAAGTAATAAGTTAACAATATAATTTTTCTTAATTACTAAAGAAGTGTAATGTTTAATAACGTATTACAAAAACGTTTTCTCATCTAATGTGATTATTTTCTTGTCAAACCTTAGACTAACTAGTAAAATTTGTACACTTCTCTGCTCTATCTAGTGTTGCTATAAAACTTTGATGCTATTAAGCATCATTGTTATCCTAATGTTGTGATCAGCATTTGTTGTTATCAAACATCATTACTATCCTAATGTTGTGATCAACATTTGATGAAACCAAATATAATTACATTTATAATTTTGTTATCATAACTTTATTTGAGAATTTTGTTTGTTTGACAGAAATGGCATGTTATAAGTCTTATATGTCCGATAATTTATTATCGGTTCATGAGGTAAAGGAGTAAACATCTCGTATTTTATTTTACGTTAATTAATACAAGTATCGTTGTATAACACAAAATGAAAGGTAGCACATTCAAAGTATCAATGAAAGCTAAGGGAAAAACTTTGAGTAAAACAGTAAAAATAAGATAAGTAAATATGAGTAATGAATAGTCAGTGAGATTAAAGTATCATGTTATAAATGTTTGTAAAACTACTATTAAATAACAAAGTTAGGGTTTATTTGTTAGAATTTTCACGTAAAGATAGAGAAAGACTACCAGAACTATCCTTCTCTATTTTAACAGACATATTGTATTCTGAGTGTATAGTGGAATTCTACGATTATTTTTTTATTATTTTGTCCCCTGCTCGAACACCGGTAAGTCTTTGGATTTATATTGATGAAAATTAGGGGTTCAGTTCTCCTCGGTGAACATAGAAGATAGCCCGATATGGCTTTGTTATAAGTAAACACACACACTATTTTTTTACTTGACACAAATCTCCCTGGTTTTATAATAAACTCGAAAAGCATTTGAACTCACTCCCTGGCCCCTCTATCCTAATGTTTCTAAATACGGCTTATTAAACCACAATATATTTACCTAGCGGTTCATTACTTGGAGAAAAGGAGAGTTAGTTGTTTTTTTCTTCAAAAATCGAACGCAGGAGTGACGTCATCACGACAAGTCCAAAACCCAACAATCAGCGTTCTTGTCGGTTCTCATTGTTCTGGGCGGTTATACAAAGAGCTTTCTGACAAACACAAATTCAGCTTGTAAAATGAAATACTATTTCTAAAAGTCAACAAACAAATCTTCCGCAATAAAGCTAATAAACTTTCCAAACGAATACTCTTCACCAGATGGCTCAACAATAAGACTGAAGGCGTAACGTATTAAATATTTGGCGTTTGATACCAGTAGTGGGCAAAGTGCAGATAGTTCATGATTCAAGGAACTGGTGAGAATTAAGAATCATTCTAAGTTTAAAAAGAAAGCTTCTAGAATAAAGAATAGAACTTAATAAATGTTTCACAAAATGCTTCAATTTAAAAGCATCAGAAAAATAAAATGTTGTTTACACTAAAATCACGTGTTATAGCACTTTATAAATCATAGGAAGAATATTATTTTAAGAAAGAAAGGATGGTTTGTTCATAATTAAACACAAACTACACAATGGGCTAGTTGTGCTCTGCCCACCAGTGGTATCACAAACCTAGAGTTGTAAGTCCACAGACATGTAGCTGTGGTCAAGAAAGAAAAAAGGAAAAAAAACAACACGTATTTTCTTACAATTTTATTACTTCACAAATCGCGAATCGATCATACAAAAAGTACCAGTTTTGGTAGCAAGCTTCAACGAGACGAAACCTGTAAATCATTTTATCGTACAAAACTTTACATAAGTTTAGCGTTTGGTCTCTGGTTTAGAAATAAAACGCAATAAAACTCTCAAAATGTTTCGGTGTTAATGACAAATCTTCTCTGAACAAGACGACACTTCCTCAGGGTTATTCCCTTCTGACCTCGATTTGCACAGTAAAAGTAGTTTTCAACATGTTTGTGACATCTAGGACGTCCTGTCTACATGGGCGTAGGTAGAAAGTTTTCTAGGGAGGGGAAAAGTTTTCCTGGGGGTAAGTAGTGTGAATTGAATAAAGAAATTCCTATACATATGCTGAATGAATAATAAAAAAAGAAATATGTTTGTCATTTCCCAAGAGATTAATTCCTCACAACCCAATCCCATGTCTCAAGATTAAGTGCCCCCAACCCCATGCCTGAGTTCTTTTCAAGTATGCCTTAAAGACTTTTGTTGGTTGTGGTATGATCAAACGTATCTAAGTATGCCTCTCATTGAACGATCTAAAACAAGGAAAATGGTTACATTCTTTTATCTTCGAAAATTTCTTGTCCTCCTTAGATTAGATTCTAACGTCTTTGGACGACCTTTCTCTTTGATCTCGTTAACTTCGGGAATCATATTTTCATTACATTTACAAGTGAACTCCATTCTTTCAATCTTTGTATTTATGAACGAGACTAGAGATAAACATGAATTTCTAACATTTTCGCAGTTTATATTGACTAGATTAGCACCAAAAACAAGTCTCCTACATATTAGCTAGCCCCCAAGTATGTCTGCAAATTTAGAACGCTGGGATCCGGGTTTTGATACCCGTGGTGGACAGAGCATAGATAGGCCATTATGTTGCTTTGTGCTTAGTTACAAAAAAAAACAGATTTACTACTTTGTTATGGGCAATGACCTTTTCAAATTTTTGACACAAACCTCATTAAAAACTAATTTTAAAACGAAGATTTCTCTACAAGAGATGAACCGATGAACACGGATGTTTTACTGTTGAAATATCACATTATCGTATATATTTTTGTTTTGTTTTTTTGTTTTTCTTTAATTTCGCGCAAAGCTACACGAGAGATCTCTGCGCCATCCGTTCCTAATTTAGGTGTAAAACTAGAGGAAAGGCAGCTAGTCATCACCATCCACCTGCACCTCTTGGGCTACTTTTTTACCAACGAATAGGGGGATTGATCGTTACATTGTAACGCCCCCACGGTTGAAAAGACGAGTATGTTTGGTGTGACGGGGATTCGAACCCGCGACCATCAGATTGCCATGCCGGGCGACATTATCGTGTAAAGGCAGCTTTAGTTTTTTGTTGTGTTTTTTTATTATTTGTCGGACATTGTGATAACAAAAACAGTCGCCAGTTGCTGGACGATCGACTTTCAGTTTTAAGATTAAAAGAACAACAACATATTACTAAGTCTGAAGAAAAAATATTCAATAGATTTGAAATATTTTAGGTTTTTTCAAATATTCAAAGTCAATTCTCCATAAACAGTTCCTTCTGAAAAACATACTAAAATTTGACTGCTAATATTTTTAAACATTTTTTTTCTTCAAAAACATAAAAAATAAATTTTGTTAGTTTGTAAATCAGTAAGTTAGAAAAATAAAGGAACAATACGAAGTAAATGATACACTTAATAAAACCTGAACACAATTTTTTCTCAGGATTTACACGAGTAGATAAGTTGTAGCATTTTGAGATAAAACTATTTATTCTCTCGAAAACTATAAAGTGGATCCTCTTTAAAACGATTTTATAGTGTATTAGGTATGTCCTCTTTATAACTGTAATACAGATTATTTGGTAGGTCCTCCTTATAACGATATTATAGAGTATTAGATAGGTCCTCTTTAAAACAGTATTATAGAGTATTAGATAGGACCTCTTTAAAACAGTATCAGTGAGTATTAGGTAGGTCCTCTTTATAACTGTAATACAGATTATTTGGTAGGTCCTCCTTATAACGATATTATAGAGTATTAGGTAGGTCCTCTTTAAAACAGTATTATAGAGTATTAGATAGGACCTCTTTAAAACAGTATCAGTGAGTATTAAGTAGGTCCTCTTTAAAACAGCATTATATGGTATTAAGTAGGTCCTTTTTAAAACAGTATTATAGTGTATTAGGTAGGTCCTCTTTGAACAAGAGGATCGGCTGGATAAATGACGAAATAATACTGAACTTAACTAAATTAACAGAGTATGAGCAAAGAACTAAGGAGTGACTTCAATGTTTAACACATAGTTAAAAGACTCATTGTTAAGTCAAAGTCTCAACACAGTATATGTACTTTCTTCTGGATGTTGGAAGGTCGCCTTTCACTGGATTCGTAGATTGGCCTTCTTCCCTCAAGATATATTCCCGCTAACCAATTCACTGTAGATCCAGGACATAAATGTTGAAACTAACGTTCTTAACGGTAAACGTCAGATTCTTATTCGACACAGGGGAGACCATAATCTCAAGACATCACCTGACCTACCATTAGCTGCCGACACACTTACATAACGTGCAACATTACATCTCCATCCCTCCCATGGGAAGAACAGGTGTGACCTCAATATGACAACGAGGGACAAAAGTATCTAGAATGACATCAACTTAACGACTTTCTTATCGACGTATAGATGTGTATCTTCTAATCTTGAACTTAAAGAGAGAATTTTCATGGTATTTTTCCTAGATTATACTTTATAAGCGCACATGTATCCCCTACGTTTTTAAGGAAACGCTTTTACTTTACACTGACAAGCGGCTTCGTCCTGATAATGCGGTACTTCTTTCTAATGAACACAAGAAGATAAACCTGGCAGACTTGGATCAGTTGGTAAAGAGAGCTTAAGTCTGGATACGTCTCGATAAACCTCTACCATATGTGACACATCTGACGGGTTACTTTGAATTTGAGAAACTGGATCATTTCTGCAAATGATCGAGCATTTTAGTCAGAAACCTAACTTTGACAGGCGATGGCGCTAGTTGAGTTATTAGTCAGAAACCTAACGTTGACAAACGATGTCGCTAGTTGAGCTATTAGTCAGAAAGCTAACGTTGACAGGTAATGGTGCTAGTTGAGCTGTTATTCAGAAACCTAACTTTGGCAGGTGACGTCGCTAGTTGAGCTATTAATCAGAAACCTGATGTTGACAGGCGATGTCGCGTACGTATCAAATGGTCAAGCAGAGACGTCGCTAGGTACTGGCGCAAGGTACTATGCCCCGAATCCCCAGTTGGTGTTTTAAAAAATCAGAATAGAAAACCGTGATCGATATCATACTGAAACGCCGAAAACTGCAGCACTTTACGGGGTCAAATTCCAAATATATTAAGCACCTGGTGACACTTCTCTGGTTAAGACTTGCAACTTAGGAATTTTCTTTGTATTTGGAGTCACTAAATGCAATCGGTGGACATAAAAAGTGGAAACAAAACCTTATCAAAAACGTGACTTGGTAATGGTGTTTTCCATTTAATATAATTACGGTTTTATAGTGGTAAGCTTTACTAAAACCCAAAACCTGAGTATCACAGAACGTTTTATCGTCATGCAATTAAAAATCCTAATTTATAGTTTGCAGTAGCCGACAACATTTACGACATATTTAATATCCCACAACAGCCAAGAGACTAAAGTAACTAAATTTTGCGGCAGTCTCGTCTACCCAGAATGATGTTTAATACTCTGGAAACGTGCTCTAACCACTAAAGAAAACATTGTTTCCGTGAGTAAGCGGTATGTTTATGGGCTTACTATAATAAACTCTGGAGTTCGATTCCTTACGGTGAACATAGGTGGTAGTTCAACGTGGATTTCCTCTAAAACACAGAAACAAATAAAATAAATATTCTTGTACGTGTAAAAATCTTTTCACTCCATCTTACTGACTCCACATCCTTATTTAAATAGAAGAGTACGTGTAAAACAAATATTTCTTGGTCTAATGCCTCTAACATGACGTTCACAATTTCCTTAACAGTTGATAAAGCAAAAAAAAAAAAAAATCGAATATATGTGAATACAACATATTGACGTGTAATTACCTTTACGTTGTGACGAGTTTCTAGGACCTTTTGTTGGTTCAACTACTACATACAAAATTTATATTGATCAATAATACTTACGTTAATCAATATAATTCAGTAATTTTATCACACAAGAAAGCTTCAAATCGTGATTACTACAAAACCATGATAAGTAGGTTAGTTAACACCATATTTTCTCGTACAGCCGACTTACGACCTTTATTTCATAGTACAACGTTGCATGATCACCCCTCCCCCCAAACAAAACAAAACGAGAAGGGCATATAAGATAGCATTACTTTGATTTTTAGCTCTCTCCTCATCTAACATCTGTAATATATTTGGATCCCCTTATCAATAATGTCTTTTATTAGACCTCGATTTATAATGATACTTATTTTACTAAACTAACAAGTGATGTGCATGTAATACACACTTTTAATATACTTAAGCCTCTACGTCTTACATGGAAACTGCGGTTCTGTTAATGTTAATAAATCTCTACATCTTACATGGAAACTGTGGACCTATTCATGTCCTTAAATCTCTACATTTTGTACAGAGAATGTGATTTTAAGTGGACGTGTAATTTTTACTTTTAAAACTGTTGTAGGCATAAATAAAACAACTTTGAAAAATGTGTATGAATTGTCTGGACTTTAGAGGAACATCCACCATAAAGTAATAGTGGTTACATGAAATGTTAAGTATAGTACCTATTCCATCTGCGTCGATCTGACAGTTTATCCAAGTTGTTGAGAAATTAGGGAAAAATACGCGAAATAAACTGGTTAAATTCGGTTTAATGTTGTTTTAGACGGCTTTTTTCATCATTTGGATTTGATTCATATTTTGCACAAAGGAGGAACAGGTTCAACGCTGACCTTTTCCTCCCTCTCAGGAATTCATTTTGTTTGCACAGTTACTGAACCCTAGATAATAACCCTTGTTACATTATGCATTATTTTATATAATTTTGTCCAGTTCCCACAGTTTTAATTAACAAACTATTTACGTACCGTATCCAGTTCAGGGGTAATATTAACTCGTATCAGTGGCGGCGCCAGGATATTTTCGTTGGGGGGAGTGGCTTCCCAAAATGCCATCAATATGAAGTATAGATGGTAAATTATAATAACGTAAATACCAAGGTACATTTCAGAAAGGTGTGCTATTTGGAACTGCGTTTTCAATGCAGTTTTCATTGGAAACTCATACTCTGATTAATAATTAATTATTACAAATTAGAAATAATCTGTTTATGAAAATATGCGTATATGTATACATTATTCATACAGGCCAAACTGTGACTGTGATATTGTTCTTATAAGTGTGACAAGCACCTGTTACAATAATGTAACTACTACATTACATTAAATTAGACACTTCTAAATAGCCCAATGACAATTTCAAAATTCATTCTAGAATTGTTTAGAAATATTATTTGGTCAGTAAACATGTAAGGTTATTATCTAATCATAAGTATAACATTAATTGGATTGTGATTTTAAGTGTATGCCACAATCATCAGTACAATTTTGGATGGCTGATACACAATGCAAAATGATCTCACAGAGGACACAACACTGGCTAAGTGCTTCATAGTTTTGACCTATACACAATACACTTACACATGCATGCTATGTTTTACTTTTCAATAAAAGATAAATGAAATTAATGGGTAAATACCTTTGAAACCTTTGGTTTATGAAGTAAAATCCCTGATGATCTGTTGTAACTTGAAATCAACGTGGTTGTCTAATCTTCGTCAAAGCTCAAGATAGAATGGCATTACACAGGGAGCGGCAATATAGCACATGAGTTTCAGTGCATTCAGTACGTTGCTATGGAACGCATGACACATACTTCCGTCTTAATGAAGACGTTGAGTTCTACAGATCTATGTCTCTTTGATGTTAATTGTTAAGCAACAACAACGATTGTGTTTTCCATATTTTATGAATATATGTAGGTAACAAAATTTGGGGGCTGAGGGGGGTCTTGACTCATTTGGGGGAGGGAGCTCAAGCCCACAAGCCCCTCCTGGCGCCTCCACTGAAACAAATCTAAGTCTACGACGAGCAAAGTAATCTTGAATTGATGTTGTTACACATCTCGATAGAGCTAGTTAGCTGTTGTTTTTTTAATGGCTTCACATCGCTTACCGATGAAAATATTTAATGTTCTGGTAGAAATTCTAATGTACGAAGTAATCCACTAAAGTTGAATGGTTTCTAATGTTCAAAACCTGTAGTTTCCCGATTAACAGACGCTAATCACTATTATGTGTTCCTATGCCTATAGCACACCGACTATCCAATAATATTCTCTCTTGGTGCATTACGTTTTTTACAAATCTCGCGAGTCTCTGGAACCTTTACTAAAGGTCGCTTGGTAACAATGATCTAATGCGCTTAAGTAAACAAATATTATAGCTAACTCGTGTATTTTCACAAGCTTCACTTATGTGAGACCACAATATTAATTAGTGTTCACAGTACAGTTCCACTTAACAATCATACACATATAATCCTATTTTTACATAAAAAACCGTTTTGAAAAGAAACTACATTTGTGCATAAGATTCAGTTATCTTAGCACTGTTTAACGTAGTATTTAAGTTTCTTATTTATGATGTTTAGAAGGGAAAGATATTTAGGACTAGGTTTATCATGTATTATGTAACTCTGTAGTTTGCTCATCAGTTCATTTTTAATATTTTTCTAATACTATTGAAGTGAGTTATCCAGGACTGTGTTTAATACAGTTGACATGTTTGAATAGTTGTGTAGAAATACTAAGTTTATTCATCGTGGGACTGTATATACTTTCTTAAAATAGTTTTATATTTGCTGTAGTTTACTTTGTGTTTTTGATTATACAGACGTTATACAGACATATTCTACGTCTGGTCTTATGTATGTTCTGTAAATATTGAATATGTTTTCTGGTCAAGCTCCTTGTTTGTTGCCAGTTAGGTTCCTAAAGTAACTTCGAATTCTGGTTTTCATGTTATTAATTTTAATTTTAAGTCAAATGTAATTCCTAAGAATCGTAATAATGTGAGATTCCGTCTAGATAAAACTGTAGTATTAATTTATTTGTTTTGTACAATTTTGTAAATAATATGACTTGTGTTTTGTGGCACATTAATTTTAATTCTCTACTTATTACAGTACAATACTAATTCGTTTAGTAGTTATTGTATATTGTGTCTTACTGTTCTTGGGTTTGTGGTAGTTTTACAGATTGCAACAATGTAATCTGTAACCTGTGAGAAAAAAGTGTGGTTTGTGCCTGTGACATACCTAATAAACATGGTAGGGCTAAGTATTCTTCCTTGATGGACATTCGCCTTTAGCTTAGGTGCCCTCAACAATCACTGTGTTACTCCTATCTTCCAGGAATAACTTCTGTAAGGAGTCCCAGTTTGCATCTGATTCCGTTGTGCCATACTTTATATGAATGTCTTTATAACATGGAAGCATGGGAACGTGTATTGTATTTTATTAAAGTGATGTATTATTTTGTCTACTTATCATATAAGATGATCTCTTGTTTGTTTTGCTTTTCGGAAGCAGTTTTGTATTTCTGGGAGTATTAATTTAGTTTCAAGGTAATTTATGAGTCTATATACAACTAGGCCTAACGCTGCATTATAACAACAAGTAAATGCATCACGCAGGTGTTTTTCCACTAGTCGGGTCAAAACCAGACTGCTCGCCCTTCCCTCGGCCTCACGCGCATGTTATGCCCTATAGGCCAGTAACGAGTGATATTTCCTGTAATAATTTTAGTGCCAAGCTTTCCAAAAACAAACAACAACAAACCCTTAAACATGAGTGTCCTGCATTGGTTTGTCTATTTGCTATGCCTTTATGTTGGGTTAATTTAAGATTAGATGTTCTAAAACTAGTGTTCCAGAATTCATTCTCCCTTTAAAACGCTAGATCAGTGGTAAAATATCGACCGATTTACGTCGATCCATCTAACGTTGTATTTTGTAGAAACGAATTTGGGAGAGTTACTGTATTAAATATATTTTCCATATGGGTTTGTCTGTGAGGGTTTCCTGTGTATACATATGCAGATAGTAAGTACAGTAATATGTAAAGACAACTGAGTGACACAAGACTACATTTCTGTGTAATAGAAGGTTTAATCTTTCTCTACTGTCAAAGTACTTATGAATACTGTTTATATGTGTGAAAGTACAAATCTAACAAAAAGAAAGTAATTTTACTCATACGTTTCTGTCTTAATGAGAATATATTTAACTTCTTATTTAGATATTTATTTGAACTATTAGAACCTGTTCCGAGAGTTTTATTGACTGTTTCAGGTAGTCGTTTCTGTTCCATGCTCTTGGAAATTTAGTTCATGGTGCTTACTGTCAGTTGTGTGACATTCATTAAAGTTGTTTATAAACATGTTTATTTATCAGGTACCACGAAGTATGATTTTTAATTATGTGAAACTGCCACGCTGTTACGAGTTTTAGTATATACCTGTACAGGTTTCGTTTGTTTGAAGTTAAGCAACAAAACCATGGGTGTCGAAACTCGGTTTTTAACGTCATAACTCTGCAGACAGGCCGATGTACCATTCGAGGACTGTTATAAACGAAAGCTTTCTGGTGCAATGTCCTAAGTAAGGAACGTCAATAGTGTCTGTGTATTTTTCTGTAAAACGCTGGTGTAAAATTTCCTCGTTTCACATACGTTTAAGTTCTGAAGTCAACACTTGAACTGTGTCCAAAACTTTAGACCAACTGACTATAATTTTAAAAAACTAGTTTCTGCATCATTTTTTAGACTACAATCTTTACCAATGTCATCAAATATAACTTAAATGTCATACGATGCTGTTATACACATTAGCTTTGTATGACAATAAATATGTTAGTTGTCTATTTCCAGTTTGTGGACGTTTAAATATTATAGTCATAAACAGCAGTGTGTGTGTGTGTTCTTCTTATAACAAAGCCACATCGGGCTATCTGCTGAGCCCCCCGAGGGGAATCGAATGCCTGATTTTAGCGTTGTAAATCCGTAGACATACTGCTGTACTAGCGGTGGACCATTAACAGCAGATCCAGTCCAGTTATAAATTAGGGAGGACTAATTTAACACTAACATCCGCGATAAACAAACAAGACGTGCATCACAGCACCTGACGTCAAGAAATACGTGTACTCGTTGTTTAAGTTGTTGAAGTATTTTCCTTATTGCAGAGCCATCTAGTCACTGATATGGAAAAAAATGATATATTGTTTATTAAGGTATATTCAGGTGAACTGAAGGCACTTTAGAATTATATCAGCTAAGTCTGCCAAATCGGAGATTCGTTCAAAGTATGGAATCATAGAATAATACTAAAAACGTTTATATAATGAGACTATGCTAAATGAAATAAATAGAATGAACAAAACGTAACGAACACAATGAAAAACATTTGTTAAGACACTCGTTGTAAAAACAGTGTGCGCACTTATTCGCCGAACTAGGGACTCAGTCGAACTGCAGGATACAAGACTTAATGAATTTATTTCACCTTAACTTATCTTAGGTTTAACTTGATTTTTATGCCTTGCTTTAATCTGATTTTAGGTTTGATAAAAAGAACCTTGTATTTAAACTGTTCAACTAACGTCTCCATGTGGCAAGTTATTCTCAGAAGATATCAACTTCGAGGTGCAACCTGTGATGGTACCAGGTATAACCCAGCTTTGAAAATAACAAAGAAATAAAACTAGTTTGAAGCAAAATCAATTTAACAACTTTTCTTTAGCACATTTGTTGTATACTTGGAAAACGAATCCCTACCTGATGAGTTGTGTTCTTGAAGAAATAACTTCAGAACGTACCTGAACTTGTCAACAGTCACGGTGCCTCACTGTTGTGCTATATGATTGGTACTGTTGACTGAAATGTACCCTAATACTGGTACTGATCCTCTACTATGCTTCATTGTACAATTTTCGCATACACTGTGATAATGTTTCCCTCACCGCCGTTGAACAAATTGTCGCTGATTGTTATCGAACGACCTGAGTTGGATTCACCTATAGAGAAGATATGTTTCCAGTTTTGTTCTTTCCAATGTTTGTGATACAATGCAATACCTGTTCATAGCTCAAGATTTGGTTATGCCTTCTCAAAATTACTTTTCGTCCATTAAGACTACTTCTTGCTAATGTTTACCTTAATGTTCTTGTTAAGATTCACAATTGTAATTACGGCTTGGTCCTTGGCAAGATGTATAGTTAATGGTCGTCTATCTCAAAAAGAATGTAACCAGAGTTATTTGTCATAATTTTTAGAGTTTAGGGCTTTTAACTCGACCCCTTCTATTATTAAATGTGCTTCCACTGAAACATGCCAGGATTTTGTGCACGGATTATTCTTTACAAACAAATCCTTGCTTTCTACATGCTTATTTCAGTCTTGAGAGCCACGATTTAATAACACAACTACTATTGGACAAAGTTTGACTACCCGTATTTTTGCAGACTTTATAGTGGTTTGGATAATTCAAGTGTAAACTATTAACACTAGACTGTCTTCTGGTACATTTCATTTCCATAAATAAATCATTTCCAGAGTATACTGTCTTTTATATCCCTTTCCTTTAATGTCTCCATAATTATTTCTAATATTGTATGTGTGTCTAAATATATATATATATACATTATTTATTTTTTACGACCTACACTTGTCCACTTTGTATTTGGTTATGAATATTAAAATCAAACAGGAATTGTGTTCTAGGTTAGGTAAACACTGTAAAATAAGACACCTAGATACGATTGGACCTAACACCGAAAGTTTAAACAAGCAGATTCAAGATCTTTTGAGGAGCAAGTTATTTTCCAACTTCCTTAACAGTACTTTTAGAAATCGAAGCGCAGTAAAACATATAATTTGTTCTATTTATAATGATAAGAAATTAATATTTAGCAGATATTATGGCTACATGTGTAAAATATATAGTTCTTAAGCCTAAATATGATAAAATATTTTGTAGCAAGGGTGTGACTACAAAATAAGTTTATCATTGCATACTGATGATATATCAGAAAAAAAAAAGAGGAAAACACCGTTCATTTGGAAACTTAAAAAATAAGAGCTAGATACAGATTAAATACTGGTACAAAATATACAGCTAACAGTTTATTTTTAGAGAATATTAATACTGAGAGAGGTAATGAATTAAAACAAAATCGAAAGACCAGTCACCTTTCCACAACTGTCTGCAGACAAACCTCGCTCTTCTAGTTTCTGTTTTTATCATTTTGATATTAATGTCTATTGATATTCCTTTACTTTATTTTATTTCTTTATGTGAGACTGGCGAATGAAGTTTAAGACTAATAGATGGTGTATCCCACCGCAATGTGGGTCCTACCTCCCAGTCACCTCCAAAACCTAGGATATTAGATTCTCCAGAAATGAATGTCGTTTTTGAACTGCGAAGTTTGGTAAAGTATAAACCAGTGTTGTACAACATGCTTTAATCAAAATAAGCACTGTTTCCTTCAACACACTTTTGCCAACGTGTAACGATGTTGTTTATACTTATGCTGTAGAAATCAGAGTTTCTATGGCCAATGAACTCCCAAAAAGCTTCTTCTGCAGCTGCCTGGTTTTGAAAGCGTTCATTGTTCAAAAAGTTGTCAAAGTACTTGAAATTATGAAAATTTGTAGGAGAAAGGTCTGGGGAATAAGGTGGATGAGGCTTGTACCTAGCTTTTTTGCAAGCTCATCTACTGTTGTGCGAGGGTCTGTCTTAACTGCTTCCCTTAATGTGTTTTCATCTAAGGATGACTACCTTCCAAGACCTTCGCAATCTTCAAGACTTTCATCTCAATGTCGAAACCTTTGGAACCAACACTGAACTGTATGTTCAGTAACAGATCCATGGCTGAATGCCTGGTCGGTGTTCCATATAGTTTCGGTAGCTTTTCGTCCAAGTTTGAAGTCGTAGAGGAGAATCAGACGAAAGTCCTTATTGTCTATGCTGCCTTGGGGGTTGCGAAACTTACTCTGAATAAAGTTGAAACCGTAGACAATTAAGGCACCTTGTAAGCAACAAATGTTGGATTAAACCAACCAACCAACGATAAGTTACTAAATATTCAGCTTCTAAATGTCATCGTGAGAATTCCAACATTTATTTCTGGACAACCTAATACATTTTATACTTTACATTGTAATTTGTACCCTGAGATACTTTCAATTAGTGAAGCGTTTTTTATTCTTTAATTTATCTTATTTCGGTAATAACCAACTAATACTTAATAGTTAATAAATACTGTTAATGTGTGACAAAACCCTATTAAAAATTTTGTACATCTACAAAATAAGGTAAAAAAATTTACTCTTTGGCCAAATTCTTAATTAAGTAAAGTAGAAACAGTACTTAACTATTAAATCATAATATTATTCATTAAATGTTAACATACGTAAATATCACAATCAAACAAAAGTCAAAAAGAGGACTTCGGGAAAGATTCAATATGACACTTAACTTAAAATCAAAATTATTAGTCATACAAAAGCGAAACACAGGAAACTAAAAAAAATCAAATGGGTTTAATAAAGAAATTTTACAATTCTTGCTTTTTATCAAACCACTCTGTGTATTTGCTGTTGTCTAAGTCTTTAGTACTGACCTATTTAAGTATAACGTCTGACGAAAAGAAGACTTTGGAAAATTATTCTTTTTCGCCTATTATGAAAATATAATAAACATGAAGAAAACTAGTAAAGTAAAAAACCACTGTAAGAAACAATTTAGCTACCTAACTACGTAATTGTTTTTGTTTCTTGAAGGAAATTTATTGTAGCTTCGTTGAAGATACGTTTAAACTTTATATTTTAGTCTTACACACATAGAAAATCTTAAATTAATTCAAGTGTGCTGCAGATCATGTGGGTCTTCTTTTCTTCAACAATAAAGAGGAATCAGTATTTTATATGCAAAAACGGCTCGTTTGGGTTGAGAAAATATTTTACATAGAAGAGCGAACAACGTTTCGACCTTCTTCGGTCATCGTCAGGTTCACATCGTTCTTCGGACGATGACCGAAGAAGGTCGAAACGTTGTTCGCTCTTCTATGTAAAATATTTTCTCAACCCAAACGAGCCGTTTTTGCATATAAATTTCTCAACAAGTGGGTTTCTCGACATCACTGAGGAATCAGTATTATTTCAACTACAAGAAGTGACATCAATATTATTTCAACAATAGGGGAAGATAATTACTTCAACATAATAAAAGAAATTACCTAAGACACTAGTATTAAATATATTTACAGATTTTTTTGATTGAGGGTTTTTGATTATTTTTGTATTATATTTGTTCTAAATTATTTGCAATACATTAAAGTACTGTAAACATTTTATCTAAAAGTAATGTCGTGTTTTATTTTATTTCGTGATCATTCATTAAAGTTGACTAGAGGTTACATAAAAATATACTTTACAAGTAAATATGCAGCATTCTATTACATACCACTGTGCTGCAACATCCTTGCTCGAATATCATTATTTTGTAACTTGGTGCAGTTTTAAGTATGTACGGACAATGTTCTCAAAGTTTCGAAACTATTAGATTTTTAAAAATGCTGACCACAGAAATTTCTCATCTTCTTATGTTATTCAATTAAATCGCGCAAGAATATTTAGCCACTCTCTCTTTCAACATTTTATAAGTAACTACAGAAACTATTATATTATTTCTTTAATAAGAAATAAGGTTGTCTTAAACTTCACTTTATTTTTTATTACATTTTCTGAAACAGTAGAACCAAAAGTCACTTTTCGTTAAGTGAAAACTTACACTGACGTAATTTGCTTTGCATTTTCATTTGAAAAGTTATATTTTTAATACTTTCAAAGACATCATTGCATTCATATGTAATTCTTAATTAAATTAACTACAGAAAACACTTTCAGAGAGGCCACAAAATATTCAGGCCAGCTTTATTTAGTTCCAAAAGCGATTTAACTTTTCCATGAACTTTAGCTTTAATTTTGACCTTGGAAGAATTTATCGATAATTTGGTAAGAAAAATTTGCAATGATATTAAAGACGTTTTATTTTTTCAATTCCAAGTTATACAATTAGCTTTACCTTTCCACTGACAGGCCTAAGTTCAAAATAATCGCTATTACTTTAGATATGTAAACTATCTCATATTTTCCGTGGGTCTTACATATTTAATATTAATCTGATGATATCACTTAAATGTGTTTTAAGATCATGAAAAATTAATTAATTGAACAGTTGATGCAATTACATGACTTTTTACCACGACTTAAAATAGTCTTGGCTGTTCAAGCCCGCGAAACGTTTGATAGTATATGGTATTACATACTTTTTATTTTTATTTTTTATCATACATGAAAACAATCTTGACTGTTCAGGCCCACCAAAATGTGACATTTGATAGTGCTACGGGCTTTCTTACTCCTGCCGGGGTTTTCGAGCGGGCAAGGAACCTACCTACAACCAGCTGGTTTTAGAGAGGATATCTTATTTATTTCAATACTTAAATATTGATATATCTGTGATAGAACAGTTTCACGTGCTTTCTAACTACTTTTGTACGTGTGACACTTGCTTCTATCTTTGTTTCTTCGTCAAACCTCAAACTAAGTGTTTACAAAACATTGAACAAAATGAAAACAGTTTGATACTAACAGGCGAGAAAAAACAAACATACGACCCTGTGGCTAATGTGCCAAACTATGGATTTGAGGTTCCATGGTCCTTGCCCCACTTACCATACAAAAATCACATTCTACACTTTGGTCATAAGTGCATTGGAGTTCTGATCAAACCTCAGTATACAGTTATAGTTGTCCAGCAGTTTGCAGGGAATAGTGTTAAAAACACTTTCCCTTTATTTGATCACTTTAAAATTCGGCACAGTTAGTACAAATAGTCCTGAATAGCGATGCATGAAGCACAGCATAAACCTACATAAACTTGCGTTTTTATACTGCCTAAACTGTATAATAATTTTCAAGAAGGTTCTAGCCATTAAGTCATAGATTCGTCACGTAACTCAGATCTTCCTCTAACAAAATTACAAAATCTGAATTAAAAACACAGTACACAAGTATATCTTAAATTTTTATTTGTATTATCTTGAATTAAGAATGAGGCATTTCTAGAAAAATATAATATAAACTAAAATGAATTATATTTTAGTTTAGGTAAAAATCAGATACGTTTTATCCACTATTGTAAAGTTCCGTGTTTTAATTGTTGTTGTTGTTTATGCTGTAGTTGTATACAGACATATAATGTATATTCTAACTTCTTATTTTGATGTTTCTTGTTTATTTAATCTGATTTTCTACATTTTGTGCATAAGAATTTGGTCCAGAAAAAATCACTGGATTTTTGTTCTATTTTGTTTG
The DNA here is from genome assembly GCF_004210375.1 of Tachypleus tridentatus. Taxonomy (NCBI): domain Eukaryota; kingdom Metazoa; phylum Arthropoda; class Merostomata; order Xiphosura; family Limulidae; genus Tachypleus; species Tachypleus tridentatus. The sequence continues at coordinate 114,868,703 of NC_134830.1, forward strand.
TTTGTTGTTTTCTACTAAAAAGTATATGCTGCAGCTTTCCACATTGTGTAAAATAGGTCAACGACAGTAATCTCCTTTGACGGTCGAATAGATAATATCTAGAGCTAAATGCTTCCACTATGTTGTGTAAGAATGATGGGTCACTGGGTGGAATTAGCTGTTTTACGTAAATCCAACGTTTCTTAAATAAAAAGCGCTGTATCGATACAGTTCTACTTGATTTTATCTTGAGTCAGTCTAGGGTAAGATATTTTGAGAAACACCAACTAACGAATGATTCACAGATCAGTAGGAGGCAAAAATCCAATGTCTAATTAGTACACGCACTGTCTTTTACGTTTCAATTACACCAATATTTAATACATTTACAATCCCCAGAAGACGACGAAAAGCAAGAAACGTGTTTAAATTATGTTCCAAGTTTTACGTTTTTACAAACTACAGAAAAATTGGGACTGGCATGGTGGAGTAGTTAGGGTGCTCAACTCGTAATCTGGGGATCATGGGTTCGAATCCTCGTCACATCAAACATGCTCGCCCTTTCAGCTGTGGAGGCGTTATAATGTGACAGTAAATCCCACTATTTGTTGGTAAAAGAGTAGCCCAAGAGAATTGATGGTGGGTAATGATGACTAGCTGCCTTCTCACTGCCGAATTAGGGAGGGTTAGCGTAGACAGCCCACATGTAACTTTGCGCGAAAATACAAAACAACAAACAAAGAGAAAAATCACTTTAAACGTCGTTCCTAAAGCCGCATAAAGTGAAATCTATATATTTTTCCTCATTCGGTATTACCTCATAATATGCACAAAATCAAAGACATACTATATATTTATATACAGTAAAGTTATTTCTCAATTTAAACCAAATTGTGACCTTTACTATAATTCAGAACACCTGAAAAATACAACTAGTTTCTTTGCTTGTTTGTTTTATTGTATTTGACGTAAAGCTACAAAACAGTTATCTGCGCTAACTATACCTAATTTTAAGAGGTAGACTAGAGGAAGAGCAGCTAGCCAACCATCCTAACCCCCTCCCTCCCTCTGCCGACTCTTGGATTACTGTAGCCTAGTATGGAATATTCGGCCCCATAGCGCGGAGTGCCATTTTTCTTCTTTGGCAATTGTTACACAAGCCACAAAACTTCAACTCTACAAATCGGCTTCCTACCCATTTGAATAATACTCAGAACCACTAGGTCTGAACAGATTGGCTGAATATTTACATGGCCATTAAAGTGAATAAGGCTGTTTTGTTTGTTGTTTTTTTGCCTCCATTTTTACTGGTTCTAGCCCTTAACTGTTATAAAACTATTTTACACAATGCATTCTCCAGGAAGATTTAACGCACCTTTCAAGCCCCATCTGTGTCACCGCTGGTTCTTACTATAAATAGTTCCAATTGTTTGTTTTCTTCAAAGCGACTCGAGGGATATCTGCGTTAGTCGCCCCTAACTTAGAAGGGATAGACAAGAGGTAAGGCAGCTAGTCAATAACACTCACCGTGAACCCTGGGACTTTTTTTTTTACCAACAGAAAAGAGAAATAATTGTCACAATATAATGCCCTAAGCTGGATGGACGAACATGTTTGGTCACAGGATTCGAACCCATGACCCAAGATTGCGAGTCGAGCACTCTAAAATAGTTTTAACACGCCCTGTTTTAAAATACAGTGATGCATTAGCAAAGTTGTATTTCAAAACAGTGAAGTGGTGAGAACAATGCGCGACGCATATAGAAGAAACGAATAGCAGCAATAAATTGTGTATAAACATTATATATTTTTTACATTCTCTATCACGATATTTAACTCTGGGTTATCTTCTGAGTCCTAAATCTATTTTAAGAAACTATGTACGTTACTAGAATTTGTATACATTAATAATTCTTAGACTTTGGCATTTTTGCAAGTTATTTTTTTAACTCAAAATTGTCAATACTTATTAATATTCTTATAAAGTTAGCTTCGACACGAAAGTTTTGCTTTCACATACAGTGTTGTAAGCTATGTTTTTGCTCATTTGGACTTTTCTGTTGTTTTTGACTAGCGGGTTTTCAGGGTTATAAGATTAACGTAAGTCTCAGTGATCATAACTTTCCTGAAAATAAAAGAAACTAACTATTCGAATGATTTCAAACGCAAGTTGCACAATACTGTTGATTGATTAATGAGTCTACCTCAGTGGTGGAATAACTGAATTAGATACTTCAATTTGAAAATATCGAGTTTAAATTTTATTGAATACTGGGAAAAAGAACTTGTCGGCACTGGGTGTAGCAGATATAGTACGGTTGACGTACTGCTTTATATTCTTCTCTGCTTTAACTTAGAAATTTTTATTAATAACTACTAAAGACAGGAGAAAATTAACAAATGGCTGTTTAGCATTACTTTGAAGTCAGGCGTATTATCCGGTGAACGTTAAATTAGTACGTGAAACTTGTAGCTTTGGTTGTTGTTTATTTTGAATTTCGCTCAAACCTACACGAAGGCTATCTGCGCTAGCCGTCCCTAATTTAGCAGTGGAAGACTAGAGGGAAGGCAGCTAGTCATCACCACCCACCGCCAAATCTTAGGCTACTCTTTTACCAAAGAATAGTGGGATTGACCGTCACATTATACACCCCCTAGGCTGAAAGGGTGAGTATGTTTGGTGCGACGGGGATGCGAACCCGCGACTCTCACATAACGAATCGAACGCCTTAACCCACCTGTCCATGCCAGGCCGAACTTGTAGCCTACGAAATAAAGCCCTTTCAATATCATTAAGTGGACTAGGCTTTGCATTGTTATTTTAATATTAAAATCCAAAATAAAGCAACTGAAATTGTCACAACAGTATTGACGATTTAGTGCTTAATAAATATTAAAAAGTATTAATAAATTAAATAATATACTAAATTTAAAATACTATTTTCCAAAAGTTAGATATATTAAAAACATAAACCAATAAAAAATTACATAATGTTGTATATTAGTTATAATATTTTGTAAGGTTTATTTGGGCGTTCCATTGTCACAAGTGAATGGCTTGTGACATATTTTAACTCGTCATGACCAACTGCTTAAGGCGCTCGATTCACAATCTCAGGGTCGTAGGTTCGAATCCCTGTTACACCAAACATGCTCGCCCTTTCAGCAGTGGGGGATAATAATGTTACGGTCAATCCCACTATTCGTTAGTAAAAGAGTATCTCAAGAGCTTGTGGTGGATGGTGATGACTATACTGCCTTTCTTCTAGTTTTACATTGCTAAATTATGGACAGCTAGCGAAAATAGCCCTAGTGTAGCTTTGCGAGAAATTCAAAAATAACAAATAATAATGTTTTAAATTTGATTGCTGAATGTCGTGCCCACTAGTGGCTCAACAGTAACATGACATGAAAAATTGGGATTCAATAAAGTTGATGGGTAGAGCACAGATAATCCCTTTAGTAGCTAGCTCTTTAACAACAACAGATGCATATCGCCAAAAACGAACAAAAACACTGTAGTATATATTCTGAGAGACCAGAATGACCATATTTTAGGTCATTTTGAAATTTAGTGGTAGAGTTTAAAATAATATAGGCTAGCTTATAATCGTATTTCATCAACTACTTTACTAAAAAAAACAACAAAACGAACAAATAATATTTGTTTAATGAACCAGGTTTTCTTATTATAGTTCATTTAGTTGTGTATTAATGTTTCTAGTTGGTTTTAGCTACGTTGTCGCCATCTAGTAGCAGTTACACTCCCGAGAGTTTATTGATTTGTGTAATTCCTTGAATCTAAATTCGTCAAAATTCTCTTTTCTAAGCATCGAATCGTTTGATGCCTTCCCCACTCCTATGTATATCAATCATTAAAACACCAGAGATTACGACGTTAGAGATACACTGTAGTGTTTCTAAGTATTTACGATTTATAGGATGTGAAACTAAATTGTTGGGAATTAGCTTCTAATAAATAATAACGTAAAATAATAACAATCAATTGAAATATATTTCATACATATATTTTAACCTAAATTTTCAGCTCATTAAAATTTATTATTGTTTCTATATTACGAAGTAAAAATATCTTTTTATTATAAACGTTTGAGATGACTGAATGTATCATTCTAGATTATTAATTACCAATCTGAACAAACGATTATTTAATACCGGCTCTTAAGTAACACATAACAGTTAGAAAAAAGAAAGGGTTTTGTTTTCTAAATGTAACTATAAATGACGCTACAAGAAATAAATTACCCTTCTCATTTTTATTTTCGTCTCGCGATAATTTTTTTATCATTATTTTTCAATAACAACACAGAAAAAAACACTTTCATATATTGAACAAACCAGCTATAGGTAAACACTGTAAGATTATCTTTTCACGTTAACAAAATGTTAGAAATAGAAACTTTGTTTAAAATTTTTGAAAAATTGTAGGAAAATTTCTGTGACTTTTTAAAAAGTGTTTCAAAAAGAATAAATAAAATATCTGATAATAACAATAAAAAGTAATACTGTATTAGTTTATCATATTTCAGCAGACACGTTATGAGAAACAATATTTTAACGAACATTTTATCTATACTGTTTCCGAGTGCTTTGAAGTTTGTGTATCATTAATGATTATACGGCTTGGATTCGTAGTTGTTTAAAACAAAATTTATTTTCAAAGTCATGTCTAGCAATCTCACTTTAAGAATAGTATTTTTTTTCCATCGTCTTTTGAGTCTTATAATTAGACCTTTTTTTAATTTGTCAAAAACTCTCTATAAATAATAAAACGTAATCGAAGGTTAATGATGAAAAACAGGACGACGGCATTAACAACGAACATATGAACATGTATGTTCAGTAATAATTTCTTGTTTGTTTGTTTTTTTAATTTCGCGAAAAGCTACACGAGGGCTATCTGCGCTAGCCGTTCCTAATTTAGCAGCGTAAGACTAGAGGGAAGGCAGCTAATCATCACCGCTCACCGCCAACTATTGGGATACTCTTTTACCAACGAATAGTGGGATTTACCGTAACATTATAACGCCCCCACGGCTGAAGGTGCGAGTATGTTTAGTACGACATAGGGGTTCGAGCCCGCGACTCTCAGATTATGATTCGAGCGCCCTAGTCACCTGGCCTTGTCGGGTAAGTTCAGTAACAAACATTTAACTTTCGGACTTTACGTATTCTATCTTCAGAAAGCTACACTGAACATGATAAGTGATTAGATACAGACATATTATAAAGTTTAAACATTATATAAAAGTAATTAAAATACAGGATAAAAGTATGAACTGAATAAGATGCAATCAAATAAACAGAGAACAGAATAATACAACGATATTGTATAGGTATTTAGAACAGACTTAAGTGTTGTAAAGTTGTGTTATATATAGATTTAGGGATTCATTTAAAATAAATCAACTTTGTTTAATTATTAGTTCGGTAACTGATGAATAAAATACAAAAGATACAAAAAACTAAATTTATAAAGCAGTAATTCAATGTGCATTATATTTTTTATATGTGTGAATTAGATGGAATTTTGAGAAGTTCATGTGTGTTTAACTACAAAAGTTTAAAACAAAAAGATTTTACAATTTTTAAATGAGCTAATATTTTATTTTCTTGCATAAAAATACTGAGTCAAATGGGATAACATGGATTAGTTTATTTTAAACACTAAACATCATACAGAGGATAATTAACTATGGTATAAAACGTTTACAATAATTAGAGTCGGAATGTTCAAGATCAAAGGGTTACTAAGCATACTCAGGTTACGTAAGCTACATTAGACGAATTTTAGAGTCTAAGTACTTCAATACGGTCTATTTCGCCGCATATGGTCATGCTTTATCTGAAGATAGTGCAATCTAGTTGCCATTGCATAAGGTTCCGTTCGACCCAAACTCCCTATTTTTTTATGTAAAAATAGATATGTTCGTATAATTATAGTACAGCTGCTTATGGTATTTATTGCTTATTTTTCTATAATCTAATTCTTCTGATGAAGTATTAACATTTGTGGCTTGAAATAACTGTGTGTCCCAGTCCCCTCCCACTGTAGCATTATCATGATATACGTGCTGACTCTTGATCTCACATACTAAACTTTCCCTTTCAAACAGTTTGCGTACGATCCTAACTGAATTGGGTATAGAAAATGTAAAGATCAGTTTAGTTGTCATGGTAATTAGTCAATCCCCCAAAAAAGGAATAAATTAAGCTGTTACATATATGTATATTAGTCGATTAGTGTTTTGTTTGTTTTAGACTTTTCACCTAAAGCTACACAGGAGCTATCTAGACACAGCTGTTCCTAATTTTGAATAGATAGAGCAGAGAAAGAAGCATCTAGTCAAAAGCACCCATCGCCAACTTTTGTGCTACTCTTGTATGACCAAATAATGGGATATGACCTTCATTCTTTTATTGCACCCGTGATCGCAAAATGTGGAATGCATATTTGCTGCAACAAAGAGCGAATTACCAAACTTCAAAATACAGTCCGCAAAGCTACACCTGGTCATAATCACAATTATCATGAAACTTGGGTAAAAACACATGTTCAATATATCCTGTGTGTGACAAAACATTAACTGGGTTAAACACTTGGCATTACTTATTATTACAAGCATTACAAGAGCAAAACTTAATAATTACTTTACAATGCTCTGAAAGAGAGAGAATGTCACACACACATAAACACGAAAACACATTTTTCACGCCCCCACAGTGACTCAGCGGTATATCTGCGGACTTACAACGCTAAAAACCCGTGGTTGGCAGAGAACAGAGAGCCTATCGTGCAACTTTGTGCTTAATTCAAAACAACAACAACACATTTCTTAGTCGATAATTATAAGAAACGTTTGAGAAAATGATGTTGTATTACTTTCTGTTTGTTTTTTGGAATTTCGCACAAAGCTACTCGAGGGCTATCTGTGCTAGCCGTCCCTAATTTAGCAGTGTAAGACTAGAGGGAAGGCAGCTAGTCATCACCACCCACCGCCAACTCTTGGGCTACTCTTTTACCAACGAATAGTGGGATTGACCGTCACATTATAATGCCCCCACGGCTGAAAGGGCGAGCATGTTTGGCGTGATGGGGATGCGAACCCGTGACCCTCAGATTACGAGTCGCACGCCTTAACTCGCTTGGCCATGCCGGGCCCAGAATTGAGTCAGTGAACATACTTGAGTCATTAAGAAAAAGCTTAGATAAGAAACAAAATTTCTTGAAGAGTTATGTAGTAAAAATATTTCCAAAGATCCTTTTTTTTATATAGTCTTTGAAAAGACTATATAACAACGACTTTGTTCTTAAAGTTTTTTTTAATTCCAGTACATTCTGGAAACATCACTCGTGGGCTGTAAAAGCACGTTTAGTTAACAGATTTTCGAATATTCATGTTAAACTATTCAGGGGTTAATTTGCGATAACCATCTCTAATTTTGGACTGATAAATTAGAGTGACGTAGCTGATCGAAGGGTACAATTTAAAACCATAATATTTATAACGTACCATGGCCCAAATGTGCGGAGTGTTATTATTATTTCATTTATTTATTTTTGCGGGTTGTCTTTACTCAAAAAGTACGTTTTCAGTCCCTTCGTTACAGCCGCAGATAATAGATATTCATTTCAATCTGATACTGGCTTTCAGTGCTGAATACCAGTTATTGGGATCCTGGTGTGTGTGTTTTTTTTCTGTGCAAAAATGGATATACAGTTTTACTTTTTATTTCTTTTTCTTTTGTGTATTATTCAGGATGTTTGAATTTTTTAGAAGAAAATTAAAACAATAAGAAGGAAAAAGAATAACAAAAACTAAAACATTTGTATAAACTTTATTCAATAGATGGTAGCACCAGCTCTGCCAAAAAAAATCTTATTTTTTGTTTGTTTTTTCAATTAGCGGTATAAACATTCTGTTTTCATCACTGTTTTTAACATCAACACACATCACATGTGTAGTTTTTCTTCTACTTTATCTTTCCAATAATGATTCCTTTAATCTTTAGTTTCTAAAATTCCATTAATTTTCTTCGAAAGAAGTTCAAACCTCGTTGTTCCCCATCTTGATTTCTAACGTCAATTAATTAAACAACAATCCTCAAGGCGGCATTGGATGATCGCACTTCATTCTTCACGAACAGGTCTACTATTAACATTTTGTATTCTTACGATGAATATTATTATTTCATAATGAGATCAATTCCTTGTCGAATTGGGGAACAAAAAGTGAGTTGTACTTAATATTACTCACAGATAGCAAGTTGTTTGTTTTGTTTTTAATTTTGCGCTAGCCGTCCCTAATTTAGCATTGTAAGGCTAGAGGAAAGGCAGCTAGTCATCACCACCCACCGCCAACTCTTGGGCTACTCTTTTACCAACGAATAGTGGGATTGACCGTCACATTATACGCCCCCTAGGCTGAAAGGGTGAGTATGTTTGGTGCGACGGGGATGCGAACCCGCGACTCTCACATAACGAATCGAACGCCTTAACCCACCTGGCCATGCCAGGCCTAACTAGTTGTTTACCATTATGATATAATACGACAATTTCTTTCCTTATTTTCGGTTTGTTTTAAATTTCGCGCAAAGCTAATCCAGGGCTATCTGCAATAGCTGTCCCTAATTTAGTAGTGTAAGACTAGAGGAAAGGTGATCTACTCTTTTACCAACGAATAATAGAATTTACTGATATTTTATAACGCCCCCACGGGTGAAAGGGCGAGCATGTTTAGGGTGACGGGGATTAGAACCTCAGATTACGAGTCAAACGCCTTATACCATCTGGCCTATGAAAGGCCATATACATCTTACTCTAAAGATGTGTTTCTCAACATTCACCACCAAAAGTTAACTGGTCCGAGGGCTATCTGCGCTAGCAGTGTAAGCTTAAAAGGAAGGCAGCTAATCATCACCACCCACTGCAGACTCTTGAACTACCCTTTTACCAACTGATAGTTGGGTTGACGGTAACATTATAACGCTCCCACGGCTAAAACGGCGAGTATGTTTGGTGTGCGAACCCGCGATTCTCAGATTAAGAGTCGCGATCCCTAAGCATCTGGCCATGCCGGAGCCTTTCCTTAGTATCAAGGAGTTCACAATAACAGTAAATATTTTTGGGTTAACTTCAGATAGTTTGGTTATAGAACATTTTTCACTAATGTAATCTTCCTCTTCTCATTCACATTATTTTGTTTGTTTTAACGTTTCTAGACGTATATATATATATTTAAACAACTTGCATTTTACTTCCCCTCCAGATATTCAGTCGAAAGTCTTCAATAGTTGATGTTTCCTGTTGTTTCACTTTACTTACAAATTCCATGAAAATTCAAAAACAAACCATTTCTTCGTCTTTCTGACAGCAACTAAGTGTAATCAGTGATCCCGTTGTTAGTGGTGTGTGTCACTAGTGCACTGTGATCATGCGTCTCTTTCCAACTTTTCACACGGTAGGGGGCGGAACCCAATTGCCCGCATCAGTGCACTGTAAAATACAGAGCTATCTTCCTTGTATTTTATGGCAGCTGTTCTTAAACTTTAATGAACTGAGAACCTCTTTTAATTTAAATATCTCTGCACTCCCAAAGCTATAGATCGTTTATATATATATAAAGATTCTTCATACGTTAAGCGTTTTAATTTATGTAAATTTAATTTTAAAAAACTATTTTTACATTTTATAAATCATATTTTTTAAATATCTGTATGTTTAAATATCTGTATGAAATTTCAATCAAAAACATGCTTGCCTATTCAGCAGTGGAGGCGTTGTAATGTGACGGTCAATCTAGGCGGTGGGTGGTGATGACTAGCTGCGTTCCTTCTAGTCTTACACTGCTAAATTAGGGACAACTAGCGCAGATAGCCTTTCTCTATAGTTTTGCGCGAAATTCAAAAAACATACAAACAATAAATCGACTTACGGTCTTTACTCATTCTAATTTAAACTAAAATCCTCCCAAGCTTTTCACCACGTTAATTGTCAATTTATGTTTTGTTGTAGGAATTTTTTGTTGTTCTTGCTGTTGAATACAGCATCTTATGAAATTCAAAATTTGTGAATAGTAAATTTATATAATAAACTTTGAGATGAACATATTAATAAAAATACCGAATTAAAATGATTTAAAATTTTGCACAAAATATTTCACCTGTTATATTTATCTTTTTAGTATTTGTGACTTATCGTATGCAGAGACCAATAATAACGGTACCGTGTCCAGTTTGCAAAGAACCTATTATTTAATGTTTGCATTATTCACCCCTTAAGTTTCAATAATTGCAGAACAAGTGGTGTTATATTATAATTTATTCCAGACGAGTCTCCTATTTATTACGTTACGTATGTTAACATATTACGATTTTAAATAACTGGAAATTTTAATTATAGTTTAGAAGTTAATTAATTGTTAATATGTATCAAATTTATGATATTTCCCAAAAAGATTGATAGACACAATTTTCTTTCTTAACACAAATATACTATTAATATACAAATAATAATACAATTCATATTAATGGTTATTACAAATACTGGTTTGTGCACAAGAGTTTTACAAATTTACAAACTATTCTGAGTCTTGTATCCGGTCTAGAACTGAATATTTTATCGACGACCCAGGTTGACGAAGAGCAAATTAATTATGAGTTGGTACTGTTACACCTTACCTAAATTAGCTAGCTTGGTTGGTCTCACGTCGCTTTTTACTGAAGAAGATATTTAATGCCCTTGTAGAAATACTAACATCTGAACTTAATTCACTGAAGTTGAACAGTTTGTAATGTTCGAAATCTATAAACGTTCTTGGTCAAATCCTGTATTTTTCCGAGTAATAAGCGTTATTTACAATAATAGCATCCAAGACTTATAATATAATGACTGTATCTAATCAATAATAATAACTGTCTTTCAGCTAGCTGCTTTTATACGAATCACGCGAGATTCTTGAACGTTCAACAATGTTCGAAAACACTTGAACCACATATTGTTGATTCTTGATCTCAAGAATCTTTTACAAATTTAGAGAACAGGTGGAACTTGTGCAATACACATCCAACAATACACACTACACTCATCAAACCGAAACAAACGTAGGCATCAAAATAAACATATAACAGTAAATCCCTCACAGTATAATATTTTTAAATTTATAGTTATCCCTCCTTCAACCTTCATCTCTTTCTTTCTAAGTCGCCATGTTAGTGTTACATTCCGGCTTCTCACTCAGCTGTAATGGCTTGAGAATATATTTTGACCGGAAGCAGGTAGGGAGGTGGTTTATATGTCTCAACATCAAAAGTTTTCAGAAAGGGAAGACCTTCCTTGATCACTTGTTTTTTTATTTTCTTTTTTATTTCCTGCTATTTTATAAAACATGACATGTGCGAATACATCTCGAGATTTTTTGTTCTTCTTTAGTATAACTTAGTATTATGGACTTCTAAATTTTAATGTTGTGTATAGGACTTTTTATTTGGTTGCAAAACAAAGGCAAAGAGTTACTTTGGAAGTCACAACCCAATGGGAGTCACAATATAGAAAAAAATTAAGATATCAAAACGCTATCTCAATTCGAAGGATGATGTAAAAGCAAAGCTCTCCAATGAGGACCTTCCCCCCACGCCATCCCGGTGAACGTACCCCTTGTTTTTTACGTAATGTATTCTTAGTGGAGATCCAAGTAGGTTACGAAAGCAATTCTGAGCCCATGTTGAATAAAATAAAATAATGTCTGAAGTGGTACACAGTTACTTTATTTTATTTTTATTTTGTGCAAAGTGGTAGTATAAATTATACTAGCTGTATTTGTAATTTATGAGGGTAGTAAAAGTAGCCTACAAATAACACTGACGTATCTAAGTAACTTTATCATGTATTTCGGATGTAGTTACATAAGAAATTTTGATTTAGTCAAAGTTTAAAAAAACATTCGATTAGAGCACGCGCCACATGTTGGTTATCACATATTCACTTAGAATTAAATATTAAACTAACTCTAATATTCTACACTGAAATGTGCGTGCAAGTGTCAGTTTATTACTTATTCAGCCATTTACTGTTTTTAATTTCCTTTTTTCTTGTTTTTAAACTTTAAAAAGCCTTTTAAAATCGGAAGATATTTAGCGCTACCTAGAGGAAAAAAGGGCTGTCGTTATAAATGTGCTTGTAAACGGATTTACTGCTATACATTTATTTTAATATCTCTGTTTCTGTTTAGTACAGGTAATGTGTATTGTTAAATGTGTATTGCGCAAATCCCGCCTGCTCTCTAAATTTGTAGATGATTCTTGAGTGTAAGAACCAACAATATATGTTTTACGAAACCACTAGTGTATCTTCAAATATTGTTGCCAATTGAATTTTCGAGCATCTCGCTTAATAAAGTATAACAGCTAGCTATCGCAAGACACGGAGAGACAGAAGCAAAGTATTGTTGGTCGGCTACTATCAGTCTACTATAAACTTCGGAAGCTATAATTGTGACAAATACTTATTAATCGGAATTACAGATGTTTGACCGGAAACGTTTATAGATTTCGAACATCACAAAATTCGTTGAATTAACCTCGAAGATTGCTCCGATGACATTAAATATTTTTCATTGAGAAAAACTCACGTTTGAAGAATAGAGGTAGTTAGCATTCCTGTCAAGTGAAGCGTATCTGTGCATCAACATAAAAGTAATTTGCGCCTCGTAAACCATCGATATGTTCAGTTCCAGACTTGATAGAAGACTTCATATTGTTTGTAAGTTTGTAAAACTTTTACATATAAATTAGGATTAATTCGCTCTCCATGAACCGTCGATAAAACATTCAGTTTCAGACCCTGTATATGAATCAGTGTAGTTTTTAAGTTTGTAAAATATTTGTATAAAAATCATTATTTGTAATAACTGCTAATGTATTGTTCTTTGTATATTAAAATATATTTGTGTTAACAGAGAAATGGGTATATCAGGCCCGGCGTAGCCTAAGAGTTGGCGGTGGGTCGTGATGACTGGTTGTCTTCCCTCTAGTCTAACACTACTAACTTAGGAACGACTAGTGCAGACAGCCCCCGTGCAGTTTTGCGCGAAATTCAAAAACAAACAAACAAAATGTGTGAATTAACATTGTTGACAAATATCATAAATTTAATATATATCGACATTTAATTAACCTCTAAGTTAAACTTTCCGGATATTTGAAATGTGTAACATAATAAATTGGAGACTCGCCCGGAATAAATTATAACACGCAACGTAATAAATTGGGGGCTCATGACCAATATCTGAATTAGAGACAAAATTCAATCTAAATTCAAATCACAATTCAGTTTATATTTATCAGTTCCAACAAGATTTGATCATGTTTGATTATCAAAGTTTTCTTGAATCATCCTTCCACGAACAAGTAGAAAAATACAACAAAAGTGAATTGCTTGAACTTGCCAAAATCTTAGAATCAGAGATTAAAAAAATCAATGAGAAAAATGGACTGAAAAGTGTATTATTAAAATACTAGTTTATAACGAGTTGCGTATTGCGTAAATGAGTTACAATATAATATTTTTAAATTTAATTTATGACTGTTATAATATTTGGGGAGACATTAGGGGAATGCTCTAGTGTCTCCACTAGCTAATCAGAGTTGAGTGATAAAGATAAGTTAGAAATCCGGTTGAAACTAAAAAAAATCGAACCTGGACATGCTTGCATCGAAGCGCAGAAAGAGTACGCCGTAACGAAGTCGGAAAAAAACTTGATGAAAGAAATGGAAATTAGACTGAATTCCGGTCAGCTAAGACAAAATGACAACTTTGAACTCAGTATAAAAGTCAACACAAAAGTAATTTGCGCCTCGTAAACCGTCAATAAAGAATTTAGTACCAGACTCATATTTTTTGTAAGTTTGTAAAACTTTTGTATACAAATCATTATTTGTAATAACCCTTAGTATAAATTGTATTATTGTATGTATATTTAAAAATATTCGTATTAAAGAAAGAAATTTGTATGTATCAATTTTGTTAGCAAATATCATAACTTTAATACATGTTAACATTTAATTATTTACTAGATTAAAATTAAAATTTCTGGTTATTTGAAATCGTAATACGTAACTTACGTAACATAATAAATCGGAGACTCGTTCAGGATAAATTACAATACGTAACATACAGAAAACTGAACTTTAATGCTGTAGAATTTTTTTGTTGCTATGCTAAAGCCTAAATGACAATGCAGACTTTTTTACTTGTTATTTTTCTAAATTTCTATCTGGTACTGTTATAAGTTTATTCTTGTTATACTAATGTATGATAGTGCGTGGGTACGTTATAATGTGACGGTCAATCCCACTATTCGTTGGTAAGAGAGTTGCCCAAGAGTTGGCGGTGAGTGATGATGACAATCTGCCTTTCCTTAAGTCTTACACTGCTGTATTAGGGACGGCTAGCGCAGATATCACTCGTGTAGCTTTGCGCGAAATTCAAAACAAACAACTTACTGCTAATAGGAGAACAATGACAAATTTCTGAGTTAAATGTCCTGTAAGCTCAATACTTATAATATTTTGATTGAAAAATATTTAGCCCCGTTTCATGTACACAAACATATATTTAAGATATAAACATACTACAGTTTGTTTGGAAAAACCACGACTTAAAATCGATCGAAACAGAATTTTTAATATTATCAGAACCGAGTTACCGATACTAAATGTTCGTGTACAATGAGCATGCGTGGACATATTTCATGTTGCTTTTAAGCCTAAGGCCTCAAATCCGAAGTCGTAGAGCCTAACAATGAGATCGTTCTAAACTTTTAGGAAATCCTGTATATCTCTTAGATTATATTTTCCTGTTACAACATAAATAGAAGCGAATAGAAGGATTGCATTGTGTAAACGGATCTCAACTAGTGCTGTCGAAGCGATCAAATTTCTAAATACCTAAGGACAAGCAGTTTATTTGAATTACTTTCAATGCATGAACCATTTAGAAAGGAATTTAAATTGTGGACTAGTTTAAGGGCTTTTAGCATAGGCCTTTTGACAACATTTAATACAGAATGTACTAAGTTTTAAACTTTTGTTTAATTTCAGAACTTAGAGTAGGCGTTCTCAAAACATTAAATATAGAATATAATACGTTTAAAAACTGCGATTTAATTTAAGAACTCATCATAGGCATTCTGATAACGTTGTATTTAGAAGCAACTAAATTTAGATTGCGTGGTTTAATTTTGAGGACCCCCAGTACCACAGCGGTATGTCGGCGGACTCACACCGCCAAAAACTGGCTTTCGATATCGATAGTAGACAGAGCACAGATGGCCCATAGTGTAGATTTGTGCTTAATTCTAAACAAACAAATTAAGTTAATATGAGAGAGCAGCACAGGTTTTCTGACAACGTTAAATTTCTTGATGACAAGAAACCCACTTGAAATAAAAATGTATCTCAGAACGGTCAGTATGGATATTAACACTTTTATTGACAAGGAGAGAACAACGTTTCGACACACACCTTGACCAACAACGAACAAACAACAATAAATCCCAAGATACAACAAACTACAGAATCTTACACTGCTGCATACCATATGTTTCCGACATCAGCGAAAAAATAGCCAACAACTCATAACAAAACACAACATTCCAGTAAACAGCAAATTTATTCAAAAACGAGGTACAAAACTAAAGTTCATACTATGTAAAAACTACACTAACAAATACAACACCAACGTAATTTATAAAATGCAATGCAACAATTGCTAGACTTCTATATCGGAGAAACAAGCAATAAAGTGGAAACTAGATTTAAAGAACACAAAAATCACCTTCACACATTTTTGAACACTGCAAATCAAAAACACAACACAACTATAGAAAACACCCAATACTAAGTAGGGAAGCAAATATAAACAAACGCAAAATCAAAGACGCCCTACTTATACAGCAACTAAAACCAAAATTAAACCAATATAAAGGAACACCTTTATACCTGTACTAATTAATAACCTAATATCCATCTGCTACGTCTCCTATAGTCCCATACCCGTTTATACTCTTGTCCCTAAGACATGTGTCGGTCGTTTTTCAAATTCTCTCTTTTTAACCTGAAGATGACCTAAGTCGAAACGTTGTTCTCTGCTTATCAATAAAAGTGTTAATACCCATACCAGACGTTCTGAGATACAACGTTAAATTTCGATTTACGTTTTATCGAAGTTTATTTAATGGCACGAAGAAGAAAATTATTTCAAGATTTGTGTTCTGAAACATGGCTAGTAAACACAATACTTTGTTGATGACAAATAACCATATCACTATGTAGAGTACGTCCGAGGACTGCCCATAATAGTTGAAAAAACATAAAAGAGAAATTTCATTTAGACAAGTCCTTATAAGTCCGTACATATAGTACAGACGAAAGTTAAGGACCAGTTTTTTAAATATCGACAAGAATTGTTTATTTAAGAATTAAAAGTGTGAATAATTTCAAGTTATTCAGAAATATGTATTTATTTTGCAGATTTTAAATAGATATCAACATAAATGTATTCATATAGTTTCTAATACCTCCTAGAATTAAGTTTTCAGAAACATTCAATTGAAACATATCTGAGCATAGGTGGAATATGAAGAAATAACAGGTCGTTGCCCTAAAGCTTCCTTTTAGAAGTATACACAGTATTTTGCCTCATTATTTAGAAAACCCGAAGGTTTGTTTTATTTTGCTTGTTTTTGAATTTCGTTCAAAGCTACACGTGGACTATTTGTGCTAGCCGTCCCTAACTTAGCACTAAGACTAGAGGGAAGGCAGCAAGCCATCACCACCCACCACCAACTCTTATACCAACGAATAGTGGAATTGACCATTACATTATAACCCCCCTCCCAGACAAGTAATACTTCTGTAGCCCTAATTTTGAGATAGTAGACTAGAAGGAAAGGAACCATTTAACACCATCCATCATCAAGTCTTTGGCTAACCTTATCAGACCAAATAGCAGATTTGACTCATACTCTAATAGACCCATTCATGGTCCCAAAATGCAGATCACAAACCATTTGATTCACAATACAGGCAAGCTAGCTTTTAGGCCACAATAAGGACAATTATATCTTTATCTGCATTTAAGGTGTTTGTTAGGATTAATTAATTGTGACAGTAACGATAAAAAGAAACAGATGGTGTTTGTGATTAGTAGGGATAAATCGAATTTTAAAACCCAAATAACGACTAATTAAACAGAAGTCGCATACTCAATGAAGATAAATGATACTGAAACTAGCTATTTTCTGGAGGTTATATAAACTTTTGTATAGGTTTGAATAAAATTAGCCCAAGTGTTGGAATTCATCATATAAATCACAGTCTTCAAATAATATAGTGCCAGTATAATTAAAACAAAATAAAGGTTCAGGTCCATATCAGAATAATTTTGTTTGTTTGTGTGTGTGTGTAATTAAACACAAAGCTACACAATGGGCTATCTGTGCTCTGCCCATCACGGGTGTCCAAACCCGGATTCGTAAGTCCGCAGAGATACCGCTGTACCACTAGAGGCATAACAGATTAAAACCAACAAGTAAACTGCATGTGATGTTACTAATGTGATAACGAACAAATTACAGTTGTAGTTTCTATGTTACATGAACGAGTTCCTGATAAACAAACTGAGGAATTTTGGAAAGGACGATAGTTGATTTTAACCTCATTCCAAAACAATTTTGATAAGTTAGGCTTAAGAGTAAAAAATATTAATTAGGCAGTTTCTTTGCACCAAAAGCTGGCTTTACATTATTTACAAATACGCTTTCTGTTTGTTTGCTGTTAACTGTCAGTGATTTCATTTAGTACATTAATTTCATCTAGCTATTACTAACTTAATCAGCTTGTTTGTAGTTAAGCGCAGAGTTACGCAACAAGCTATCGGCACGAACACTAAAACACAGTTTTTGTAGAATGAGCCCGCAAACTTACAGCTAATCCACTGGGAACTACAAATATGGGCTTCTTGTTTTATTATTTTATTGACATGGTAGCTGAGTAGTCGTTTTATTATTTTATAACAGACACAGAGCTGACTCGAAAATATTTATTAAAAAGCGTTTGTAGTTGTCATGAAATTAGAATAACAAATAACCCTTAACACATAAAATTAACGTAGCCTAAGAGTTGGCGGTGGGTGGTGATGACTAGCTGCTTTCCTTCTAGTCTTACATTGCTAAATTAGGGACGACTAGTGCAGATAGCCCTCGTGTAGCTTTACGCGCAATTCAAAACAAACAAACAAAACAACGTATGTAAACCGAGCTTTTGAAAATGGGTTTTCTATAGACTTTTCTTATAAAACGTTCTTTATTTCTGGGGCGTGGGTAGGTCCGTTCGTAAAACAATAGATTTCAGATGTTAGGAAGCCAAGTTCGAATGTGTGCGATACTGCAAAATATTTTTCGCACTTTAAGTTCTGAGTGTGTTATAAGAATGCAGTCAATTCCTTAGTGTGGATACTGGCCCGTAGAATGCACTGACTCGCTGCCTGCGCCCTAGTTAGTTTAGAATCAGATATGGCGGTAAATAGTGTTAGGAGGGAAAGGTCTTTTTCCACCTTACTCTCCTGGGTATATACTTATCAACATACCCTAATACCCATAAAGAAGAAGTGAGTGTTAGTGGCCTTGCCATAAATACAAAACAGAAACACATGATAACAGTTGTTAACCCAGAGTTCTTGAGGTTTTTCTTCTTTTTTTTATTATTATTTAGTTCTTTCATCAAATTTTATTTTCATCGGTATCTTTACTTTTTCATTTCTTCGTCCCAAGTAAACAGTTCTGAATTATTTAATAAATATGAGTTCATAAACTATAGTTCATTACCAAGAGATTAGTTCAAATGATGAATGTAGATCCCAGTAAACAGGAGGATTAGTTAATTTCTTAACCTTTGCACATCGCTATTCGTATGATGTTTAGTGTTTAAAAATAAACTAATCCATGTTATTTCATTTGACTCAGTATCTTTATGCACGAAAATAAAATATCAGCTCATTTTAAAATTGTAAAACCTTTTTTTAAACTTTTGTCTTTAAACACACATGAACTTGTCAAAAACCCATTTAATTCAGACATATAAAAACAAATATAATGCACATTATAATACAACTTTACTACACTTACGTCTGTTCCAAATACCTGTACAATATCATTGTATTATTCTGTTCTCTGTTTATTCGATTGTCTCTTATTCAGTTCATACTTTTATCCTGTATTTTAATTACTTTTATATAATGTTTAAACTTTATAATACGTCTGTACCTAATAACTTAACATGCTCAGTGTAGCTTTCTGAAGATAGAATATGTATATTTCGTAAAGTCCGAAAGTTAAATGTTTGTTACTGAACTGGCCCGATAACCAGATGATTAGAGCACTTGAATCAAAATTTGAAGTTCGCGGATTCGAACCCCTATGTCATACTAAACATACTCGCACTTTATGCCGTGGGGGTGTTATAAAGTGGCAGTAAATCCCACTATTCGTTGTATTCCAACAGTTGGCGGTGAGTGGTAATGACTAGCTGTCTTACACTACTAATTTAGGGACGGCTAACGCAAATAGCCCTCGTATAGTTTTACACTAAATCAAAACATACATTTTTTTATGTTTCTTAGGTTATAAGTCTTTATATTTATGTGTGTGTGTGTGTGAATATGAGTTAATGGTAATGACAAAGATTAGTAACGGTCGAATTTCTTTGTTGTTGTTTTTTTAAACCAACATTGCACGTCTTGGCTTTATTTGTGTGTGTGTGTATACAAGAGAGAGAGAAGAAAAAAGTACTTTTAATTTTTATAGTACACATAGTATCCGCAAGATGTCGTGACCATAGTCTGTATTGCTATTATCATGTATTTATGTGTAATGCGAATAGAACCAAAGAGGGATTTAGAACTACGTAAGGGATTTACTGTCCCAGACCAAGGCTAATAAAGTGTTCAGACCTCAATGTTCCATTACTGAGTAGAATGAAAAATGTATACATCAATGAGCCCTTCTAGCCAACACTCATATAAAGCTCAGTGTGTATGATTGTTCCTTACTATCAACCTAGAAAGGCAAGTTGTGGAACAACTTTGAGGAAATTTATCAATAAGTTCCTGATTTTGTAGATTCTGGGTGTTTAAAAATTATTCTATAACTGTCTGGCTTCAGAAGAAAGTTTTTCAGTACGTTCGTAGTTCTACAGGTTCTTGGTGGTTAAAATGAATGTATGATTGCATGGCTTAAAAAGAAAGTTTTCAGTAAGTTCCTAGTTCTACAGGTTTTTGACGGTTTAAAATTAATTTATGACTGCGTGGCTTAAGAAGAACTTTGTCAGTAAGTCTCTGACTAACCAAATTTTAAATGGTTATTTAAAACAAATAACCATTGTTTTTTGTTGTTTTTTATTCAAATTTGCTAGTGTGCTGAAAGTGCTATAAACAGTGACAGCAACAATACCCTACATAAAATAGGACACATTAAATTAATTTCTCATCATGTGTTATCGTTTAATTACATAGCTCATTTTTATGAAATTCTTTATTATATAGACAGATGGTGAAATATTATTCTTTGAAATTTTAATTGTGGAGACAGAAAATATTAGATTGAAATTTGATAATAAATCCTTTAAGACAGAAGGGTTCCAACTTCCCTAAGTAGCTTATAAACGTACTGTATATTTTGTGAATGTTGTTCATATGATATAATTTACAAAAACAAAGATAGTGGTACGAAGGCTGTCAATTTATCCCACAACATCAATGATGAATGGTTACAGATTTGTTCCTTAATTGAAGATCCCTTTTGTGAAGGAGAGAAGCGAAAAGTTATTGATTTCGTTCAAGGTCAAAAGACCTGGAAGATCAAGAGTGGCGCTGTCTGTGTAAATTTGAGGTTTATTAAAGAAAACAGATACTGTCTCTGATTAGCAGTTAAACCTCATATAAGGGTAGATAAGGAGGGGAATATAATTTGGGGTGGGTAAAGAAAGAGCAAAAAAAAACTTAATGAAATACGTTTCTTTGGGAGAAGTAAAAACATATTGTAAGATTTAATAAGGTAGAATACGATGTGTTAAAGTTCGAGTTTCATCAGTCGGAAACGCGAGGGTTTTGAAGGTTTTTTCTTTCTTTTTTCTAAACTACTTTTAACTTACCAGACGTTTCAAGCAGTGTGGACGAAAAGATCAATAATGAGATCTTTCTTTTCAAAACAGGTGACGTTTCTAGTAAAAAGGTTTCCTTGTGTGATGTGTGTGTGTTTTGGTTTGTTTTTAATTTCGCGCAAAGCTACACGCTAGTCGTTCCTAATTTAGCACTGTAAGACAGAGGAAAAGCAACTAGTCATCACCACCCACTGTCAACTTTTGGGCTACTCGAAAGTTTCTTTGACTGTTATAACGTTGACTGTAGAACAAACTTTCCGGGTTCAGTGATCGAATAAACTAAAATAATTTTTGTGGCTTGTTGTAAGATAAAAAAAAAATCTTGTTGAAGAGATTTATATAATCGAACACTTACTAAATGCATTCGCCTCCTTCCTTGTGACTGATGCACCACTGCAGTATTCTAGTTTATGTGGTATATCTGGGAGGACTTGTAACACTATAAACTGGGTTTCGATACCCATTGTAGCTAGAACACAAACAGCCCTTTGTGTAAGTTTATGTTTAATAACAAACAATAACACTGTGGTTGTAGGTTTTTTTTCTTCAGTGTGATATACAAGCTGAGTACCCTTCCTCAGACTAGTACATATCTTTTTTCTGTTTAAAATATGTGTATGATGTATTATAGATTAAACAAATTACATCATATTATGCAATGAATTTTAGAAACTAAATCATATTTTGCGTTACATCCCTTCTAAAACTTCAATTTCTTATTTCTGTTTTCTTTCGAGTACGAGGTCCACCTGATGCTGCCTGTATGGGAGTGAACACATTTCTATATACGCACAAAATTGTGCAAAAATACTCTATCAATGTATTCGTGTCAATCAACACGTAATAAATAAATCATGTAGTACGTTTTACAAAAAATTGTGGATAAACCAATAAGAAAAACCCTGATCAAGGTTCTTTTGTAGATTTAGCTCTTACATTCTATAGAACCAATTTTCTTCTTAAACCTATAACATATCATTAATTCTCCAAAGAGAAATTGAAACTTACTTTCGACGAACCCTTGTTTCTTATATTTGCTCGGTGCTACGTAGGAGGTTTACCCGCACTATCTGTCCCTTATTTTGAACTTGTACATCAAATGAATGACAACTAGTCAACAACAACAACCGTCAACTATTGGACCACTGTAGTCAAATAGTAGGATTTGACTGACGAACTTTTAACTCATCCATGGCTCTCAAATCGTGGAGTGCGAATTTGTGACAATTAAATGCAAACAGTTTAGCATGCTAACAACCGGACCCTTGGAAAATGTACTTTGAAAACAACTCAGCATATTTTTAGAACATTGGTGAAAACAGTAGGTATATAGGGTTGAAAGTGTATCTGCTTTCAGCTGTATTTTTTAAAAATCCATGTTATTAGTCATTTATATGTTAGATATTTATTATGGATACATGCATTGGTAGAAATTTCACATAAAATTAATCGCTAAATTTTGATAGCTTGTCACAAAAATTATTTTAACGATAAAATTAAGAAAGTTAGGGCTATTTTTCTTGTTTCTTTGTATACTTTTTATTTTTGTTTTTTAACCGCGGCAAAGCGGCTTACAGAACGGCTTTGAGTTGTTTTTTTTTTTTTTCAAATACAAATTTTGAACTCATAGATTCGTTCTCTGTTGACAAATTTAAGATCTAATTACAGTTTTGAACTCAGGAGGTGAAATTATTTCGATTGATGTATTCGAACACGTTCAAAGTCTCATAGATTAATTTACTCTAATCCTATTTAAAAGAATATCAGTTTGAGGGCAGGCTGGTAGAGATCCCGAGAATTAATAAAATTGAATCGGGTGTACGTGCGCTTCACGCTTGGTATTGCTGGTTTACAAAAATATAGTTATAATAACAAAGAGCGAAAATGGTTTCATAGGTTAATTTACTCCAATCCTGCCAGAAAGAATTCCAATTGCCGCAGCTACCGAGGACTCCCTCTTGTTCGTAGATAAGGCAAAGAACATTGGTGAGCGTGAGAATGGATCGAACGTCTTCAGTACTGTATCGCCTTTGAGAGCAGATATTCTCTAAACTTGTATAGACATTGGGTCTAAAGTAACTGAATTTTGAGATACGTGTGGTATATCAAGGAGATACCTGTACATTCTTACCTGGTCTTTACAGCGAGACAGAAACGAGTCTGTTCTTCTCAAAGATCAGAATTGTCTCTCTCTCTCTCTCGTTGTTGGGGTATATATGTGGTATACTCAGGAGGGTCAGGTACACTTGACCTCTTCCTTCTTCCTTTTCCTTGTTAATGTGAACTGCTTAGCATGTTAATAACTATTACATGAGGGCCAGAGTAATTCACAATTACTCAGGCCCCTTTTGGGGCAGTGTCCATGTATATTGTACCATCAGTTCCTTCACTAATGTCTAGATCATAGGTGGCATGTTTTATTATAGCACTTAATTATTATTATTATATATGTATATCTTTTTTATTATTTTTTAAAATAATTTTATCTTAATGATCTATAATGATATATAAATTAATCGGGGAGAAGTGTTTAGGACTATCTTCATCATATATGCAGTATCTGTCTGGTTCACATAATACTTCATTTTTCTCCAATTTTTATCAAAATGTTTTATTGTACAATGTAGGAGTCTATCTGCTATTGTTTGTGTTTGAATATTTATGCATAAACTTTGAAAAGGTGGTTTTAGGCACTCTATATGCTGTCGTAATTAATGTATTTTGTAATGATTGTAATTTGGTTTCAATTGTTCTTTACTTACGTTAATCCATGCCGTAGCTGCATACTCTATTACAGGTCTTATATATGTTTTGTATATTTTAAGGATATTTTCAGGTGTTGCTCCACTGTCTTTACCAGTTAGACTCCTAGCGTAGTTTGTTCTTCGCCAAATTTTAGTTTTTATATTAATAACATGGTTTGTCCATGTAAGTTTAGAATTATACGTTAATCCTAGAAATTTTGCAGATGAAGCCATCTGAAGAAGTGCTCCATTCATGTAAATCTGTGGTTGTGCTTTTTGATGTTTCGTTGACTTTGAAAATATCACTAGTTGTGTTTTTGCTGTGTTTGTTTTGAATCTATATTTTTGACAATATTCACATATTCCCTTCAACATTAAGAAGAGAGAGAATGTTTGCTAAATCCCTCGTAGATAAAATTTAGACCAGTGGTTCTGAGTGCACCTGTTTCTGTTGGTGGACACATAAACGGTGATAAGTTTTTACGCACTAGTCGAATCCAATTGTAGTTATAAGGTAATCATATACATTCGAGTGTGATGTTAATTTAAAAAATAATCTCAGCACTAAATAATTGCATTAATGTAGCATAAACTGCGTGACAACCAAGGTCTTGAGGCAGATTGTAAAATCTAAACTGGACACAGTTGAGATTACTGATTTGATTTTGTTGTGGTCAACCACTCGAAAAATTTAAATATATATATATATAGTTTTTCTAAAACGATGGAAGGTTTCAGTTCGTAATTTAGTTATATAGAAAGAAATCTGGAAAAACTTGTTAATTTGATACCGGCTACTGAACTTCCTTAGTGATAACGGATTACTTCATTCTGGCGCAATAGAACCTGGCGACTTAAACACCTCAAAATGGTTAAGAGTTTTCCTTCTTTCTTTTCTTTTTATTTGAAAACTTGTTAATTACTTATTATTTGTTCGAGAATTTTGCCTACACAGCTGGTCAGGCTGATTGGTCGATAACTGTTTGGTTTATTGGCTGGCTTACCTTCTTTATGGAACATTAATATATTAGCTTGTTTCCAAGAAACTGGGATGTAGCCAGAGTAAAGTGATAAATTAAAGATTGCTAATAGATGGTCAAATAATTTCGGAGTGCCTTTTTTGAGGAGAATTGCATGTATGCCATCATTTCCTGGTGATTTGTTTTTTGAGTTCTTGATTGCTTGTTTGAGTTCTGTTTGTGTGATTATTTTGGTGAGTAATAGATTATTAGAGTCATTTGTGCAAATAATGTTATTTCTGTTGATATTAAGTGGGAAATATGGTTCGTATAACTCTGTGCTATTTGTTATATGATTGTTTACTGTATTACATGAACTGTAGTTGTTCATGTCTGGGTCATTATGTGTTTTGAAAGTGTTTTGTAGTTGTTGTCTAAAGGCTTCTGCTTTTTCTTTGTTGGTGTGCACTAAGGTGTTACTAGGTTTTAGTGTTAGGTATTTTCGTGTTGTAGCCTCGTTGGTAAATCTTTTTAGACGCGACCAAAACTTCCTAGGGTCGGTTTTTCATTTAGTTGGGAGCAGAAGTTATCTCATTTTCCTTGTTTTAACAGTTTAATTTCTGCTCTGATTTTATTTCTGATACTGTTTGTTTGTGTTTCTATTTTCTTATCTCTTGTTACCATGAGTTGTCTTCTCAACTGTCTTCGTTGTTTTTATCAGAATTGTTTGTTTGTTTGCATTTGAATTTCGCGCAAAGCTACACGAGCACCATCTGTGCTAGTCGCCTCTACTTTAGCAGTGTAAGACCAGAGGGAAGACAACTAGTCATCACCGCCAACGCTTGGGCTTCTCTTGTACCAACGAATAGTTGGATTGACCGTCATATATAACGCCCCCCGGCTGAAAGGACGAGTATATTCAGTGTTACTGGGATTCGAATCCGCGGCCCACAGAATCCGCTCTAACAACCTGGCCATGCCGGACCATGATCAGAATAAATATAATTTTAAAATCGCAAGAACAAAATTCACAGTACATATCCTCTCAGTTACTGACCAATTGGAAAATAGCGCACGAGGATTTCGAAGTATCGCTGTAACATGTGGCCGTCGTAAAATATCCTTTACACAAGATACATAACAACTATCCAATGTAACAATAGATAAATTTCTAGGCCGGTCAAGTTACGAAAAATAACAATTTAAAATTAATTTTTGCACATAATCTGACGGTTAATATATTCGAAAATTAGTGCTCAGAAAGTTTGCTTAATATTGCAGACAACAAGAAATACCTTCTATGGGAGATTAAGATACGTATTGATATATCTCAGGATGGCTAATAAAGCAGAGAACAAAATTTCCACCAACCGTCCTGAGATACATTTTTACTTCAAGTGGGTTTCTCGTCATCACAAATAAGATATGTATAATTTGTATATTACACACTCCGTAAATTTAGTACAATATTTTTAATCACGTTTCAAGGAATTTTGTGTAAGAATGATAATTGGTACATCTGAGGAAAAACTTATTTATAATTGTTTTGAAATTTCGCACAAAGCTACTCGAGGGCTATCTGTGCTAGCCGTCCCTAATTTAGCAGTGTAAGACTAGAGGGAAGGCAGCTAGTCATCACCACCCACCGCCAACTCTTTGGCTACTCTTTTATCAACGAATAGTGGGATTGATCGTAACATTATAACGCCCCCACGGCTGAGAGGGCGAGCATGTTTAGCGCGACGCGGGCGCGAACCCGCGACCCTTGGATTACGAGTCGCACGCCTTACGCGCTTGGCCATGCCAGGCCCCTTATTTATAAACAAAACCTTTGTTCCAATTATAGAAAAATTCAAAGGATGAACAAACGGACAAACAAAAATGACCTGAATATCATTACACAGCCGTTCACAAGAATTGTGTTGGTTGAGACGTGTCACTGGATATAAGAACTACTGACTCAAAGACATAAAGACCTTTAGCTATAAATAAGAACTACTACTCAAAGACATAAAGACTTTTAGCTAGAAATAAGAACTACTGGCTCAAAGACATGAAGACCTTTAGGTAGAAACAAGAACTACTGACTCAAATACATAAAGACCTTTAGGTAGAAACAAGAACTACTGACTCAAATACATAAAGACCTTTAGCTAGAAATGAGAACTACTGACTCAAAGAATAAAGACCTTTAGCTAGAAATAGGAACTACTGAATCAAAGACATAGATACCTTTCACTCTAAATAAGAACTACTGACTCAAAGACATAGATACCTTTCACTCTAAATAAGAACTACTGACTCAAAGACATAAAGACCTTTAACTAGAGATAAGAACTACTGACTCAAAGACATAAAGATCTTTAGGTATAAATAAGAACTACTACTCAAAAACATAAAGACCTTTAGCTATAAATAAGAACTACTGATACCTGAGAACATTTAGCTACTGATACATGACAACTTCTAGCTATTGATACATGACAACATTTAGATACTGACACATGACAACATTTAGATACTGACACATAACAACATTTAGATACTGATACATGACAACATTTAGATACCGATACATGACAACTTTTAGATACCGATACATGACAACTTTTAGCTACTGATACATGACAAACTTTAACTACTGATACGCGACAACGCTTAGCTACTGATACGCGACAACGCTTAGCTACTGATACGAGACAACCTTTAGTTACTGATGTATGACAACTTTTAGCTACTGATGCATAACAACATTAACTATTGATACATGACAACTTTTAGCTGCTGATACATGACAAACATTATGACTATCTCGGTGCTCTATTTTTATTATTCATATACACAGTTCTAGTCATTACGTTACAAGTTACTTCAGTTCCTGACTATCTCGGTGCTCTATTTTTATTATTCATATACACAGTTCTAGTCATTACGTTTACATTACATAAAAGTCTCTGTTCTGATAGGCCCCGTCACTCCAAACATCCTCGCCCTTTCAGCCATAGGAGTGTTATAATGTGCAATCAATCCCACTATTCGTTGGTAAAAGTGTAGCCTAAGAGTGGTGATGACTAGCTGCCTTCCCTCTAGTCTTACAATGCTAAATTAGGGACAGCTAGTGCAGATAGCCCTTGTGTAGCTTTGCGCGAAATTCAAAACAAACAAACCTAGATGCGAGTTTTTGACTGCTGTCACAATGTTGGTCGTTTGTGAGAATAAACATATAAACGTACGTAAAAACACGAGAACTGTTGAAGATGAAGCACAAGACTTAGGTTTTTTTTATAGTTCGCAACAGTAGTGTAAATTCTGACGTTTACACAAAGTTCCAGTGCTTCCTATGTAATTTTTCGTATCTATGTCTTTTAGCCTGTGTGTTACATAAATGTGTTTGTTGAGTCTGCTGCGAGTATCGAAATTGATTTGTAACACTATGATCTCTTCGATTGTTGAGACACCAAAGAGCAACTTTCTGAAATGTCGCGAAGTTAAAGTTTTGTATGAGAAGATAAAGCACAACTAAGGACGTTTTTTTTTGTCTGTTTAGGTTTGTTCTCTTGATGCTTTATTATCCAAAATAAATGTTAATTTCGTTTGAGGTTGTTATAGCTTGACTTAATAAATTAGTTTCCACAGCTTTTGTGCATTTTGTTTAGATTGCTTTTTTACAAATATTTTAATTAAATTTAACCTTCTTGAATGATTTTACCAAATTCCAAAAACAAACAAACTTTCTTATCCACACCTTTTGTGTTTTTTGTATAGCAAATGTATTTGCGCTTAATAATATTGGAGAAACAAAAAATTCACAAAAATACATTGAGACTTGACATTCGTTTGTGCTATTTGGTAAGTGCATCTATGCCTACAGTTTTTTACCTGGGATTTGTAGACCTTTAGACCCCTCTCCATTACCTAAACCTTTTTATGTCACTGCTACTGTTATACACTGCAGGACCATCTTTCGAAGACAGATCGTGAGTTCGACTATTGTTCGTGAAGGAGTGAATGAGAAAAATTAACAACAAACAAAATAATAATTATTGTTCTAGGGCACGTTTCTAAAAGCCCCCTCCTCCTCTTCATTCACATGCAGAAATTTCACAACCTCAAAACGCTGGTTATGGTTTACGAAATATTAAAGTTCAGTAGTCTTTTATACATGATATAGACAGAGTTTTCACGATGAACAAATCAAGGTGGAGTAGTACATCGTGACACGTGGAGAGGACCTTGGAAGACTGACCCTGTTTTGTTAGTACTACTTTTCTACATTAGTCCTCCAGGACTTTCTCCACTAGTGTCACACTCTCCCGAGTAGTTGTTGCCCCTTCTGTTTTATTTGTTCATCACTAGAGTTCAGTGCTAGTATTTGTCAGTTTTAAATAAAAGAAATATTAAATATCATTTACTATTATTTGATGACCTGTCAAAGTGTGGGGTCACAAAGCTCATTTTCTTTTATGATCAAAATAAATAAGTCCACTTTTGTTATACAATATAAATGATGGAACGTTGTTTAGTGTCCTCATGAACTAAATATAAAGACAGAATAACGGCTAATTAAATATTTCTTGTTAGTGTAATGTATACCTTCATGGCCTGACACTAAATAACAAGATTTCTTATCTACCTGGATGTTTAATTAATCTTCTGTTGTCAATGTTACCATAACAACCTGAAACCTGTGCAGTGAAGAGAAGAATATGTTACAATGTAAATTTTAACACATCATTTTGTTATAAAAATTATTTGTAAATAAACTGAAACAAGGACAACCAAACAGTTGTTATCGATAGGAAGAACAGAAGGAATAAAACCACCGAGCTTCTCGTTGTATCCTTCATATAATTCAACGATACCACAAGGTAATATAATTACTTATCTACGGAGGTGCATAATGCTAATACACTGGCAAATTAACAAACTACGATTTGTAAGCACAATGAAAATTATTTGATTTATAGAACATACAGAATGTTTCAACAAAACATTTGTTCTTTTTCCATAGGTTGTTGTTGTTTTGAATTAAGCACAAAGCTACACAATGGGCTATCTGTGCTCTTCCCACCACGGGTGTTGAAACTCAGTTTTTAGCGTTGTAAGTCCACAGACATACCGCTGAGCCACTGGGGGGCTATTCTATAGGTATAATTTAGTTTGTTCGTTTGAAGTTAAATACAAAGCTATAGCATGAACTATCTGTGCTATGTCCACTATAATGTTTAGCGTTATAAACCCGCTGAGCCACTGGGGATTTCAGGTGTGAAGAACACTTATCCTTTCAATCACGTAGAATATTCTCGACGTAAAACAATTTTCGCTGTGCTTATAAATCGCTCCTAATCAGTTTACTGTGGTATAATTACTTTAGAATATGTAATTCACAGCTATTTATATTTGTAGCCTACTCCTTTTTTTGTTTGTTTGTTTTTTGTTTATCATGCTAGTGAAAGTTATTTTCTAAAACCTGTAGTCATGCATGGAAAAGATTTGGGTTTCGGAGTGATAATACTGTTCTCAAATTATTTCTAGGGCTGCAAGATTAAATACCAGCTTCCTCTGATCACATCACGTGGTTCCTAGCAAATGTGGGCTGGGTGTTCACTCTGTGACGTCATATTCTTGCTCACAGAAGCCGTGACGTTACTGCGAGAGTGAGTGTGAATGTGTGCGCTACAAGATGGCGGCGTGTGGGTGCTTGGAGGTAGAGGAGAATGCCAACACCAACGATGAAGGCGGATATTGCGTTTTTGTTACGCCATGCAAGAAGTGTATCGTGAAACAAAGTTATTCTTTTGCGGAAAATTCTAAAATTTTCAGAAATGAATGCGAAAACGATTTTACCAAATGTTTTAAGCGACTGAATGGTGCCAGTGGAAATGTTGAGGCATCAGTGGATTTTCCGGTTGAGTTTGGTATGTTAGAAAGTACCGTGAACTCGTTAAAGCTGGGATCGGAGGGTCATCAACCCAATGAGAGAGTGTACGCGGAGCGACGACCACGTTTGGACCGGCCACCAAGCACAGACAGGTAGGTTTTAGGCCTAACGTCTGACCGACTGCCCTTCACTGACAGCGTCTACCTTTGTCTTGCTATCGTTACCTGCTTTCTCTATCAAATTTACCGGCAAACTTGGCTTCGTAACTGTGTCCTCGTTCGATGGCCTCGGTTCACTATTACTTTCTTTAATTTGTCTCGAGGCATTCCTTTACAACACGATAATTATTACATAAGCAATAAGAAAGCGTAAATTGCAACATTTAACCTTTCCATATACTAAAACTGGTAAAACTATAAATTTTGCAAGTTTCGAATGTGAATTTTTTTTTATACACGCGTGTTTCTTGAACGCTGCAGTTTGTAGAACATCACAAATTACCGGTAAATTGTATCAAAATAGCAAATGTTGCTTACAAAAATGAGTTGGACAAAGAAAATGCGAAAATTGTATATTTCAAACTAATAAATATAAATTATTATTGTTGTTGTTTTTGTATAACTTAAAAAGAATCGTATTATTTACTCTTATTGCCTCTGAAATTAAACATGGCCTACCTACCGTCTCCAATACCATTTACTCTGTATATATTGGGTTGAGGAATAATTCGTGAGCATTTTTTCAAGTTAACAAAATATATTCATAAATGAAACGCTTTCGCAAAATATTTCATGTCATTTGGTAGATAATTTTTTGCTCTAATAGATGGTGTGTTTGATTTTCATATGTCTTTAATTTTTGCTTTCATTTTCAGCTCATTAAATGGAATGCCAAGTGGACAAAATCGAGCATTTTCGACACCATCTGCTTTTCGCATTTAATTTCTTGCAATTTCGTTTAAAACAATGCATACTATATACCTAGGTATTACATGAAATAAAGTATCATAATAAATGTTTTGGGTGTAATGTGTTTATGCATTGAAGTATTGTATAGTCTTGCATGTAATGCTTGAATGAAATTATTTAAAAACACTCACGAATTATTCCTCAACCTGATATGTGAAATATATTTACACTTTAATGTTTGCAGTTTTGTCTTCTTTTTTTCGCCACACGAAAGATGATGGACAACTAACCAACAACATTCACCGCTAGCTCTTGTCTGACCAAATAATGGAATCCGACCGTCACTCTTATAACGCGCTCACGGCCCCAAAGTGCTGAGCCCGATGTTTCCGGCGGTAAAAACAAAGAAATGTGAGCTTTCGAATTCACAGGATTGATGCGCTAACAACCGGGAAACGCTCGAGATTAAATAACTCTCACCTTATGTTATCCAAAGCGTATTTGAGAGTCAACTTAATAAAGTATAATGCGCTTTCAATTTAAAGACGAAAGAAGATTCACGATCGATTCTATTTAGTTTTCGTGTTACCACTACGCTCGGATGGTATCAGTTTAGGTTGTGTTTTTTGTAATTTGCCTGGATATATACTAAGCACAAAGACACACAACGGGCTTTCTGTGGTTTGTCCACCACGGGTATCGAAATCAGGTTTCAGCAGTTCTGAGTCCACAGATATACTGTTGAGACACTTGAGGCCTGTATCTACACGTCTATTAGTTTTATGAAGGTTGTTTATAGCCATTTTCCATTTGTTCTTGTTTACCGGGTCATTGTTAACATAACTATCATTACCGTTTCTTTATCAATGGAACCATTATTCCTGGTTTTTTTCGTTTAATGGTTCATTGTCAACATAACTATTATTACCGGTTCTCTTATTAACGGAACCA
Source organism: Tachypleus tridentatus (assembly GCF_004210375.1). Lineage (NCBI taxonomy): Eukaryota > Metazoa > Arthropoda > Merostomata > Xiphosura > Limulidae > Tachypleus > Tachypleus tridentatus. The sequence goes on from NC_134830.1 coordinate 114,901,362, forward strand.
TTATTCGTGGTACTACTTTTAACTGGATTTGTTTCGTTCACTAAAATTTTCAATACTGAGTTTTTGATTAAATACAGGCGTAAACTTATTTAGTTTTACATATGAAAAGAAACTGCATTTTACGTTTCGATGCGATAGCGTTTTCAAATGGTTATAGTCAGTTTTTATGTCGTTAACGTGGAGTATTTTACTGTTGTTAGTGTAACATATTTTGAAGTTGTAAATGTAATGTACTTTAAAGTTGTTAACGTCGTGTATTTTACTGTCGTTATGTAGTTTATTATACTGTTGTTAGTGTAGTATATACTAATGTATTTAATGTAATGTGTTTTGTTGTCATTACTGAAGTACATGTTATTATCGTTAATAACAGTGTCTTTTAATATTGTTAATGTATTGTATTTTAATGCCGTTAATGTAGTGTGCTTTAGTGAAGATAAACATATCTTTAAGTAGAACGTTAAAGTACGTGAAATATGCGTAAATATCAACACACAAGAAAAAACGAGCAGCGTTTGTATCAAAGGTAACTTTTCAAAGAAGGGGCGATATTACGCACTTTTTTTTGGATAAAGACCGCCGGAAGCGTTAAAAATTTCAATACTATAATCCTTGAGAGGGGTAGGGGTGGAGCAGATCTACGAACAAGCCACCACATCGGCATGTTAATGGTTATTAACATGAAACAGGTCACGTACTGCAATAATAAATTAGATGAGTTTTTTCTTGTTTAATTACCACTTAACAGTTGGCTCCTCCAACGAGCATCAGCTGTTTAAATGTTTATTAACATGAAACGCCGCTGTACAACGTCATAGTTCCTGGAGTGGTCTCCGAAACCAAAGCGAAACTTCTAACAGTGCTTCGATTAACGTATTTGTTTGTATAATTCCTAAATAATAATAGTGCAGTGTAACTGAAAGGAGGGCGTTACGCTTTAGTGGTTTACGTTCTGATATAAAAAAAAAAAAAAAAATGGAAGAAAAATTTGATTAAAACCACCGATCTACAAGTAGAGTGTTTACTATAATGGGATCTCCACATTATCAAACGTATACAGTTTACTTAATAAACACAAAGTCGAGTTTAGGCATTTTCAAATGTAACGGTTTCTTCAATTTGACCAATTTCATATTTGAAAAATATTTCAATTAGTGCCGAGTTTTCTTATGATTTTCTCGTAGAAACAGCTAGCTTGGATCTGCCTTTTTTGGAGTTGGTACCAATTTATTCTACATGTCTTTTCACTCGAGTTTCAAGACTTTTGAACATTGAGCTATGTCTGTACGTTTAGATAATCCTATGGCATAGGTGCATATTTGTTTACGTTGTTCTTGTTTTAATGCACTTGGTAATTTATTTTTGTAAAGTAGAAGATTTTTGTAAACATGTGTTTCTTGTAAATAGCTGAGTTATGTAGATTTGAAAGGCAAACATGTATTTCTTATAAATAATTCAGGTATGTGTATTTGTAAGCAACTGAGTTAAAAGTTTCGGAGTAATCAGTTCGAACATAATAGTGCAGGAATGTGTGTTCGCAAGTGAATTTGTAGGAAACAATGGAATTATATACGTTTGACAATTAAACTAGTAGTAACCAACTAAAATATGCGTGTTAGAGAAGTGTCGTTGACGAAGTCATCTTTGTATTATTGAACATGTATTCTGTACACTGACACAGTTTAGCATTGTTGAACGTGTATTCTGTACTCTGACACAGTTTTGTATTGTTGAACGTGTATTCTGTACTCTGACACAGTTTTGTATTGTTGAACACGTATTCTGTGTTTTTCCAGCATAAAACAGTTATGCAGCAATCATTATTTGGTGTTTGTTTCAATTAATTTGAAAAACCTTGTACTGTTTTCCACATCTATTACGAATTTTAGTTGATCTCTGTTGTATCGTAACATTTCTTTTGTAACATTACTTGATTTACTGTAAAAATTATTACAGCGTATTTTCAAGCTGCTATCTGTGTTAAACCTTAGGTGTCTAGTTCGTCATATGCTTACGTTCAGTAAATTTATGGCCCATGTATTTTATACTTGTTACAAAACTTATTTTAATTCCACGTTACCTGTAAATAAATCGCTCAAGCCACTAAAAATTGACCTGTTATTTAACCTCTGTACCTCACTATACTGTTTTACGCAAACTAGTAAGTAATGCAACAGTTATTGATTATTTGGATTTATTCATTATCGTAATAAAATAATCTAAATCACAAGTTCCACAGTAGCATGTTCATAGACTTGTAGCGGTAAAATTCAGTATGCGATCAACGCAGCGAAGACAGCGTAGGTATTTCATTGTATGGATTTACCCACAAAGAAACAAAGGAAAAACTGAGTCACAAACCGAATTATTTGTAACCAGACATCAAAACAATTGCACAGATTTATTTTCAGCCTAACCTTTGATCTTATATGCAATTTTGGGAAGTTCTCGTGTAGTATGTTTCCCTGCTGTAGTCGTATGAAATATTATATTATGTGCTACTCAATATTATACGTGTTTCAAAAGAGTTTACCGAAAAATATGCAATTGCACGTTCTATTTTTATATGTTTAGTAATAGAATAACAAGTACCACATTAGACCATTTTAATTTATATCGTTCTGTACTCTCTCTTTATACATAGATACCTATACTTATAAAAATTTAAAAAAAGTTTGTTTGTACGCTGCGTTCTTAAGACTAATTCTCAACCAAATCTGATACGATGATACAATGGACCAAGGAGCATGTTATTGATGGTTATTACCAATCCAGGACCACCCACCCTGCGCTACGCCCACAACAAAAGTATGTTTAGTTAAATGACGCCATAGTGTTGGACCAATTGTGAATTATTTCATGAAGAATAAACAGTAAACAAAGCACTAGGCAACATCTAAAAACCCTCCTTGTTTTTCACATTAATAAATTCTATAGTTCTAAGAGTAGCATCACCAAAAAACGTATTCTAATGTGATCTAAGTAGTACTCGGAGTACTAACAAACATCGAGACTATAGAGAAAGGTCAGTAAACCAAATAAGTTTATTTCTGTAACGTGGAATAAAGATGGCATGAAATAGAGTAGTTGTAAAGAAAGTTATGTGTGAGATAAACTGTGCATATAAATATAAATTATCGATTAATTAAACCTTATATCAAGCCTTATATTTAATCTTATGCTTCCGACTTAGGACAAGTGATTCATCTTATATATATAGTTTTTACTGTTAGTTAGTTAGCTAAGACAAACTAACTGACAGCGAAAGTAATGAAGAATGTGTAACAATATGTCAGGCACAGTGTGTTTATTATATCCAGGGCTAAACAGACAGGCTGGGATAATATAAAAATGGTTGAGAAGCTATTCATATAATAAATCGGCTTGAACAAATACTATTACAGCGAAAGTATATTAAGCTGGTAAGTGTAATTTTTCCCAGTTTTATATGAGTCATTCACCACTCAGAATTTAAGGTAAGTATTAATATCTTTAAAAATAGTTTAAACGTTTTTCTTCATATATAAGGCAGGAATTAGTCACACTGTCTTTATTGCACCGTCGAAGGTGTATACAAGTATTGTGTTTTTACGTATTATGTATAGAATGCACACACTAAAGCCAGATATACGTTTTGTATAGCATGTACTGAGATAGAGAAATAAGGTCAATATTTGACCTGATCCTACGATATTTTTTTATACATTTTCTGTGTTTGGATAGATAAAATTTAGTGCTTCCCGTTTCCAACTCTTACTTACATTTCCATCCGTATCTAAGCGTAATCGTTTAGATATTCCTGGTTTTCTCGTCAAAAACGGTAATACTCATTTACTATCTTTACGTTCCTGTATATTGAAATTAATTACTTAAAAACACATTTGTTTGCATGTACATTGTTTACAAAGTTAAATCAAATAGTTGTAAAACACGAAATGCCTTCTTTATCGGCTCCCTTTTTGTGTTTGAGGTTATAAGAAATAGAATACGGAAAATTAATTTAACATTACGTGTTATCCACTATTGTAAGTCTACAGGTTTTGGTCCTTCCAGTAGCATAGCGGTATGTCTGCGGACTTACTTCGCTAGAAACAGGGTTTCGATACCCGTGGTAGACCAAGCATTATTTAGCTTTGTGCTTAATTCCAAACAACATCTATATTTTGATAATATATATAATATATATATATATTACAGGTTTTTATAAATAAATTAAATTTTATTTCGCTAACTGTCAAGAAGAAATGGTTCGTAATAAGTACCGCCTTAAATAGCTTTCAATGAGTATGCCAACATAGGTCATGAGATTTGAAATATGTATCCAAAAATATTACCACTTTTGTAGTTTTTTACTGACCACGAGAAGCGCACGAAAATCGGGTAGACCAGTGTTAACTATGCGATGTACTGAGTTTGCGCAAAGGAAGCTATTACCAGTGTACACGTAGAACAGGCCGCGAAAATTTTGTAGTTTCTTGGCTTCACTTTTTAAGAGTTGGCGTCATTTTTTTCTAACTGGTTATGTACCACAATTACAGATCAGATTAAGGATTATGTAACCCATATTTCTGTTGTTGATATCTTTTTTTAGACAAAAATCACCCACAGATCTGAGTAAACGTGAACTTGAAATATAATTATGACTTAACAAAAAAGAACTGAAAACAAAATTACTGTACGTGTCTCACGATGCGCCCCAGTATGGACTCCATATTTGTGTTCGTGACACGAAAGGAGGTTCTAGAAATTCAAGTGTGTGAAAAGCCTTTAACGACAACTTCTAGATTTTATTTATTTATTTATTTATAACGAAATTGTGTCATTAGTAAATAGAAAAACACACAGTGTGTGTTCGTTCTGTCTGAGTACTGATAGTAGTGAACTGTTTAACAGTGTTTAATTAAAATGGATTGAAGAAAAGGTACCGGTCTTTTTATATTTAGTGGAAGATGGTGTGAAACATATTCACTGTATAGTCACAGAGACGGGAAACTTATTTTTATCCAAAATCAAATAGATGTGGGTATGTAGTTTAACAGCAGAGTGCCAATATTTTTGTCATTATGTTATATCGCTATTTTTTAAAAATATTACCGGTATACATACCACCCCATTGCTTCCAAAACATGCCCCGAAAGTGAACGCATCTAGCTTGCTATATTGAAGGGAGGCCCGGCATGGCGAGATGGGTTAAGGTGTTTGACTTGTAATACGAGGGTCGCGGGTTCGAATCCCCGTCGCACCAAACATGCTCACCCTTTCAGCAGTGGGAGCATCATAATGTGACGGTCAATCACACTATTCGTTGGTAAAAGAGTAGCCCAAGAGTTGACGGTGGGTGGTGATGACTAGCTGCCTTCCTTCCCTCTAGTCTTACACTGCTAAATTAGGAACGGCTAAAGCAGATAGCCCTCGTGTAGCTTTGCGCGAAATTAAAAAAAAAGCAACAAGCAAAACAAAAAAACACGGAAGGGGTGTTCATCTTCCACGGCCAGTCAGTCAGTGGCTACAAGTACAACACAACATGAACACCCACTGAAGATACTGGTGCCAGTGTTATGTGTCATATTTGTGTGTGTATTGTTACAGTACAGCCGTTACTTGTATGAAGAGCATATGTTTCTATGATATTATAATGAACTCATACTCACATTTCTTGGCATAGGAGGAAATGCTGTAACTGCAGTACTGTGGAGTCTTCGTGTGCAATGGCACATTAGCAAGTTCTGCTGGTCAAATTGTGTAATTATTATTATTAATGTTGTTATCGTTGGTCAGTCGAGTTTCATCATCTGGAATGTTCCATTCTAACACTAAATCTACCAACGAAGTCAGATCCTTATAAAAATATATAAAAGCCTAGTAGAGCAGACACTGGTCAATAAAAATCGAGTATAGAGTACTAAATAATGAAGATAAAACTTTTTATTCCGTAGCAAAGCAGTAATGGAAATATTGAATATTGTAGCATTATAATGTTAATTTTTGAAATATTATACGTTCAAGAACTCGGGAGTGAATATTGAAGGGACTAAATTATGTAATAAGTAGAGACACATTAAGTAAGATTGGCGTATGTAGAATTATTTACTCATTAAAGTTGAAACAAAACAATGCTTTGAATAAAATATATTGTATACAAGTTAAGGTTCGTTTTGGATACTGAAGGTAGTTTTGTTGCACAAGACACAGGTTATTGAATGACAAAGAATCTCTTTTAGAGGCTAAAAACCGGTTTTGATACTCGTGGTGGGGAGAACATAGATAACCAATTGCGTAGCTTTGTGCCAAACTATAAACAAATAAATTGAAGAAATCAAAACAGTTAGGTATTATTATGTACCAGAAGTGAAGAAACCAGTGATAGCTAGGTGGCGTTATGTATTAAATGTAAAAATATTCAATGATAGCTAGGTGGCATTATGTACCAGAAGTGAAGAAAACAGTAGTATTACATATTTTAAAGATGCCTGGTATGGGTATTAAAACTTTAATTACAATAAAGTACAGAACAACGTTTCCACCTTCTTAGGTCATCTTAAGGTTAACAAAGGGAGTCTGCAACTGGGTGTATGACATTATGTATTAGTAGAAAAAAAAACTAAATGTAGGTGGAGTTACGTATTAAAAGTGAACGAGTCAGTAATAGTTAGGTGGAACTATGTACCAGAACTGAAGAAATGAATAATAGTTAGGTGGCATTATACTAGAAGTGTAGAAATCAGTAACAACTAGGTAGCATTATGTAACAAAAGTGAAACATCAGTAATAGTTGGATGACATTATGTGAATGAATGATAGCATAATAAAGAATGTTTTTAAAAAAAATCTCATTTGATCTAAAGCACTGTTGTGTTAATTATCTGATTGATTCGTACCTATCCAACCAGCAGTACAAATTATTTAAATTTTTTTATTTCGCATTAATTCATATCAGAAGAGATAAGTCAGTTCTACAGATAAAGATAGCGGAATGGGGAATGAAATGATGTAAGTACCAAGGCCGAGAGAGAGAGAGAAAATCTGCAGGTTAACAACAGGACTTACCAGGTTTTATCCCTCTCTCCAAATCTCTTTGAATCCTGTTGGAGCTGGTGTCTTTTATTCTCCTTGTCATTTGGAAAAACCAACCAGACTGGTAAAAGGAACAGTAGAAAGGTAGATTTTCGTGAGAAATGGGTGGTTAAATGAGTGTGTGTGTGTTTTCATCAAGCAAAGCCACATCGGGCGATCAGCTGTGTCCACCGGGGACAATTTAACCCCTGATTTTAGTGTTGTAAATCCGAAGACGTACCGCTGTACCACCAGGGCACATGCTTTAATAAGTACTATTACTTCTTTCTAAGTCTTTAGCTTGGGGTTTGAAGCATAGTTCAAACATCTCTTAAGAAGCGTGCCCACCCTCGATAAGGAGACATCAACCAGTATCAAACGGTATGAAATGGTTTAGGTTTGTGTAAACTTACAAGTCCCTAGTTCCTGTTAGGTACTATGGATGAAATTGTTGAATTATATAATACACATGTCCATTTTTTAGAGGTAACGTTTAGGAAATTTAAACACGACGCATGGCATTTTTTAAAATTCGACAATGCTCCGTACACTATATTTCCAGAAAATTTGTTCTTCATAGTGAAGATGCCACGAACGTTTTACAATTGAATAGCCTATGTTTGGTCAACTCTTTACACTGACTACTGTGACAGGAGAGAAAAAATAAGGGAAATATGTCTACAGTTTTAGGGTTAATACAAACGTTTCACATACAATAAGATCTAGTTTATCTTTGTAGTTAAGAAACATAACAGGAAATTAAGGGTTCTACACCAGACCTCACTAGCACGAGCTGGTAGTTTGGGTTCTCTGAGAGTGGCGGGTGTTAATCTTGTCAAAAAACATACTCACCCTTTCAACCGTGGAACTGTTACAAAGTGTAAATTTGCGCAAAATTCAATAACAACGCACATGTGACAATTACAAAAGTGAAACAGTTCATAATTAAGACTTTAAATTCGTATTAAAAAAAGCGAACTCTTAATCAATGCAATACTTATTAAGTGAGAAATGTATTTATTATTTTGGAAGTAATATACAACAGTAGCTATTGGAAGCTAGAAGCAGATGAGTGTTTGGAAATAGGCTGGTACCATGAAATATAACACTATATTGCTTGAAGGCTTATTTACGCTAAAAACCGGGATTCGATTCTCGTCATGAATACAGTACAGATAGTTGGTTCATTGTGTAGCTTTGTATTTAACAACAAAACAAACAACTCACGATATATTACTTTGAAGCACTTGTTCTAAGTATATAATTGTGTTATGTGACGTCACATAAATCGTCTTGTGGAATGGCCATTTAGAATGTAATGTTATAGGTAATTTGTAGGAACACTGGTGTATTTCGGTTAAAGTTATTCAATTCCTGTCATTAGCGAATGAGATTTGAGGTTTTGTAGACATTTGTCTGTCATCTGAACTTCGTTCCAGAAGCAGAAAGCTGATATAAGTTGACACAACCGCCTGTTTACTGTTGTTACGTCGTCAGATTTTGTCAAACTTCAGCTGACCCCACAGATGTGGACTTACTTGTAACTATAAAGTAACATGTTGGTTTCATTGTTTTACTTTGTTGTTGTTCGATTTATTTCTATGATTTTTATGTAACATTCATCACTTCATAAGAAACGTTGCGCATGCCAGTCACATACGGTTATAAAGACTTGATATCACGGTCGACGCATGGCAGACATCTTGATAGACAAAAAAGAAAAAAGGAAGAAACGAAAACACACGCGAACATCATTAATATATGTAGTTAAGTTAGTATTTTTCACAATACTAATTGCATTTAACATTAAATGTAGACTTACTTGTAACTATATTACATTTTATTTATACTATGTTATTATTCTAATATTTGTTTCTATGCGTATAACGCAACGATAGGGCTTCAGGTAATAGTGAAGAAATCAGTAACTGTACTTGTATCTATGTTCATCTATATCGCTTCCTTCTCGTGCTAAGCGTGGCCTGATGGTCAGGGTGTTAGAACTGTGAAGGCCCTACATAGCCAGGTGGTTAGGGCACTCGACTCGTAATCCGAGGGTCGCACGTTCGAATCCCTGTCACACCAAACGTGCTCGTCCTTTCAGCTGTGTGGGCATTATAATGTGACGGTCAAACCCACTATCCATTGGAAAAGAGTAGCCCAAGAGTTAGCAGTGGATGGTGACAACTAGCTGACTTCCCTCTAGTCTTACACTTTTAAATTAAGGACGGCCAGCGCAGATAGCCCTCGTGTAGTTTTGCGTGAAATTCAAAACAAACCAAAGAACTGTGAACCCGAGGATTAAAGGTTTTCGTCCCATTGCCGTGAGGGTGGAATACCACTGCTCAATTGGACAAGAGTGAGTAACGAGTCGACGGCGGGTGCTGTTGACTAGCTATCTGCTTTCTAATCTATCGATTTTAAATAACAGACGGCTATTTGCAAATAACCTTTTTTGTACCATTGCGTGAGAATTCCAGACTTCATAGAGTAAGTAAAAGATGCTATCACTTTCCAATAGCTGCAGTTTGGTCTTTACCAGTTATTTTTTTCGAATGTCATATTCATTCCCTCGGAATTTATTCCACGTGAGGCAAGTTATCACAGAATTCAGGCAATTTACCTTGAAGTTTGAATGGGATGCTCTGACTGTATTCTAACCTTTGTTAACCTAAAGATGACCTAAGAAGGTCGAAACGTTGTTCTCTACTTTATTTTCATAAAAGTGTTAATACCCGTACCAGTCACCTTTAGATAGATTTTTACTTCAAATAGGTTTCTCGTCATCATAATTACTTCACAATGCGTTGACTGATTATGACTTATTTATGTAAACCTTTTTCTAATGTACTTCTCAAACAGATCATTCAAATAAGTTTTCTTAAGAAATTCCAGTGGGACAAATGTCGCCCCCTTGCCCCATTCTGCGGACACCCTAGTCATATTTGAACTTCAAATATGTTATTAGCAACGTCTAGATAAACTAATAGCATTATTTCAGTGTCCTGTTTCTGTTATATTTCTCAATGTTGATAATCGATAGTTATGAGAATATAGTGTTCTGTTGCACGAGTTCTGTACAAAAACTAACGACGAAACATCTTACACGAAACACATTTTAAAGGTTAACAGTTCATGGCCTTTTTTTAAAATTGAATATGTACAACAAATATGATCGTATCAAAAGGAGTCACAACCCAAAATAGCAGATTTTAATTAAATTAAACCTTTTATACAGTCCCAAAATGTCCTTCAGTAATATATAATATATACACTACATAGCCACAAGTATGTGGACACCGGACCATCGCACCCAAATGTACTTGTTGAACATCTCATTCCAAAACCATGGGTATTAATATGGAGTTGGTCCTCCCTTTGCTACTATAACAGCCTCGACTCTTCTGGGAAGGCTTTTCACTAGATTTTGGAACATGGCTGCAGGGATTCGCTCCTATTCAGCCACAAGAAGATTAGTAAGAGTTGGGCACTGATGTGGGGCGAGAAGGCCTGGCTCGCAGTCGGCGTTCCAATTCATTCCAAAGGTGTTTGATGGGGTTGAGGTCAGGGCTCTGTGCAGGCCAGTCAAGTTCTTCCATACCAACCTCGGAAAACCATGTGTTTGTGGACTTCACTTTGTGCACAGGGGCATTGTCATGCTGGAACAAAAAAGGGTCTTCCCCAACATGTTTCCACAAAGTTGGAAGCACACAATTCTCTAGAATGTCATATATGTAGCATTAAGATTTCCCTTCTGGAACTAAAGAGCCCAAACCATGGAAAAACAACCCAAGACCATTATTCCTCTTCCACAAAACTTTACAGTTGGTAGCATTCTCCTGGTATCCGCCATACCCAAATTCGTCCGTCAGACTGTCAGATAGTGAAGCATGATTCATCACTCCAGGGGACGCATTTACACTGTTCCAGAGTCCAATGGCGCTGTGCTTTACACCACTCCAGCCAATGCTTGGCATTGCGCATGATAATTTTAGGCTTGTGTGCGGCTGCTCTGCCATGGAAACCTATTTCATGAAGCTCACGACGAACAGTTCTTGTGCTGATGTTGCTTCCAGATGCAGTTTGGAACTCGGTAGTGAGTGTTCCAATTGTGGACAGACGCTTTTTACGCGCTTCAGCACTCGGCGGTCCCGTTCTGTGGCCTACCGCTTTGTGCCTGAGCTGTTGTTGCTGCTAGACGTTTCCACTTCACAATAACAGAACTTACAACTGACCATGGCAGCTCTAGCAGGGCAAAAATATGACGAACTGACTTGTTGGAAACGTAGCATCCTATGACAATGCCACTTTGAAAGTCACTGAGCTCTTCAGCAAGACCCATTCTACTGCCAATGCTTGTCTATGGAGGTTGCATGGCTTTGTGCTTGATGTTATGCATCTGTTAGCAATGGGTGTGGCTGAAATAGCCGAACCTACTAGTTAGAAGGGGTATCTACATACGTTTTGGCATGCAGTGTACCTTCTTTATTGTATGTGTAAAACTGTATTTGCACATATTGTCCTGGCAACCAGTTTACGATGCTACATTTATGGTGTAACATCAATCTATCCAAGTTAATGCATATGGTATTGAATATCAAAACATGATCATTCTTTTTAAATTGAAACCATAAATATGTTTCTACTTCGTTCTTAATTGTGTTTATAAGAACGATTTTTCAACAAGGAGAAAGCTAGTCGTTTCTCGCTACGCTGCCCCCTAGTGGCACAGCGGTATGTCTGTCGACTTACAATACTAGAAACTGGTTTTTCGATACCCGTGATGGGCGCAGTACAAATAGCCCATTGTGTACCTTTGTCCTTAATTGCAAACTCGCTACGCTACAGGTAAAAAAATTAAATCTTTCTAGCAATGAAAAAATAAAATAAAAAATAATAATAATATCCAGTCTTCGGTCTGCATCAGGTGTAAACAACGGCATTATAAAGTATATTGAGTTTTTATGTGTGTGTCCGTTACTGACCATGTTGAAACAACTTATACATCAAGGAGCGTTATGTTGTTAACTATCACCCGGTTTATGATTTAATAATCATAATAATAACAAAGTAATTTAACTGAATACTACACAAGTAAGACGACTGCACGGTCTGAAAATAAGGTCAACATTACTCCAATAGTTCTGAAACAACTCATAGTCAGTGTTGGTTTATTTCAAATCCGTGGGTAACCACGTGTGAATGAGATTATGGTGCAATAGACGCGTCAAGTTCGTTCGCTTAACAACGTGCCAAATGTGTTGATTGACCGCGCTTCAGGAAAACTTCGCTCCTGCGTTCACGGGAAGGTGGCGTCTGAATGGATGATGCACGTGTGTAAACATAACCTCCGGGAATACGTGTATTTCATTATCAACCGGTTACGCTCACACAAACATTTCTTCCATGTTATGAACTGGTGTAATTTTTTTTTTTTTATTATGATTATAAGTAAAGAAAAGCGAATAATAGTATATCAACTGCACGATACTACCCTGTTCTCATGTCAACCGCAATATAAACGTTGAGGCTTCGAAACCCCGTCCCACCAAACACGCTCGCCCTTTCAGGCATGGGAGAGTTATAATGTTACTATCAATCCCACTATTCGTTGTTAAGAGAGTAGCACCAGAGTTGGCGGTGGTTGGTGATTACTAGCTCCCTCTAGTCTTACACTATTAAATTAGAGACGGCTAGCGAAGATAGCCTTTGAGTAGATCTGCGCAAAATTCAAAACAAACCAAACTACTATCGACGAGGCCTTTCCCCCAGTACTAAGGGAGACTTAGTGGTTTACTGCATAGAGGTTACAGTAACAAAAACTGTCATTTCTCTTTTAACGTCCAGAAGTATTTCAGCTTTGAAATAACACTTTTAAAATACCGAACCTCCCAGCCTCAGTAACTGAGGCAAGAATTCTAATTGTAGGATGTTTTATATTTCGGTTCACAAGCTTTTTCCATCATTTGGACACCGGTAACTTTGGGGACTCACATCGCTGGTATCTATGGTTCGTTTCCCCGCAGTGAGCAAAATAGATAGCCCAATATGCCTTTGCTTCGAAACAAACAATCGGAATGTTTTCGAAATCACTTCTGGATTATTATTTTTTTACTGTTTGATATTCAGTATGCACGTGTGTTGATGTTTTAATGTTCAGTATTCAGTATGTACGTGTGTTGATGTTTTAATGTTCAGTATTCAGTATGTACGTGTGTTGATGTTTTAATGTTCAGTATTCAGTATGTACGTGTGTTGATGTTTTAATGTTCAGTATTCAGTATGTACGTGTGTTGATGTTTTAAAGTTCAGGATGTATCGACGTTAAAATGAAACTATGATAAGCTGTACTTGTTCCATCCAGGTAAATACACTAATTTACTATACCAGCTACAGTTTCTTTCTGTGAACGTGTGAAACTTTAATCTGCGACTGCTGTTAACGTGCACCTGTGAATTACGGTCTACTTTTCTATCTTGTTGTAATTGTAACATAATTGTTTTGTTTTTGGTAGTGACACGTTTAACAGGGCCTAATGCAATATTAGAATAAGAAACTGTAGAGAACATAATGAATTAAAATGTTCCAATAACAAACTGAAAAACAAAATTGAAATATACACAATACGGTCAGTCATAACCTGCATAAAAGTTTAGTTTTGAATATTATATTTATGTGTATAAGCATGTGTAATATGTATATAATATGTGTTTTCTTTTTACATTTACTCTTGTTAACTGTGTATAAGGCAGCCTACTTTCTTCCAACGCCACCAAAATGGAAAGCACGAGGTCAGTGTAACGTTGACTCAAAAGGAAATAGTAAACAAACATGTTCTAAATATTATCTCACGTGCGTGAATTTTTGGAAAAAACAAACACAACACAACTTACTTTTCCACTTTGTCAAAAAGACACAATTTAGTTATTGAAATTATTGTTGGTGTATCTTTATCGATGACATTATGATACGGTAGAAAATTTCAATAAAGAACGGTTAACCTTATGGTCGCTAATGTTATTTTAAACTTCACAGAGAATGCTAGATAGAACATTCTTAATTCTAGTAGAATGTTGTGATGTCACGAAATCATAGATATAAAAAGACTATTAGTGTAATTTATTTCTCAGTTACTTCTGCTGATATCTGAATGTGCACAATGAAGTTATCATTTCATTATTTAGGGAGAAAGTAAAGAAGAATGTGTAATAATACATTAACCACAATATGTGTGCTATATCTACTATCGACAAAGCCTTTCGTTCAACACCAGTGCTCATCAAGTTAATTAACAAGATAACTATTGATCTCGTTTAATTGAGTTGTTTTATTAATCTTTTGATAAAAAGGCTATGTCTAACATAGAGACTGTATATATAATCTTTGTTAACCTGAAGATGACCTAGGAAGGTCAAAACGTTGTTCTCGGTTATCAATAAAAGTGTTAGTACCCATACCAGCTATTCTGAGATACATTTTTATTTCGTCATCAAGAATGTATATATAATCTGTCTATCAACATACGTTTGATATGGGGACTGTACATGTTGTCTGTCTATCAACATACTGGGGCCACGTTTTACATCGAGACTGTATATATATATATACTCTGTCTATCAACATACTGAGGCCAGGTTTCACATCGAGACTTTATAGATAGTCTGTCCATCAATATACTGGAGCCACAACTCAATTAAGTAAGGCCAACAGTTAATTTCGTTTAGAACCATATCGTCTGGTTTCAGCCATTTCATTTGGTTTGTGGTAATTATCTGAACGACAGTGAAATATGGTGTTGGATTAGTACCGGTACTGCGAGTAGCATTCCATCTGGACAAAACTAATAATGTCCAAACTTCAAGAGAAAGCACACTTTCTTACAGCTAAACTTCTGTTTTTAGAGATTACACGACATGTTTCAATTACATATCAGCGTGCTTTTTTAAAAAAAAATAATTCATCAAACTGGATGTTATAATAGATGTAATAAAATATAAGATGACTTAATATACAAGCAAAACATTAAATGATTACAAGTATCGAAACAAAGAAATCTACTTCTCTTGACCAGTTTAAGATCACGAACAGAATTGTCGACAAAAGTTACACAAGCAATATTTTCACGTTGCCTTCTCTCGTTTAGAACTAATAAATAGACCATAGGAAAGATAGTAAACAGTGCCCACCGCCAACTCTTGAGCTACTTTTATCTCACCGAATAGTGGCATTTAATCGTCCTCTTACAGTGAACTTTCTGTCTCAAATTGAGTTTTAGTGGCATCGGGACACGAACCCTCAGATTCACAGTCTAGATAAGTTAAGAACTAAGTCTCTTCCAACACAACACAGATGGAGATATAACTTCGACTGAACACATTTGGACGGTTAATTTGTTCCTAGGCCCATTCCCACTTAACGCAGATCGCGGTAACCTCGACTGAACACGTTTGGACGGTTAATCTGTTTTTTCGATGTTTTTCTTCTTATAAATGTTCATCTTTCCTTTCGATACTTCCTTAATAATTTTTTTAACTGGACTTTTCAAATTCAGTTAAACGGAGCTAGGTGTTGCTAATTAATCTACAATAACGTCCTAAACACTTCCCAGAAAAGATCATCACAGATAACAGCTATCCGCAAACTCACACTAAATCATAAATATAAAGCAAAGTACCACGTGATTAATCTGATATTCTTGAGACATACGTTGTGATCAATTTATATATGTTTAGCAAGAAAAATAAAAGAAATAGAGATTCTGTGATAGAAAAACTTTGTTTCACACTAATGCACTCCCCATGCATAGCCAGGTGGGTTAAAGCGTTCGACTCGTAATCTTAGGGTCGCGGGTTCGAATTTCCGTTGCATCAAACATGCTTGCTATTTCAGCCATGGCGGCGTTATAATGTGATCGTCAGTCCCGCTATTCGTTGGTAAAAAGAGTAGCCCAAGAGTTGGCGGTGGGTGGTGATGACTAGCTGTCTTCCCTCTAGCCTTACATTGCGAAATTAGGGACGGCTAGCCAGAAAGCCCTCGTGTAGCTTTGCTCGAAATTCAATAACAAACAAAACGTTTCTCGTTTTACAAAGGAAGATATATAACAACTTCCCTATCTTTAACCACGAAGTCCTGTTTAACAGGTCTGGCACAACCTGGTGGTTGGGGCGTTTGGTTCGTAAATTATGGGTCGTGAGATCGAAACACATCGCCTAATATGTTCGCCCTTTCACCCGCGGGTGAACGATATAATGTAACATTTATTCCTATTATTTCTTGATAATAAGTAGCCCAAGAGTTGGCGGTGGGTGCTGCCAACCGGTAACTTCTTTCTGCTCAGCATTCCAAAATTAAGGACGGTAGCAGATAGCCTTAAGAAACCAACCAATGAAACATTTTGATAGCGTCGTATGCAAAATATTCGGAAAGGAGCAAAGTATCGAAATCTACTTTTTCAGCTTTATGAGCCCTCAGACTTATCCTTAAGTAACTGGAGAAGGTAAGGTCACTTAGGAGTACATTAAACTTGGGAGATGAGGAATTTTAGCAGTCCGAAACTAAAGAGTTGTATTATCAAAGCATGTTACCCCGGAACATTTTGGATGTTAAAAAATCAATTTAAGCCTATTTTGATGCAAAGGAGACAAATATACTATGAGAAAGTGGAAAATAAGAAGATAGAAGAAAACTCAGTCAGAAGATAAGCTGTTTAGAGACTAACTTCCGTAACCTTTCATATTTTCATCTTATTTTCTTATTTATCTAGGCGACTTCATCTTCAGGTGCGAAATTCATTTTATAATCTAGAACTTACTGATAACGTAATTAATATGTGAGACAAAAAATGTAAAAGAAGTTGTAAATCTAGTAAGTCTATCAAACTTTATCGAGAAATATTATTGTTCTTACATGTATAAATGTACACTTTTGCTGAAAAAAATATTTATTACTAGATGTACTTTCGCATGGTATCCGAAAGTGTTCTGTTTCAAGAGTAAATGAAATCAAAATTAAGAGTAACAAAATCTGTAGCTTTACAGAATGCGTAATTTTTCTCGTGATTCATCTCATGCGCACGTTAAAAATGTGCAATACAAATGGCAACGTTAAACTTCCCTTATGTGACATCATTTTAGTGTCTACTGACTGCCTGATAGACAACACACTACTGTATATTGGTGTAAGCATTTAAAACAGCTGACCTTTCCAGACGAACGTTTGGATCCCTTTCTAGGAACTAACATTCTACCTCTTGAATTAATTTCATACTTGTCTTAGGTCTTCGAGTTTTTATTTTAACACAGTAGCGTGGGAAGCGAGCAAAATGCATCAAAAGTAACAAAGCTACTTTGAGGAAAAGCAAGAGAATTAAAGAAAATTGATCCAGAACCCAAGAGATCCAGGGCTCGCAGAGGGCCCTAGACCTTAGCCATAGTGACTGCTTCACTTAAATTTTGCCGCGACGTTAAGCGTCTCTTATGTGACGTCATTTTACCGTCTATGGACAGTTTATTTGTTTGCTTGTTTTTGAATTTCGCACAAAGTTAGTCGAGGGCTATCTGTGCTAGCCGTCCCTAATTTAGCAGTGTAAGACTAGAGGGAAGGCACCTAGTCATCACCACCCACCGCCAGCTCTTGGGCTACTCTTTTACCAACGAATAGTGGGATTGACCGTCACAATATAACGCCCCCACGGCTGAAAGGGCGAGCATGTTTGGCGCGACGGGGATGCGAACCCGCGACCCTCAGTTTACGGTCTATAGACAGACAAACAGACAACATACTACTCTATAATGGTGCGAATGGTTAAACCAGGTTGCTTATCCAAGCAGACTTGAGTCTACATTTGAAGAAATAGACATGTATGCAAGTAATGTACATCAAATCCACTGTATTGTCGTAATTTGCACGTGTGCTTTACTGGAGTGACACTTTTTAAAAAATAATATTTGAAACTCTTGCGCATCACAAACAGTAAAAAAAAAAAAGTTCCGTACGGCATCAGCCGGTTCTGAAACGTTCTAGTGATTATATAGAGAAATGTCTAAATAAGTTTTTTATTTCTTGTTTTTGAATTTCGCGCGAAGCTACTCGAGGACTATCTGCGCTAGCCGTCCCAAATTTAGCAATGTAATACTAGAAGTAAGGCAGCTAGTCATCACCACCCACCACCCACTACTCTTTTAACAACGAATAGTGGAATTGACCGTCACATTATAACGCCCCCACGGCTAAAAGGGCGAGCATGTTTGGTGCGACCGGGATTCGAAACCGCAACCCTAGGATTACGAGTCGAACGCCTTAACACACTTGTAAAAAGTTGTTGTTATTGTTTTCAATTAAGTATAAAGCTACACAATGGGCTATCTGTGCTCTACCCGCCACGGGTATCGAAACCCGGTTTTTAGCGTTGTAAGTCCGCAGACATACCGCTGAGCCACTGGAAGGCGATTTTTTTCATCTCTATTAATATTATTACTTTTTAAATAGCCATCTATACTTTCACTCAAACTGATAGATTTTTCCTTGCGGTACATAACGATAAAAATCGGATTTCGATCCCAGCGATGGGCAGAGCACAGATATTCCACTGTGTAACTGTTTTTATCAACAAACAAACAATCGTTTAAATGTAAATTAACTTCTTGCCTCCCATGCTGTTCGTGAATGCTCACTCAAATTCTCTTTCTGTCCTACCTAAATAACTGATACGAAAGCTTCTTTGGAAATACAAATCATTTTGACGTTTACCAATATATCCAAGAACTACATTCAGTTAAAACTTTCCTCAACGCAAACATACACAACTTTATCCTTCCGTTTTGGTCTCCATATGTTATGTACTTTAGGGTAAAGCTACACATGGTCTATCTGCATTTTGTCGACATACCAATTTGAACAGTAAACACCATTTCGTGTAAAGTTTGTAACACTAGAAATGGTTTACTTAAAACATGTTGTTCTCACTGTTAAATTGTGACTGTTTTAAACCTCTGAGCGGAGATACTGTTCAGAAGTTTTGACGTACATCCTGTCGAGTAGCTCCTTCTAGTTCTATGGCGACCTTGTCATAACTCACAATAAAATAGGGGCAGGTCATATCTACATTTCTAGAAATTCATCGCTATTTCTAATTTTCGTCGGAGGCGTTTTAAATATTAACATAAGCGTTATAAAGGCTGGGAGAAGCCTAATGGTCAATGTTTCGTGGTGCATGTTGATGGTACGGAGTTCGAGATGCGACGACGCTGAACGCGATGTGCATTTTCAATTGTGGGTGTAGTATAAAAGCAATAGTTAATTTCGTATCAAAACGTCTTCATAACGTCAGGTGGTATTGGATAGTTAGTTGTCTTTACTCTCGTCAATAGTAAAAAGAAAAGAAAAAAAGGAAATATTGAACTTCAATATCTGGGCTTCTGACGTAGCCGTTTCTACATCCAGTTGCATAAATAATGTTAGTTCAAAGCGTGTGAATTTTATTATGGTAAAGCCACATCGGACTATCTGCTGAGTCCACCAAGGGGAAACGAACCGCTGATTTTAGGCACATCGGACTATCTGCTGAGTCCACCAAGTGGAAACGAACCGCTGATTTTAGGTTTGTAAATACATAGACTTACCACTGCACCAGCGGGAGAACGTTGTTTAAAGAAACGACATGGAATTAATTTATACCAATAAGAAAAAAAAACAAAAAAAAAACCAGAACAGTCTTTAAAAAATTTCTTCGAAAGAGTTTGTGATTTTTTGCTTGTTACTTCAGTTGTTGAAACTGCTAGTGAAAATATCTAGTCACAGATAATGTAGTGAGTTTAGTATTAAAAACAAGACGGCGATTTTGTTCTATCCATATCGTTAGTCAACAGTTGTTCCGTTTCGTGTCCAGTGATTTTTCCTAATGCTAATTTGGAGCACATCAACCTATGATCTCCTTCCGTTGCGAAGAAGCTGACAGGAGGCAAGACACGTGACGGCTAATGGCCCATCTCATGATGACTCGTTCATTTAGTGCCCGTGTAATGCGCTCTGTTCGATTAATAATTCAAGAACGAAGAGAAGCAGCGTCAGACACGCGAACTCCTGTAACATTATCTGAAAACGTTACAACGAAAAAATTACCTGTCAATTTATAGAGCTAGAATGTTCAGATTCGGGGTTTCATTCCCCGAAGTGGCCATAACCATTGTGCACCTTTGCACTAAAAATACAACAATAATAAAAACAGCTTCGTAAATTGAAAGTTCAAACTTATGAAGATTCCAGGGAATTTATTTTACGATATCTGACAAATATGTTCTTAAGAAATGTGACGGTTTTTATAATTTATTTAAAAAGATAAAATTTAGCTTAATGGCTTGCAAAAAAGAGTAATATATTTACTTTAAAATCTAGGTATCAGTTGAAAATGTCAAGTTGTTACTTTATTTAGAGTCTTAACTGCTAAGAATAAGAAAAACAGATCAATCATATAACCAGGTACATGAATTATACTTGGAATACTTGATTAGCAAGATATTTATCTAGGTAACAAGTTTTATTGCCGACGTGTAGACTTTGGGCATTATAATGAATCAGTTTTTGTCTGTCATTCTTCAAAACTATTGTTTCATTTGTATTGAACTCTCTTTTTCTTTTTGTATTCATTCACGTGAACTGCTGCACTTGAGCGATTACGTTATTAACAAGGTCATCACCTAAACATATATTGTTCGACTTGAAACTATACGTTATTAGGACCACAAGGTCATGGTTACTGCAGTATTGAGGAATTGGTAGTAGGTTACATAGGAAACCAACAAGCGTTGGTTTATTTATTTTTTCATACCGCTAATACACTGTTTATTTTGTGTTGTATATGTATATATCCTTTTTTTAAACATTCCAAACATACAAACATATATATTCACTAATCCATTCAGTATAGCAAAACCAGTATTTTTTTTGTATGTGTCGTCACAAATTCGAGCAACGGGAACTATTTTTCTTTTGTTTATTTCTTTTAAATGAACCCTCAACGTTTTTTTTTACAGATTCTTCGGGAAACGTTACACTAAAACACAAATCCCAACCGTTTGTTTGTTTATTACCAGTATTAGAACTTATTACACACTCAAATATGTACTGCAGAAATCGATACATGTATTTAAGCAATCAAATAACCAGTATTTTGGTTTAGTAAGACCACTTCGCATGGAGCATGTCGTATAGATATCCTAACGATATCAGTAGGAGCACTTTGCATGGAGCATGCCGTACAGATATCCTAACGATATCAGTGGGACCACTTCGCATGGAACATGCCGTATAGATATCCTAACGATATCAGCAGGACCACTGCGCATGGAACATGCCGTATAGATATCCTAACGATATCATCTGGACCACTGCGCATGGAGCATGCCGTACAGATATCCTAACGATATCAGTAGGAGCACTTTGCATAGAGCATGCCATACAGATATCCTAACGATATCAGTAGGAGCACTTTGCATGGAACATGCCGTATAGATATCCTAATAATAATTTTTTTAATTTATGCATTTTTGGATTCCTAATTTTGTTCACGTTGAACTTAACATTCCGATATCAAAGTGGTAACCGTCTTCGCTAAGAAGTTTGCAATAACAACAAGGTTTCCTTTTACGAGTATTGGTTCGTGTATGTACTTTGTTCTTTTAGTAATTGTCCTTTAAACTAGGTTTACTTGAAAGGATATTTTTACCCAATACAACGGGGACAATTGGAGAGACAAAAACAATTAAATATCTAAATACTTCAATCAGTGTAGCCAATAAATTCCATAGGTAGCGCGTGTGGTGATTTGCTTTGCCCCTACTTTCACTTACACTTTTTCGCCCGTTTCTCTCGCTATCGTTTCTTTCACTGCCGCACGCTGATCTGCTGGCGCTTTTAAAACCTTTAAATTGTAATGTGTGTAGATCTTCGCTTGACGCGCCCTCCATCGATCATAGGCTGAGCTGGAATGTACAGAAAAACGCACTGTGGTCACTCCGAACCTCACGTGATGGTAAACAGTCCGCAGCTTGTCTGTTCCGAGTGACGAAACCAGTTTGTTCTTTTTTTACGCTGCTATTTCTGCTCGCTGTAGGGCATTTTTTATGACAAGGTTAGTCCTCTATAATGTACGGTTAATTGTCAATGTCGCCACAGTGCGCTGAGTCGGTGCCCGCAGAAGAGTAACATAATTTTGTATAAATCATATTGTTCGTGGATCGGCGCAAAGCACAACCGGTTCTATAGTGTTAGTGGAGTAGCAAAAAATTAATTCAACTGTAAATTAAGAAGGGGAGTTACTTGATTTAAACAAAGTAAAATAAGGGGATATTCGGACAAAAAATCCGAACAGTAACAACAAAGTCGACTAAGTTTGTTTTTTCTTCTTCTATGTTTATAAAGGCGTGAACTTTCTGATATGACATCAGATTGTAATCGGTTCTTTTCACGTTATTTTTAAACGTCAAAATTTTGAGCATTGCTTTGAGAACGCAGGTTTGAAGGACAATCTGGAAACAATATGTAACATATGAGGCACTGATTCGCGAGTGCACATTTGAAACTACGAACAATACAACCTATAATATTTGGAGTAGTGTTTCTTAATTACGAGTGTACATTTGTGAACAGTATATTATTTATAACATTCAGAGCATTATTTCACGAAATACATTAGACAAACTATGAGATCAACAATATCATTATGAAAGAACCCATAATAATCACGGTTTTGTTACGTAAACAAACATAATTCAGATACACCAAATATGCACACTTTCCATATAATTTAAGTCTGCGGTATAAATACACTTTACGTTACGTAATTGAAAGACGAGTCTGGCACAATGAAAGAAGATAACACGATCCTTACTTATAAATCATAATATGTACACAAAGTATTTAGTATGCAAATAGCAGCATTTTAACTTATTAAACATTATAAAATGATTTGTTTTATTTTCTGCAGTAGCAAGTGAAGTCCTTCCATTAATACTACAACATCGAAGGATGCTAGGTGTGTTTATACTTAATGGCTTAAAACCATCAAAAATAGAGTATTTATTGTACATAATTCGCGTTAAGTCACATTATAAACAAGGAAGTCGCGACATAAACTAGGAATGATGTACTTGTAAACGTCATGCTAGATTTCATTAAACGTTGAACTAGGTTTTCAGGATATTGATATATCATGCTATATATCTGTTAATGTATATGTAGGTTTTTCGTAGTTTTTTTCGAGGATTTTTTGGTGGAGAGAAGGGGAAGGGTAAAACAAAAATTATGTCGATGGCTTCCACTAGTTATGAAGGCGTAAATATAACGTTATTATGTGTGTAATGGACATTTTCTATGGAAATAGGTATGACAAGCTACCATTTCAAATAGACAGATTAAATTGTGTTTTATCATTTTATCATGCACTTTTAAATAAGCACGAAAGTAAATTTCAATTAAATAAGGTATTTTAGTGGTTTTGTTTTATAGAAGGAAGGTTTTTATGTTTACATGTGTCCATAATATTTTTTTTTTATTTTGAAATACAGACTAAACTCTTTGACAAAACGGTATCATGTTGTAAAATATCAGCCTTTTAATCCCGTGAAGGAAAAAAGGAAAGAAGGAAAAGTAAAAAGTAGTGCTCAGAATTACACATATTTGTTAGGCTTAATTTCTGAACATCATTCTTTTCTTTAATATAACAATGGGTCAAAATAATTAATTACAAAATTACGAACGATACCATTGACTTTTGAACATTATTTTCTAAACTATTTATGCACCAAAGTACTCAGGGGGTTCATAAAGTTGTTGATTAGAATATAATAATAATAATAACTACACACAAAAGTTAAGTAGATTTTAATTCCATTAGTATAACAATTAAATCACGCTAATCACTGCTGAGGCCTTCTATGTATTTTGCACAGAAAATAAATAATTTTACCCGGTTTTTTTTCTCGCTGTGTTAGTTACAATGAATGATGCAACAGGCAAGAACATCAAATTACTTAATTTATAAGCCTCGCCTGTGGCGAAGCAGTATAAAACTAAGTTAGTAATTTTACGGTCAGGAATTACGGTCTCGTATGGAATATACGCTAAGTTTTGTAGAGGAAGTTATATCTTACCCAAACGTGTTTGTGAGATAAATGTTCTCTTCAGTGATGTCGAGAAAACCCACTTGTAGAGAAATATATATGTAAAAAACGGCACGTTTGGGTTGAGAAATGTTTTTACGTAGAGGAGTGAACAACGTTTCGACCTTCTTCGGTCATCGTCAGGTTCACAAAGATACTAAATAAAGAAACAAACATAAACAAACGCAAAATTAAAGAAGCCTTACTTATACAACAACTTAAACCCAAAATAAACCAATACAAAGGAACACCTTTATATCTATATTAAAAAGTAATATAATAAATAATAATAATAAAATAAATAATATAAAACTATATATTCAAACATCTAAGCCCGCCCTCTACATTCCGACACTCAGTTACACAACCCTTTTCAAACATGTGGTCAGCTTCCGGTCAGTTACCTCTCTCTTTCTTTGTGAACCTGACGATGACCGAAGAAGGTAGAAACGTTGTTCACTTCTCTACGTAAAAAGTTTTCTCAACCCAAACGAGCCGTTTTTACATATAAATGTTCTCTTCATTTTGAGATGCGGGTTAGATCCTTTGGTGAAACAGTTATATTTGCAAAAATGTTATCTTGGAGTTGATAAAAAAAAAGAAAGAAAAAAAAGATATGGTGAAAATGAATGGCCACAATTACAAATGTTCGTTGAGCCTAACTTTGCAGAGTAGAAGTTTTCTTGCAATTTTACATTGCGAGTGCTCCCAAAAATCCTTGTTAAGAATATTTTGTTTGTTTTGTTTGTGCTAGCCGTCCCTAATTTAGCAGTATAAGACTAGAGGGAAGGCAGCTAGTGATCACCACCCACCGCCAACTCTTGGGATACTCTTTCATCAACGAATAGTGGGTTTGACCGTCACATTATGAAGCCTCCACGGCTGAAACGGCGAGCACGTTTGGTGCGACAGGGATTCGAACCCGCGACCCTCAGATTGCGAGTCGAATGCCTTAAACCACCTGGCCATGTCTGGCCTGTTAAGAAGAACTAAAAGTTAGTGAATTATATGTCTGAACCCCATCTGTTATAAATCTGTCCCTGAGCACAATCATGATATATAGTCACATGGGACATTTTTTTCTATGGTTTTTTTTTTTCAGTAGTACTGGAAAATACTAAGTTTTATATATTCTAGCACGTGCTACAGTACAAAACATGAAAACAGTTTTATACACAATGTGAACAAGTAAGTATATAATGTATTATTTAGAAAATAATGTATTCCTATGTAACCAAAATAGGTTTTCAAGATCAACAAAACAGTGCCCAGTGCAAAGTTGGTTTATTTGTTTTAGTGCTAAAGCCACATTGGGTTATCTGCTGTGCCCACCGCAGGAATTTGAACCCCAACTCTTACCGTTAAAAGCCCGTACACTAATCGCCGACGCACCGGCGGACAGCAAAGGTGGTTACCATAGCGTATGTTCATACGTAATCATTAATAATCTATGATGTTTGTACCCCAGTGAGACAGCGAGTTTACGGACATACAACGCTAACATTTGGGGCTCGATTATCCGCACTGAGCACAACAGATATTCCAATACGGCTTCGCTATAAAAACAAACTATAGAGGTTTTTTCAAATATTTCTAGTTTTTTTGTTTATTTTTGTTAACGATAAACTTCTATACAAACTATTTTTAATAAAAGGTGTTTTATGCAAAATGAATTATCATCAATCTATTATATATTAATTAACATAATTTCTCCGATAGGGGTCCAAATGCTGCCTAGAAAAGTCTACTGTTTTAACCACTTGCACCAATATATAGTAGTCCATTATCTGTCAGTCAGTCAGTAGACACTAAAATAACCTCGCACAGTGTTGCAGTTTGTATCGATATGACGTCAGTAAAACGTGCACATGCTATGAATCACGATAAGAATTATGCATTATGGATGCTACAACACAGCATGATATATGAATTTCAAAAGCAAGAAATACAAATATTTGTTACTCTTAATTCTGGTTTCATTTACTCTTGAAACAGAAGACTTTTCGGGACCCTGCAAAAGCATATCTAATTACCATATATTTTTATAGACTCGAGAAAGTGGAAAAATACAAACGGTGCCATTCCTGCAAGTAACGTGTTCCCTCCCTTTTTTTCTATTTATTTGAAAGTTGAAATTGTATGTACGCTTATTTTGATTTATGTGAATATTGACTGTATACAAGCTGCAGGTGTACAGAAATCAAAAGGTACAATTGGAATTATATGTAGTGTTTTCTTTTCTCTCACGTTTCATTGGCATTTTGTTTGTACAATTACTGATTTATCAGCTATGGTGTTTGATTTGGAATTAGTTTGATTCTGAACTGTATTTATGACTTGCCACATAAAACAACTGACCAAGTTGAGTGATAAAAACACATACAATGCTCTTCAACAAATGTTTTTTTCTTTTAGTGCTATATAAACAGGAAGCAATAAAATTTCAGCACTTATGTTAACTTGTCGCTCTGGGAGTACGTAGTAACGACTGGTTACACTTCTGATTCTAACGTGTATCAAAAGTGTTACCAGTCATTACTACGTAAATCCCCGCTCCACTCAAGAAACCAGGTGGCACCAATCTTAGAGCAGTGCTCCCTAGAAGAAAGTGTTTCTCACAAGTTATCCCACTAAGCACAGTCAAGTGCACACTAAAAGTGCACACTTTGCTTTATACATGTAAAAAAATATTGTAAATTAAACTAATCTTTTATAATTTCAGTTTCATCCCCTTTTAGTATATATATACAAAGAACAAAGAAACATCGGGTTGTCTACTTTGTCAAATCCTGGGCGTTGGTGTTGTAAGCTTATTAATTTACCCCTGATCCACCGAGGGATACCCAATATGGGAAGTTTTTCAAATATGAATTTACTTCTCCCTCCAAAAAAATTGTATCTTGTTACTTACCTTTGATCTTTAGTAGCAAATAAAAAATAGTGTTTTTACGAATGGCGAAGCGCAATTAAAAAGATCCTTTGTAAATTTTATATACATATTTCAACCTACTGCGTTAGCCCTGTGTGGGATGTTGATAACATGATTGTTTTGTAGTTAAGCACAAAGCTATACAAAGGACTATCTACGCTAAGCCCACCACGAGTATTGAAACCCGGTTTATAGTGGTATAAGTCCATAGAAATACCGCTGCGCCACTAGAGGGCCCATAAAGTCAGAAGCATGACACAAAACTGTTAATTTCAGAAAACATCCCCTCGCCCCTAAGGGCTTATAACGATCAAAACTGGATTTCATTATCCACAGTGGGTAAAGCACAAGATAATACACTGTGTTACTTCTTTAACTTCAAACAAACAAAAATACAAAATTAAAATATTGAGTCGTTGTTAGCTTGACAAACAAATCGCTCTTTTTATTATTTTATACACATTTATATTTTACTTCAGTTTAAAAAGAAACTTGAAAACTCGAGCATAAAACACGTACTCTTACGTAGCCTGTTATATTTAGTAAGTATATCCGTATACGGCAAGCACGTCGAAACGATTATTAAAACGAAAAAAGCAGTTCCTTATGGTTATTTGTGTATATTTCTTTTACAAAATGCTTTATGGTAGTTTTTCAGAATTCACAAATATTCATATCACTTAATGCACCTCCCAGTGGTACAGCGGTATGTCTGCGGACTTACAACACTAGAAACCGGGTTTAGATACCCGTGTTAGGCAGACTTAAATTACAAAACAAGCAAACAATCATTTTACGACAAACTTTTTCCGAAAGTTTCTACAGACTAAAGTGTGACATGCATAACCCCAGCAGTGCACAAAATTGAAACAGGTGTTGGAGTACCTCTGTTGATTATCAGTTTCTGTTAGTTTTCTTTTTCTGCTCTTGAGAAATCAAAAACCTGCGACTTGTAATGTGTTTTTCTGTGTGTCGTATGACACCAGAATTGGTTCTCTTTCTCTCTTTACGTACTGGACAAAAAGTATAACACGTGTAAAAGAGCGACATCAGCTGTTATCCTGGAAGACAAGTCCTGAAATTTTGTCAAATGGATCTCATGAACGTGTATTCCTGACGTGTGTCAAATAACCAGAATGCGCCTATTAGATCAAGTCTTTGTTTTTAAATCAAATATTGTGTTCAGTCAATATTATCTCGCTTCAAAAGGTCTGAAGCCTCTCCTGTAACCCCTACATCTAACAAACAGTTTACTGTTGAAGTTGGTAGAATATATTTCTAAATACTACGGTAAGTAGGCCCATAAGACGTAAACAGCGGCATGTACACAAACTTACAACGCCAGAAACCGGGTTTCCCAACCCGTGGTAGGCAGAGCACAGATAGCACATTGTGTAGTTTTGCGCTTAATTACAAATAAACGAGTTGTAGGGTGCAGCCCCCTCTGTTTTGTGACTACTCAAAGTCAGCCCCATTACAGATTATCCAAACATACAGATTAACGCTTGCAGAGAAAAAAAAACACTACATAAATCGTGATTAAACATATTTCGCCACAAAAATATTTTGGCCCAACAAACCATACTAGTGGACCAAATTTTAAGGTTGGTAAGATAATAGTTCACTGGAGTGAAGTTAAAAAAGCCTGTATTTAGTATCACCAATTATGGAAGAATTTAAACGAATGTAATACAATTTTTTTTACTTAAGATACTGGAACATTCGAAAAAGAAAATTAGTCACGTATATGTATTCGAGCCATTAAAAAACAAAAAACACATAACGTTTACGAACTGTCTGCCATATGCAGATATCTGTTGAAATATTTAGAGAGAATTCTAAGGTATACAGCGCTCACTCCCCATGTCTACTAAGTATCGATCACATCAGTTTTAGAAACTTCGCCGTTCTCAGGAATGGCACGTGATATTTCCACTTACCTACAACGGTGTTGGTCCTCATCGCCTTGGAAACAACCCATTCTTTATCTAGCACTCTCTGCACAAAACTTAAGTTCAAAAATTAGTGACAACTATAAGAAAGTGAAAGAGTACGATTTAAAAATGTTTATATACCAACACATATATACAAAAAGTGTCTGATTATATTACTGTGACCGCTTGTGCCACCCTAATCTTCTTTCTTATTTAAGAAACAAACATTAAGCTTATTCGGAATATTTTTGTAAAATTTCAAATAACAATAATAAACAGAGCTTCAGAGAGAAGGAACAGTTTTTGGTATTATTTTAAGTCATCAGTCATTCCGGGGCTCTGGTGTCGTCAAGGTCGTAGCATGCTCTGTCCTAGTCTTTAGTGTAACATCATCGGCTGAGGTTGGATTATTTACACACGTGTGCTAGCTATATTTCTATGATAGTTTTTGAAGTAACAATGAGTTTAATTAAGAAAAAGAAAAGCTGAACATACATAGTTTCAACAAATATAAAATATTTTAATACCTTACATACATATGTTTCTGGTCAGTTTAGTATGTCAAAAATTATTTCCCGCCATTTCTCTAGTTTTGAAAGTGTCTTGAATAAGACACATTCGAAATTAATATTGAGCGAGTTATTGCTAACAGACTGTTACTATTATTTATTCAATTGAGATATATTTACATTTTAATTTCTTAGTGATCGCGTAGAATAACAAACATCAAGTTAGGCGAAGCTAAGAATATCTTTTAATTACATTTTATTATTTATTAATGTTAATAATCAAAATTGAACATTACTAAACCACCACAACCCCTTTGGTCATATAAAGTTTAAAAGAACTTTGAAATAAACTTGTCATAACAAGATACTATCACGTAACCGTGAACATACGAGGACTGCATTCAGAATTGACGAAATATTATCATGAATATCAATTATTCATAACACGCACATACAGTCAAACTCTTAGTTATTGAATTTCATTATCCGATTTTCAGGTTTTAACAACTGGCTGCACAGATATGGAATTAGATATAAGAAAAGAGCCTCTTAATTAAAACACAATCTTCATAAGTTCAATACCTTAGTGCTTCTGTGGAACTAAACTAAGTTTACTTTATAATTTATTTTTTAACTGTGTGTTTGTTTTTACAAATACTGTAATATTTATTTATCCTCTTTTTTATCTTGTAAAAATGCTGAAGTTAGAATCTGAACATTTCCGAAATTTGTCGTAATGTTGTTCCTAGAAAAAAAAAAATTCGATTACGAAACAAAATGAAGGAGAGTTTTGTGATTACATACCTGAAATATTCTATGGTGGACCTTAAACCTAAGAGCAGTGTGTGTGCTTAATCAGTGATGTCGAGAAAACCCACTTGTAGATAAAAATATATATGTAAAAATGGCCCGTTTTGGTTGAGAAATTTTTTTACGTAAGGAGCGAACAACGTTTCGACCTTCTACGGTCGTCGTCAGGTTCACAAAGGAAGGAAGAGGTAACTGACCGGAAGCTGACCACATGTTTGAAAGGGCTTGTGTAACTGAGTGTCGGAATGTTGAGGGCGTGCTTAGATATTTGAATATATAATTTTATATTATTTATTTTATTATTATTATTCATTATATTATTTTTAGTATAGGTATAAAGGTGTTCCTTTGTATTGGTTTATTTTGGGCTTGAGTTGTTGTATAAGTAAAAAAAAAAAATTCTCAACCCAAACGAGCCGTTTTTACATATATATTAGTCTGTGCGGGGCCTGGCATGGCCAAGTGCGTAAGGCGTGCGACTCGTAATCCGAGGGTCACGGGTTCGCGCCCGCGTCGCGCTAAACATGCTCGCCCTCCCAGCCGTGGGGGTGTATAATGTTACGGTCAATCCCACTATTCGTTGGTAAAAGAGTAGCCCAAGTGTTGGTGGTGGGTGGTGATAACTAGCTGCCTTCCCTCTAGTCTTACACTGCTAAATTAGGGACGGCTAGCACAGATAGCCCTCGTGTAGCTTTGTGCGAAATTCCAAAACAAACAAAATTCCAAAACAATAGTCTGTGCGCTTCATAAAATCGTTAAACATAATATTCGTTCACAGTTTACCAACTAAAATGCGTAATTTTATAACTCATCTGTAAGTAATGTTAATTCTAACGTAAAGCCTACTCATCGACTGTCTTACGTTGCTGAAAACACCCTTAATTGTTTAAATGATGCTGAAAAGCTCAGTTCAATTTATTCGTCTCAGTTAAGCCTAGTTACGTACCTTCCTGTTTATTATTGCTGAAATTACATTGTCGTTACTTTTTACAGGACTTTATTATGAAACGTTAATGGCCTGGCATGGCCAAGCGCGTTAAGGCGTGCGACTCGTAATCTGAGGGTCGCAGGTTCGCATCCCCGTCGCGCCAAACATGCTCGCCTTTTCAGCCGTGGGGGCGTTATAATTTGACGGTCAATCCCACTATTCGTTAGTAAAAGAGTAGCCCAAGAGTTGGCGGTGGGTGGTGATGACTATCTGCCTTCCCTCTAGTCTTACACTGCTAAACTAGGGACGGCTAGCACAGATAGCCCTCGAGTAGCTTTGTGCGAAATTCCAAAACAAACAAACAAATATAGTACATTACCACTATCTTCATGTAATTAAAACAATTTTTCCTGATTCATTGTCTTCGTCATGTTACGTAGTTATAATATGCATGTGTGATATTACTAAATTAAAGTCTGAAATACAGTGACTCCGTAAAAACGTAATGATATAATCCAAGAACGTTAAACCGTAACTACGGTTTACGTAACTCCTTCTTCCCCTTTCAATACAGTAAATATATCCGACACATTTAGATAAGTACTGAAATAATCAGAGTTGAAGTTGCTTATCTAAATTAACAGAGAAACGATTATCTCTCATTTTCTAACTTACCTCCTTTTTTTTATCAGTAAGATGTCTCCCGTTTTAACCTGAATTTTTCTTAAGAAGCGATTTTGTTTGCATTAGAAATTACATATCCTTTTGTTTTTGAGTAATTGCTAATGTTATGAGAAGTGACTACAAAAAAAGAAAAAAATTGCATTTGCCAAGCTAACGCACGTAAGATTACATCTTCACGTACCACAAAAACTTTCGACCTACTTTACCTTGTTATACCAAGCCTTACTTTTTTTAACTCAAAAGGAGAACCTACAAAGAGGACTGAAATAAAAGTTCCTCGTTGGTAAGCACGAAGTTTACACACCTGCAAGGCTGAAGTCCAATGTTCGGTTTCTTATGGCGGACAGAGTCTAGATATCCTAAGGTGTAACTTTGTGCTAAAAAACAACCTAAAGAATGCAGCTTTATTATGAGATTTTAATCATATTATCACAGACAGAGACTTTATTAAACTTCAAGACCGTACAACTTTCCATAATTGTAAACAAAAAACACGACAAATTCCTTTCATTTACTTTCGTGTTTAGACTGTCACTGAAATAATTCGCTAAATTGGTAAATTAAAGATTGAAGTAAAATCACAGTTATATATTTATTTAAGATAATCGTCTAATAGCTTGAAGCAATTACTACGGAAATAATAAAAATAAAGTATACACAGCTGGCCAAAATCTTAAGGCCAATGAACATAAAGAAAAAATATGCATTTTGCGTTGTTAGACTCAACCACTTATTTGAGTAGAGCTTCGAAAGATGAAAATAAGAAAACGGAAAATAAACTTTTTTAGCATTTAATAGGGAATATGTAAACACCATGAAATTAGCCTAAATACTAGCTGGTCAAAAGTTTAAGACCATACTGAAATGAAGCGCTAATCGGTAAAAAAGTAACGAAATTTAGTCATTTGTGTTCAAGCATTTTCGTTGTCAACATCTCCCACTGACATTTCCTGTGTTATATTGGGTAAAAACATGGCAAAGGCTAAAAAGTTGACAGAGTTTGAACGTGGCAGAATCGTCGATCTGCAAAAACAAGGTCTCTATCAACATGCCATCGCTGGTGAGATTGGGCGTGGTAAAACTGCTGTTGCAAATTTCTTAAAGGACCCTGAGAGGTACGGAACGAGAATTTCAAGTGGTCGGCCCAAGAACATTTCGCTGGCGTTGAGCAAGAGGATTTGAAGGATTGTCCGGCAAGACACTAGCCGATCGTCGAACCAGATTAAGGCCCTTACGGACGCAATAAGACGGCATTTACGAGAGAAAGGCTTCAGAAACCGTAAACGTCTTTAAAGGCCACGCCTCCTTCCACACCACGAAACAGCTCGGTTAAACTTTGCTGAGAAGCACCAAACATGGAACGTAGAAAGGTGGAAGAAGGTTTTGTTCTCTGATGAAAAAAAATTAACCTGGATGGCCCAGATGGCTTTCAACGTTACTGGCACGATAAGGATATCCCACCGGAGACATTTTCTACACGACACAGTGGAGGAGGTTCCATCATGATCTGGGGTGCTTTCTCCTTCCATGGAACAATGAAGCTTCAGGTTACACAGGGGCGTCAAACAGCAGCTGGCTACATTGGCATGTTGAAGAGAGCGTTCTTACTGACTGAAGGCCCTAGCTTGTGTGGAAATGACTGGATCTTTCAGCAGAACAACGCTGCAATCCACAATGCCCGCAGGACAAAGGACTTTTTCATGGCGAATAACGTGATTTTTTTTTACCATCCAACATGTTCGCCCGAGCTGAACCCCTTAGAAAATGTTTGGGGGTGGATGGCAAGGGAAGTTTATAGAAATGGACGACAATTCCAAACAGTACATTATCTTCGTGAAGCCATCTTCACCATTTGGAATAACATTCCAGTCAGTCTTCTGCAAACGCTTCTATCGTTCATGCTAAAGCAAATGTTTGAAGTAATTCGCAATGACAGCCGTGCAACTCACTACTGAGACCTCTTGTTGGGTATTTCGTACCCTGTTTAGGACTTCTTTTTGATATTGTCTTTTAATTTTTATCAGCTAGTATTTAATCTGATTTCATAGTGTTAACATTTTCCCTATTAAATGCTAAAAAGTTTTTCCCCCCCCCCTTTTCTTATTTTCATCTATCGAAGCTTTACTCAAATAAGTGGTTGAGTCTAACAACGCAAAATGCATGTTTTTTCTTTATGTTCATTGGCCTTAAGATTTTGGCCAGCATTGCATGTGGTAGTTCATGTGGATGTGATAAAACATATATTGGACAACCATCTTATTCTTTGGAAATCAGACGCAAAGAACACCAAGGTTACATGTATAGGAGAAAATTTGAAAAATTTACCTTAACGAGTCATCAACTCGATATCTGGTACCATGGGATACTTTGAAGTAAAATTTCTCTCTAACGTGAATTAACAACAAAATAACATGATTGGTTATAAACTATAATGATTTAGCCCGAAAAAGTAACAGTGGTCCTGGTAATGTCAGCAAACTTTGGTTGAATTTACTCTCTTCACATTTCTTTCCTAACTTCGCTTGTAAAATTTCAACGTTTTCACGTGATAACATTCTTTTGATCAATTTTCACTGGATTCTTATATTGAAGACAACAGAACAAAAAGATGTCGAAGTATTTTTTATGACAAATATAATTATACTTAGAAATTATTATTTTTTAATTCACTATTATCGTAGAATAATATGTTCCCATATACAAGTTAATATTTTAAGTTAGTGGAGGAGGCCCGGCATGGCCAGGTGGTTAAAGCATTCAACTCGTAATCCGAGGGTCGCGGGTTCAAATACCCCGTGACACCAAACATGCTCGTCCTTTCATTCGTGGGGGCGTTTTTATGTTACGGACAATCCTACTCTTCGTTGGTAAAAGTGTAGCATAAGAGTTGGCGGTGGGTGGTGATGACTTCCCTCTAGCCTTACACTGCTAAGTCAGGGACGGTTAGCGCAGACAGCGCTCGTGTAACTTTGCGCGAAATTCAAAATTCAATGAAGATAAAGAAATCCCCCAGTGGATTTTTTTTTACTAGGTGGAAAGAAAAACAATAGAAAAAATGCAGACCTTTTTCACAGTTTCATATAAACTTCATGAAATGAAACGACGAACAATTTAATAAACCTTTTAATAGTTTCGCTTAATAATAGACGTGTGCATGTTTGTGTATGCATTCATATACGCTATCTTTTCAGAACAGAAATTACTTCGATTTTGATACTAAATTATCCCTGAGGGCGAAACTGTCTTATTTCGTGAAATACTCTTTACTGATGTGTTTCGTGTTTGATGTACACATAAAAACACTGCAAATGCTTATAAAAATCAGTTCCTTTGCCACATATAATTAGTACTTCTACAGGGTGTTCGGAAAGTCACTGTGCACTTATATATGTATATGATTACAAAACTGCACAGTACCCTGTAGTATTAATATATATGCACATACTGTTTTAGAATTAACACATCGTTAGAAATGAGAGTAAAACATCTATTTTATATAGAATGTCTTCAATGAAGAAAATCTTTACACAACGTCAAAATATCTACTGTAAAAAGATACTTTACACCCCAGGGAGACCAGGACCAGAGTGGAAGTTCCTACGTCATGGCCGCTCATCCCTCTTTCTTTCTCACTACGGAGAGTTTCTAGTAGTATCCGACAGGTGTCGCAAAGTGTGGTGTCCTTTGTTAGGGTCGTGGACGGAGTTTGACCTTTGTTTAATGTGGAACGGATTCTAGACTTAGGGCAATGATGGACGATTGCTGGGCCATTGCATTGTTGCCATGGAAAACATTCGTATCGTTGTCTACTGTAGATATTAACAGATTCTCTGTCAGGTAAGCGAGATCTTGATAGGCCAAGATTTGTGTTAGGCTTCTCTAACACAAAGCGTGGGTTCGATAAACGACGGCTAGCGGGGCTGTTGACGGAGGGGTTCTCCGTCTCCTGAAAAGATCCTTCGCGTTAGCCTACTGATATACAACGTCTGGTTAACTTCCAATAGACCCAACTTTTAATGGCTGGCAGCATGTATGGTATACCAGTT
The DNA here is from genome assembly GCF_004210375.1 of Tachypleus tridentatus. Lineage (NCBI taxonomy): Eukaryota > Metazoa > Arthropoda > Merostomata > Xiphosura > Limulidae > Tachypleus > Tachypleus tridentatus. The sequence continues at coordinate 114,937,411 of NC_134830.1, forward strand.
TGATGAAACGAGACGACTGTATAATAACAAACTAACGTCACGTGTATCTTTTCAGGGTAATGTTTTAAAGATCAGCCTTTATTCTTATTGTCATAATGTTTCGTGGTCATAGTGCTTATAAGTTGTCATAAAACAATGAAGCTGCTTTACATATAAATGCATATTGGTGTCTTAAGACAGACAGAGAAGTTTTATACTAATCGTAGAAACCATTTTTCTTGACATATGTTGACATTTTCAATACGTTCAGATAAAGAATAGCCTTCTCTTCCTGCTTTTGCTTATGACAAAGAAGATAACGTGTTACAAGATATTCCAAATATAATTTTTATTTTATGTATTTGCACTAGCATATTTTGGTTTTAAAGTAATCTAAGATTAGTCAAAGTAACATTTGAATGATTGAAAATTAATTTGTGATCTTCAAATAATAAGAAATTGTATGTATCATAAATATAAGGTGTACAGAAACATTTAAACTTATTTTAATTTTAAACTACAGTTACAGTTAACCATTTGTAATATCTCTTTCCATATGTTAAATATTATCTAGTGCTGTTTTTTAAACTTAAATACCTGTTGCTTCTCAGTTTAAATACTAATGTCTTGCTTTACTTTTGGATCTTTGTTATATTTTGTTGGAAGTTCTATTTTTTATAGACAAAAATGCAAAAGTACATTTGAAAGGTGGACTGAACATTTTTTCCCAGTGTTGTTCTTATTTCATTCTGCCATGTTTTATTTCCATAGTTGTTTATTTTTTTTATAGTAAGAATTCGTAACTTAGGAAACTTTTGTTCAGTGTTGTCTCTGAAAGTATTTATGGTTAAACAAGGCCTTTGTGACTTCTTATTTTCAGTGTGGCCGTAAGCAGTGGAGCCAGTGACTCCTGTCAGTCCAGTGATGCTGCTAGTGTTTCAGAGCCATGCTCACCAGAATGTCCAGCTTCTCCAGATATTCCTCAACCTATGCCCCCTCTTCCTGCTTCTCTGTCAGAGGAAACTAGTGACAACTGTCTACTTGACAGTGATGATTTTGACAGCATTAATTTTGATGTTTTGTCAGGCAGACATTGTTCTCAGGATAGTATACCTGAAGATTCTTGTGTGTATCATAATGATGTTTTCCTTCAGTGTGACACAGTCCATCCCAAAGATGTGTCAGACTTGAGTGAACATAATTTAGAATCTAAAAATTTTGGGGACCAGGTCAACTCTTATGATGTTTCATCAAGGGAACATATACAAAGAGATTTTAGTGAAACAAAGAATTGGATTCATACTTCAGTCACTACTTTTAAGACATTAGATGTGAAAGAATGTGAAAAGCCTCATGTTAAAAGTAACTTTCAGTTTTCACATAATTCATTTTCTAGCCCAGGTTTTACATTCTCGTCGCTCACTAGCCAAACACCAGTTGCTGCCTCGTTATTTTGTAGCCAATCCTCTACTGCCACATCATCAACTTTTAGCCATTCAACTGCCAGTTCTCAGGTTCAGTCAACCCTAGTATGCAATTGGTTGAACTGTGCTTCTGAGATAAACTGTCCAAGTGAACTTGTGGAGCATATCCGTAATGTCCATGTCGACACCCAGAAAGATACAGAAACTGTTACTTGTTTGTGGAAAGGTTGTAAAGTGAGTATGGTAACTTGATTCTGTAAATAAGAATCATGATGCAGTTTTCATGACTGGTTTTTAAATATATGCCTGTTTTTGTACTTTCATCAGTGATTAATAAAGAATTCGTAGTGATTGTACAGATGTGCATTATGTTTATTTATCATTCCATTGCTGCTAAATACTTAGTAATGATAAGAAGATTAACAACTATTGAATTGTTCATATAGTAAGTATCTGCACATGAATTATCAAAATAATATATGCAAATTAAGAACTGTTATTTTGGTATTTATGTTTTACACATTTTTTTTTGCACTATTCCATAATTGTTAATTATCTTACTACATTAGCTTACTAGACAGTTTGAAGTTCAAATAACATTTTGCATTTTTTACCTTTATGTTTAGCATGATGTTAATCAATAAAACGATATTTACAGTAATATGATACAATAATTTGCTGGTTGTTATGTACCTTCTTTGTGTGTTTAGGTATTGTGTTTCAAAAATTAATTCTTCTGAAAAAAGGTTTCAAATATATAATAAGTATTAATTACCAAACAGCAACTTAGATTTAATAGACATCATTTAGGTACAGATAAACAGCTAGGAAATCTCCTCAATCCATTGAGATATTGTAATTGGTGTGGATTTTTGTTTTAAGTATCACGTTTTTAAATAAGGTGATTTTCTTAGAAATAAAAGCCATAGATTGATTTGTTTATGCATATATATCATTTTTTGTTAAGACAGCAAATTAAAACAAAATTAAGTTTACTATCTTAATAAAAGTTACTATGCAGTTTGTTGAAGTTTTGCTCTCTACTGACTATCAGCTTATATAGGATATAGTGTCGATTTAAATGTGCAGCTTTTGTTTTTCAGAGTGGTTGTTCACTTATGTATAATGAGGTTACTTAAGCTGTTAAAATTTAGATTTTAAGCTGAGTTCTAACCAATTTGTATACATTGACAAAATGTAGAAACTTAAATATATTTGATTAGTCTTTAAATCCATGTAATTTTTTTTCAAGATATAAAGACTGTTGATCTTCTGTCTAACAAATCTTTTCTTAAATCAATGAATACTGGAGAACAACAGGTTAGGTGATACACACACAACAAACCAGTATATTGAACTTTTAAAGAAGATCATTTTATGTTTCTTTTAATATAAAATGATTAATCATCCATGACTGCAAGAAATGACTTGTTAATAAGCTGCTAAACTTCAGACTTGTATAAAGATTCATTTGTTGTGTGATAAGACGTAGCTGACCAATGACAGGTACTGGATGACTTATTAATAAACTGCTGAATGAATATTTTAAATGACATACAGTTTGTTTCTCATGGAAAATAAAACTTCACAACTGATTTTAAAATATGGTGCTTTTCCACTATGTTTACTTGTCTGGTTAAGAACAGTGGCATGTAAGAGAAAGTAAGTTTAGATAATTTCCTAACCAAAGCAAGCTCATAATGCAATTCAAGTCATAATAAAATCTGTTTAAGCCTGATTTATGTATAACATAAATTTGTGTGTATAATTCTAAATTACTGGTTAAGGTTAATGTAATTAGTAAGGAAAGCTGAAATTAAGGTGAAATATTTGATATATGAATCTTGCATTTAACTGAATTCCATCACTAAGTCTTGACAGTATATTTAAAAATATAAGTAATGTCTCATGAGACTTGGGCAACAAATGAAGGAGTTATATTATACTTCAACTCATATGCACTATAGTTGTTTTTATTTATAATTATTGATCTTTAACAAGCTGTTAAATCAGAGTTTTGTGTGGAGTGTATTTTTTGTGGTTAAAAATGACTGGAAGATAAATATATCAGCATGAAACATGATTAGACATACCTTATAATTTTTATTTGGTCATGGCATATGAAGAATTATAGTAGGAAATGATGATACAAGAAGTTTTTGAAATGGAATTTTGCCCAAAATATAGTTTTATCTATTCTATTTTATCTTACAGTTCGACAAAACTTCATTTCAAGATTTAATACTATTAGATATATATGTAGTAATTAATATATAAAGATGTTATTTGGATATCCTGTACAAGCAAGCTTTTGATGTATCCAAACAAAATGTGTATTTTTGTCTTTTTCATGTGTAATAATAATAACAAATAAATAAAAATAATTTAAGAAACACAAGATGTAATGACAAATATGTTTACAAATGTAAGCAACAGAAGGTGTGAAATAACATGTTCACTAATGGGAATAGTAGAAGATGCAGCATGCCAAATAAGTGTGCTAATATGAACAGAAGAGAGTATGGTATAACCAGTAAGTGTACTAATGTGAATAATATAGTGTATAGTATAAGAAATATGTGTATTAATTAAAATATAAAAATGTTAGATATTGCATACAAGTGTACTTCTGGGGTACCGTGTATAAGAATGATAAATAAATAAAAATAATATGAAAAGTAAAATATGGCATAACCAACATGTACACTAATTTCAACAATGAAAAATGTCATTAGATATCACATACAACTGTATTTCTGGGATACTGTGTATATTAATGATAAATAAATAAAAATAATATGAGAAGTAAAATATAGCATAACCAACATGTGCACTAATTTGAACAATGGAGAATGTGGTGTAAGAAATGGGTGTTTTAGCTTTAAGTAGTGTTTACAAATGACAACAGCAGCAAAAGATGTAGGCCTTGCAAAAGCAAGAGCTAAAACAGTGAAATAAGTAATTGGGGAAGCAATAATATATTAAAGTAAAAGTAGTAGTTCTTTTTGAAAACAGTAAATCTAACATAGTGAGATGAGGCATAAAATTACAGTTTTTGCTAGAATAAACGGTTGAAGTAACAAGATATTAAACTGAAGGACAATGTAGTTCTCGAAAGCAGCAGGAACTTATGAAATGAGGCATAAAATTACCAGTTTTTAATGTAACAATATTTTAAATATCAAAATAACTTTGTTTCTTATATTAAATTGTGAGTTATCAGTGACAAGACTTGACATAACATATTGTCGACCAAAGTGTGTGTTAGTGTCTTATTTGTGATAATTAATATCACTTTATAAATGATGGATATAAAAATTTAATTAGCTATTATTCTTGAATTTAAGTTGAATCCCAGTTTTCTGCTAAAGTCTAAGAAGATCTGACCACAGGATATTTTCCTGTAAATATGCTACATATTAGAAATTTTAAAATGAAATTTACTTAAATACTGTATTTTTAGAACAAACTAGATTTATTTTCATCCAAAATTGTTGGACATTAAAAGATTCTGTTAATTTATATGTAGTTTGGTGTAATTGTTAAAACTAGACAAAATGTACAGGTGCTGAGTAATATAATTATATTTATATCAAAGTACATTTTCTTTTCCTGTTGTTAGGTATATTTCTTTTGAAAATTACATGATTATATACCTTCTATAAAGATTGACAACTCTCATTTTACATGTTTTGGCAGAAATTTGGCACAGAAATTATTCGCCAATAGAGGGGTGGTGTTCAATGCATAAATTTATATAGGGAATAATTGGTAGCTCTGTTCTAACTATAGTAGAATTATGTATTAAGTTAGGGCATCTGAGACATTATATATATCTATACACGTACATAATTAGTACTATATTATACATATAATACTTTATTATATATATGTTTGTGTATGTGTGTGTGTGTGTGTACATATATATATATATAGTAATAGTAGTAGTAGTAAAGATTTCATACAAGTTCATTTATGTTTTAGGGCAGTAATAATTATGTAATGAGAGTTTAGTGACATACTTAGTTGAAATTTAACTAAATGATCTTCAGTGACTTTCATCATAGATTTCAAAAAATGATCAAAATGAAAGAAAAAAACTCACCTTTTATGTTTTACACTTTACAGACATTTTTATACTTTACACATTGGTATAAAAATAATATTTGGTACAAAAGAGAATGATATATATCTTGCTATATTCTTAATTTCCTATGATTTATATTTATTTCCAAGAGCTTTTCTGACATCAAAGACTAATCATTGGCATCTCGTGCTGTGCTTTTATAGATAGATTTAGTGCATCTGTGTGACAGCTGCTTTGAATATGAACAATCATACTTTGATATTAGTTGATAGGCACTAATTTTAATCGGAGATGTTTGTTCTTTAGTTTACCAAATTGGTGGTTCATTGAACACTACAACCATTTTTTACTTTGCTTTCTGTATTCAAGATTTATGGGAAAAGAAAACTGAGGTGATGCATCCAAGGCATATATGGTGCCAGAGTTTACAATTCATATGTAGTCATGAGTCAAAGAAACATAACTTATCAGTTTGTATGATTATATTTATTTGAAGCTTTTTGACATTTGGAAGTAATTTTATTGAGTTTTTTGTGTAAACAATGTTATTTCCTGTAAAAAACTTAAGCAGATGATTTAGCAAAAAAGTATAAATAGATTTTAGTCAGAATGTATGTGTGCTTGAAATCAGAAGTGTACTTATAATGTCATAATTTCAGGGTAAATGGTGAATGGGTAAAGGCTTTATATTCATAAGATGGCTAATATGGGTATTAAAACTTTAGTTAATGTCATCATGAATTACTTCACCATAGGTAGAGGCTTTAATATCAATGAATTATTTGACTGAGGACATTTTCTACAATGAAATATTTCTCATTTGATAGTTTTATCCAACAGTTAACATACATAGTTCCTGAACAAAGATACCTCTCAACTTTATCTATTTTTATAAGGTGTCAGTTTTATTTAGGAAAAGTTACCTGTTTTAGGCCCCCCTCCCCCCAAAACAAATAGTGGGAATTTGTTGCCTACTGAAAGATGGTTTTGAATGATTTAAATTAATGTATGTTTTAACGTGAAGCTTAAATTTTACTTGTGATAGTGTATCTTTGAGTAGAAACGTTACAATATTGAAGAAATGTGGCAGTCCGGTGTAAAAAGTGATGTACTTGTAGAACACCATATGTTATTGTTCTGCAGTGAAACTGTTTATATCTTTATGACATTAGGGCATGCCTAAGGTAATTGACTTAAAAAAAAAAAAACATTTTCAACCTATGACATTGTTGTAATGTCTCCCTTGTTCATCTTACAGCATCTCTAAATTTTGTAAATAATATTTAATATTTTTGACTTGAGTGGCACCCTAAGATTCATACATAGCCATCCCTAATTTAGAATTGATTACCAAAGTACTTACTGCCTTCACGATTAAACTTGACTGTTCCTAAAGGCCTAATATTATTATTATTCATTATATTATTTTTAGTATAGGTATAAAGGTGTTCCTTTGTATTGGTTTATTTTGGGCTTGAGTTGTTGTATAAGTAAAAAAAAAAAAAATTCTCAACCCAAACGAGCCGTTTTTACATATATATTAGTCTGTGCGGGGCCTGGCATGGCCAAGTGCGTAAGGCGTGCGCTTCGTAATCTGAGGGTCGCGGGTTCGCGCCCGAGTCGCGACAAACATGCTCGCCATCTCAGCCGTGGGGGCGTTATAATGTTACGATCAATCCCACTATTCGTTGGTAAAAGAGTAGCCCAAGAGTTGGCGGTGGGTGGTGATGACTAGCTGCCTTCCCTCTAGTCTTACACTGCTAAATTAGGGACGGCGAGCACAGATAGCCCTCGAGTAGCTTTGTGCGAAATTCCAAAACAAACAAACAAACAAGACTGTTCCTAAAAACTGAAAGTGTAAAATGTGTTAATATTATTACTTGAACCTTAAATCTTCCAATCCATAACCTGATATAATAACTGCTAGATCACATCAAGTCCACAACTTTTATAACAACGTAATCACTATTTATATTTCCAACATATAAAGTTGGTTACTTGCAATTTAGGGATATTATTCCTTATACTAAACTCTCTTGATAATAAAACTTAGAGAATGTAATGAAGGTTTATTTGTTTTTATTTATCAATTGAACTTACAGATGCGTAAGTTTCGAAAGGTATTTCTCGAGGATTTTTCTTTTATTTGCAAGCCCAGGTTTTCGTATGGGAAGACATCTATCTTACTGATGATGCATGGAACGTTTTGTCTGAGCGATTTATTCCAGTCAGCATTGTGGTTGATTATTATTTCAAGTTTTCCGTCGTTTATTCTCAGTTATACTTTTTAGTGCGTTCAAAGTTGAAAGTTAGAAAATGTTTAGAAGTTTTTTGAAACAATTTTGAAAATAGAACTTGTTTTTACTTGTGTAATTATACGGTATGTTTTAGTTTTTATACCATCATCTGTCACGTTGTAAAATTTGTAGTGGAGTAACTTTAAAGGACTTGTGCATTAGATGTCTTTTTTGATATACCTATTCATTCGTTCTAGGACTAACACATTTTAAAATACTAAAACTAGACTCGTGTACATTTATTTATACGTTACGTGTTATTTCAGGTGTACAATCGGCCTTCATGCTCTCTTAGCTGGCTACAGAGGCACATGTTAACTCATGGAGGAAACAAGCCCTTCAAGTGCATCGTCGACGGCTGCGGAAACAGGTTTACTTCCCAGAATGCCTTGGAAAGGCACGTGAACTCTCACTTCAACAGCGTTCCCGCATCTAGTGCAAACAAGACCACCCGAGCCAAGGATGATAGTTTTAACAAGTTGGTCAGGAGGAAGAAGATTCGACATCGTCAGAGATGTTGGCAAGGTAGGAAGGATTCTCACTCGGGGAAAAGTGAGTCATTTAGAATGTCTGCCATCACAACCACCATGAAAAGAGAAGTGGTAGTATAAATATAATATTCGAACTCGTTTTAGCTTTATGATACAACAATATGACGTGAAAATTTGTCCATTTTAATCGTGTTATGCTATACATAAGCGAGAAATAGTAGTCCAAGAAATGGAAACATCCTTTAATTATTCGTAAAGTACCAGCGAATGATGGCGATTAGAGTACAATAATGTTAGATTTGTTGTTAGTTGAGCACAGCTGTTTCCCACTACTTTTGAACAAATATAGCATGAAATTTAGCACCTGGTTTAACTTAGCATTTGCTTTATCACAATATAATTTTGTGGTGGAGTTAAATTTCCAATCAAAAGATGTTATTTCTTAGAAGTTGTTGAACCAAAGTAAAAATAAGAGGAGTCTATACTTAACATCCATGATTTTTGCTTTACTTCAGATGTCATTCGCCGTAGATACGAAAGAAAATGTTATCTGTTATGATTTTAGTCATACTGTTTTTATATTTGATTCTGAAAGTAAGTGTGTCCCTTGTAATGTCTCAACAGTAACCTTTATAATACATATATCCTGCGATTGGCACGACACGAATAGCTACTTATCCAGCACACAAACTTTAGAGGTAAATTTACCTTCGAGGATAATAAATCCGTTGTATGTCAGGCTGTTCTTTCATGTTTTATCTTCATTTTTGAATATTAAAACTAGAACTACCAAGTAGACGGTCTCTCGTAAGTTTTCGGACTTACAACTTCAAATTCGAGATTTGATTCCTTGCAATGGACAGGGTGCAGATAAGTCCATTCATTATGTAGCTTTGAGTTAAAACAAGTTTACAGAGAACCTTTCAGACTTCGTCGGACATTTGTGTGTAGAGTACGAGGTTTATAATAGCCTTTTGTGTTATAACTTCAAACAAAATAACGCCATCTCGTGAAAGAAGTTATTTGTGTATGATATTCAAAAAAGTTTACAGCTGATTGACCAAAGATCGTAGTGGGAATGTGTGACGATTTTTACTGATATGTAAGTAATAACGCGTTTTAAAGTATATGAGGTACATCGACAAATGTGCAATTACGTTTGAAAGGTTTTGTTTTTACAGACACGTTGATCAGAAAAAGAGTAAAAAGAAATTAATCTCCACATATAGCTTGAAATATTTTCAAATAGTTGGTGTTTTATAGATACTCTAGCGTTCGAATCTGATTTCATAAAGATTTACAAACTTCTTATTTCAAGACAAAAAAAAAAAAAAACTTTCCAGGGGACTTTAGATCTGGAAATGCCAGAAAAACTAAAATTAAGGAAATAAGTGTCAGTAAAATTATTAGAAAGAAGAAATATCGATAGAAAAAGATGTAAATATCAGGGTATTTATTAATAACAACAAGAAAACTTCGAACGTCAGTGGTTGCTGTAGACCGATGTTTAATGTTTACCGTTTACATGCAAGTACCGCTTGCATGGGTTGTATTCATTCACTGGCTAAAAATGACGGTTTTATGGAATATATAAAACATACACGCTGTACGTGTTGAAGTATATGTGTGACCATTTTAGTCTGGTAAAATGAAGATTCAGTGCCCATGGCCACCCCATGTTACGTTCTTTTGCATCACGCATACCCTACACGTTCTGGAAAGATATAAACATATATATATTTGGAAAATCTCTAATTTTACGTTCTTGTTATTTTTTTATGGTTCTTTTATTTTACTACAATGTTATAAAGTTACAAAAACACGTTTGTTTAACTTTTAACCGAAGAAGAATAATATTTAAAAGAGTGAATGAGCCCATTGTTTGGAAATAGTTTCAAATTATTATAGTAAATTTTAAGAGAAATTCACCAAGAATAAATACATATATAAATATTTTGATTTAGTATTTTAAGGCTTAACTTACGTTTTTAGTAAATAGTTAAGAGCTTGTTTTATTAATTTTGTCTTTCTCTTTCTACCAATATGTTCGTAATATTTCTATAGATAGTTTCTTTGAGGGTTTAAGTTTATTGTATTTAGTGCGTAAAAGAGATGCAACATTTAAAAATAATAATAAAGAGGGCCGAGGGCTGCCTTGGAAAGCTCATTGTTTTAACCATATAATAGTGATTTGTCTGTCAGCCATTTAGTAGATACAAACGTAGCATCATATAAGCCAGGCTAAACGTTGCAAATTGTACTGTCATGACATCAGTAAAGCCTGTGCATGCCAACAATAATTATGCATCCTCTGGTCTACAACATAGCATGGAATATGAAGTTCAAAAGCAAGACCCATGTATACCTACCTGTATTACGTTGATTACAAAATGTCGTGAAAAATAGATACGTGAACATTATTCAATATTTTCATAGCTGCGAAACCTAAGTGTTAGAGTAAACGATACACTTTTGGTTAAAACTTCATTAGTTAGCCCTCTCGATGTCAGAATCATCACATCCTATCAGTGCATTTATGGAGGATATTTTGTCATAACAAAATAAATTACAATTTATACTAGAATCGTTTTCAATTGTGACACTCGATGTGGTTAAAAAGTTTGTATATTTCAGAACTTCGTGAAAAGCTGTGTGAGGGTTATCTGTGCATGTCCATTTTTAATATTGAACCGATAGACTAAAGGGAAAATTGCTAGTACAATTCTTGAAATGTGTTTTGTCTTACCGAATAATGTTGTTTGGTCGTCATCCTTATAGTGCAAACACAGCTCCAAAGTGCGGAGTGCGCTTTTGCAGAAACAGGTCGCGAACCATGAACTCGATGACTTATAGCCCGGACAAACTAACCATTAGGTCAAGTCCAGTCCTTGTTCGAACATCTAGTGCACAAATATTTTTTAGTTTAACAGTTGAATGCTTTGAAGGTGGTACAAAATCTTCAGAAATAAAATTCTAATAAGATATTTTCGTGCATGGATCTAAACTGTGAATAAGTGTGTATGTTTTGACTTTAGATTCTGTTTACTTCAATTATAATTTTGTTGGATTTAAAAAAACATAGAAATGGAAAAACATTGTAACTAGCTTTAGTTAGAAACATATATTTAATCGTTCAATATCACTGCTGGAAAACTTATTAATTTTTGTGGTTTTACTTCTATGTTTCTTGTCATTTTACAAACTTGCATCTCTGTACAAATTCTTGCAACTTTTTTGTTGATTAATTCGAAACAATCCTTTTAAGATTCTGTGTTGGAATTCTCTGTTACCTGTCTGGATACTGAAACTAGATTTTCAAGGAGTAATTCTGAAACATTCGATGCTGCATTATTTAGAATAGTTTTTATGATAAACCTTTTGCATGACTTCATCAATTAATTTAGCAAGTTTGCTTTGACCTCTAAATTAGCCCACCAGTTGACCTCTGGTTCCGCATCACAGCCTTTAAATTAAACAGATTTCATAACTATCCGTTAATGCGTGTTATCCAAAGTAATTACTTATGGATTTTTGTTATAAAATTCCGCATACCACGTACTGTAGATTGACGAGGGGGGAACTGTTTCGAAAATGAGGTAACATTGAGCTCATAACAGTGTGTTTATTGAACTTTCATAGACTGAGTGTTCAAGAGCTCTGTTGACAAGTTTTATTTATTGTGCGCAAAGTGTAGCGAGAAAAGAATAATATATATAGCTTTCATCACTGAGAAACACCTCTAACCATTACGTAATGAGGTTATTTAGTTAACCTGAGCAGAATGTGCTTACGTGGTCTACCGAGGCGCGTAAGTTTTATAAACTTGTACACATTGCGATTTCTCTGTGAAAATGAGTGGTCAGTCATTTTGTATACCGTGCAGTACCAGAGTAGTTTTCTAGTTCATTACGATTCCGCTGTTTAACAAACTACAAAAAGATGAGCCAATATTGTTCTTTAAAAAAAAACAACAAGTTAAAGCCCAAAACTTTCAAAATATAATTGGGAGAGTATTTGGCTTAACATAATTCGAGCAATTCGACTTTTAATATACATAAATAAATATTAACAATATATGTATATATATTTATATATTATTAAAAGAACAACAACTACTACATATTAAATTAAGACTCTTGAATCTAAAAGAAAGTAAAGGTAATTTATAATTACACTATGCTTTTTAAAAATGTTATTCAGCATTTTTCGTTATCAATTAGAATTATCAGCCATAAAAAAATTAGTTAGTCCTGGGCTAAGAACGAAATGAAAAAAAAATTGAACATTATTACAGTATGTTTTTTGTTGTTTTTTTTCGAAATAGTATTTGTGTAGATGGTCACGTGAAGAAAAATGACGAAGTCCAAACACGAATTACTTCTCGGGGACTCGCCATCTCAGTCGTCTTTCATGTTCATAAGATTTCTAGTGTTAATTATTGTATGACTGAAGGTAAGTTATAGGAATTATTTTACAAACATTTAGCCGCAGGTTTTTTTTTTTAGTTTTGCTACGTTTTCTTTTCTCTACTTAGAAGTCTGCTGAATAATCTTCTAAAAAAAGGAACTTTAAATTTAGCTGGTTGTAAAAGGCTTAATGTGGATGCTATATAACTTGAAGTTTCAAAGTTATAAACTCCATTATCATATCTTACATTAATGCAACTAGTCGAACAGTAGTAGTCAAACATTAACAGTTTGATATATATAGTATTATTGAGAGTGTTACGGATTAGTTTTGTCGTCTCGCTGTAGATCAGAAACATTAAAAAATACGTAATAGAGCATAGTGTCAATAAATATACAAAATAGAATACAGTGTAATTAAATATAAATGGAGAACACGCACAAAATAAACACAAATAATGGCAAAGGTATGAAAATGTCATTATTTAAATGAAATTAAATAACTTGGAGAACATTTAAAAATCAAAAACAAGTTGGCCGAATACATTTTCTTTTTCTCTTCCTAGATTACGTCTGTAGTTGTTAAACGGGTTATTATACCCTAGTGGCAGACAGTGATCTTCACTTTCATGCCTAACGAAATCTGTTTGGGGGGGGATACGTAACTTCGTGTGACGTTTTCCACACCACGTCTGAAAGAAAGAGGAGCGAATAATTTTTTTTTTATCATTTATGGTTTATAAGGAGTATATTAAAAAAAATAGTACTCTGTATTTGTTGCTCTTGAGATTGTGTACACAATAAAGACAAGAAATGGTTACAACTGTGTTTCAAGTGGTAAGTGTTTTTCTTGCATATAATGTCCTGTTGGATTTTCATTCTAATGAAGTTTAGAAATATAAATACACCGTTAAATGAAGTTTTACTTGCATGGTATGTGTGAAATTGTAGCTATAAAATTTGAAGAAACCAAATTATTGTTTAATTATGTGTGAAAGTAAAAAATCCAATTTTATTTGAGATCTAAATCTGCGGTTCAGGCAAACAAGTTTATAGGAACCAAGTTATTAATATTTGTTGTTCTGTTGTTAATTCATGAGTAATGTCTGAAGCCCCCCTTTTTTTTTTTTGACGAAATACTGTTATCACCTGCTGGCAGGATGGTCAAACTTCCTGCGCGGTTCGTTGTGTTATGTGCATAGGTGGCGCTAATGTACTTAGCTTGACATTCTAACACCTTGCTGTTAAATTTCTTTTGCGTGGTAACGATCCCTATTAAAACGCCAGTGTGTTCCGACTGCTGTTAAATCGCACTTGTGTTGTTCAAGAGGTAAACAAAAGAAAAAAGTATTCATGAAGACATTGTAAATTTTGACACAATTGTGCTGACACCTATGTTCAGAATTAATCAGAGTTCAACTCTCAGTTTTTGTTTCTTTAAAACCCCGTGAGTTGTTATCTTTATCATCGAAATCGATTAATTTTAAAACATTTCAACACATCAATTTCATACCAAGCCTGGTTTGAAACATACGATATTTTCATAATTGTAAAAATCTTTAGAATGGAAATTACTGACACATTTTAATTTCATTTAAATCGGTTGTTCTTGTATTATAAACTCCGACAATCTCAAAGCCCCCTACTGGTAAGCCTATGGATTTACAACGCTAAAATCAGAGGTTCGATTCCCCTTGGTGGACTCAGCGGATAGCCCGATGTAGCTTTGCTATCAGAAAACACACATACACACAATCTCAAAAACAAAATCCTAACATTGAATTTTAGTGAATATTGCTCAGTTTCGGATGTCATATGCCGAGAGTAAGGAATCTAGGCAAGAAGTAAATGTAAAGCATTGAAAAACATTATTATAGCCCAAAAATAGCGAAGTTAATAAAGTAATAATTGAACAACATTGTATTCTCAAACTGAAATTAACCACCATTTTATATGTCGTATCTACCTAAAGACTTAACCTTACTATATTTTCTTGCCTGCGTCATTGGGTATTACAGATAGGCAGAACAACATTTCTCGCTTATGTTTTGACTGGTTTCCCAAGTTGAACCATTAATTATAGGTAACAGATAAAAGTGTAATAATACAATAATATTCAGGCGTAGTTGCCCGAAATCACCATTAAATTCTATCTTTTGTTTTCAGTTTCCCAAAAATCTACAAAATAAGCGTTTTTACACAGTATATTTAGTTTACATACTTTGGCTTAACTGAAAATCTTAAAGATTAGTATTTCATTGAAGATTTTGATCTTACTTTAAAATCAATAACAAGTCATGAAAATTAGATTATGTTTAATTTTCAAAATATAATAGCCCATCATCATGCGATCGTGCCTATAAACGTAAAAAGTATACACCTGTATAACTAAGAATAAAATTTACTTAGAATTTTAACGAGGTTTCCGACTGTCAATTAGGCCTAAATGAATCAGCGTGTTTTTATTATTCTGCCAGAGATTGTGTGAAATGTTTAGCTGTCTCAAAGTCTCTGTAACTATTCTTAATGAGTAACTGAAATCTTACGCCACATTCCCGTTGCGTATTTGAGGAAATTGTGTATAATTAGACCTTAATAAACCAGTGTAATTCTACGATATTGTAGGCCCGGCATGGCTAGGTGGTTAAGGCACTCGACTTGTAATCTGAGGGTCGCGGGTTTGAATCCCCGTCACACCAAACATGCTCGCCCTTTCAGCCGTGGGGGCGTTATAATGTGACGGTCAATCCCACTATTCATTGGTAAAAGAGTAGTCCAAGAGTTGGCAGTGGGTGGTGATTACTAGTTGCCTTCCTTCTAGTCTTACACTGCTAAATTAGGATTAGGGACGGCTAGCGCAGATAGCCCTCGTGTAGCTTTGCGCGAAATTAAAAACAAATCAAATTCACATTGTTTTGGTTACATCCAATAGATATTTCAGATAAATACTATCTTGATGTAATTTCAAACATACAGACTTGAAAATTTACCACTGTCAACTGCGGTGAATGTTCTGCATCAGTTCTTATTCTCATTGGAAAAATGTAGAAGACTAGTGAACTTAAAAATTTTTTTGAACACTGAACGAAATGGTTGAGGGCTTGAGTTAACGAAGACAAGTTGAATGCAGTGGTTCGATTTTTTTTTCTCATTTTTGCCTCAAGAGCTCGTCATTTCCTAAGGGAAGGAAGAAAAAGAAAGTTTATTGTCCGTGTGATAAAATTGGACGAGTACTTCCTCTTCTACCCTGTGTAGAATTATATTATTTGGTCATTGGTTTACTGCAACCTTTTCCAACCTATGTGTAGGCGAGCAGAAATACAATTAAAACAACAAAAAAACAAACAAACAAACAAACCGCTACAATAAATACAAACTCATTCCACCATTTGTTTTATTGGACTTTTATGAATCGGGGTTTTAGGGAACGGCAACAGTTAAGTAGGATATTGACTGTTTTTGTGCTTTAACATGCGTCACTCCACGTGTGAGTGAAATCAAGTGCTCTACAAGGAGGTTCGGATCCTGTCGTGGACGGAAGGATATATATTTAGGCCCGGCATGGCCAGGTGGGTTAAGGCGTTCGACTCGTAATCTGAGGGTCACGGGTTCGAATCCCCGTTTCACCAAACATGCTCGTCCTTTTAGCCGTGGGGCGTTATAATGTGACAGTCAATCCCACTATTCGTTGGTAAAATGATTAGCCCAAGGGTTAACGGTGAGTGGTGATGACTAGCTGCCTTCTCTCTAGTTTTACACTGCTAAATCAGGGACGGTTAGCACAGATAGCCCTCGTGTAGCTTTGCGCGAAATTAAAAAACAAACAAACAATCTACAAGAAGATCTGCCTATCTATTCCCCCTATTGTTTTAATACTTTATTCTGTGGTCAGGGCAGTGCACGGGAGTTCAAATTTGACCCCTTTTGAAAAGATTGTGCATTATATATTATACATGTGTGTGTGTGTGTGTGTAGAAAATTAACAGTGATAGAGTTAAGTAAATTAATTAAAATCAAAAGGAAGGACTGCGTTAAAAACAGCAAATCTAAACCTCTGACTAATTATACTAGTTTGTTTTCACCAAAAACAAGCCGAAACAAAAATAAATTAATGCAATTTATTTGTTATTTTAATTAATTTTTATTTCAGCTTGATTTTGGTTACAACAAACTAATATAGATAAATATATATACACACACCATATTAACATGTGCATGCATCGAACGTATATAAACAAACAGCATCTTACTCGCCAATGTGGCCAATGTGTATAAAGTCGTTACGGGAGGGTCCATGCTCCTGCTTGTCCTCCTGTACATGCCCCTGCGTCTGGTGTTATAAATGTAACATAGGTTGGGGAAAGGAATCTCAAATATACCGATTAGTTAAAATGGCGGTGATAAAGAAACGCTTTCATCCTGCATTTTTAGTTTTGTGTTCGATATCAACGCCACGTGAACTTTATAAAACTCTCATTGTCTGTGATCTGTAATAAGTTTCATCGATATATGTTTAACCACTGACTTGAGTAGTATAAATTATAAATACGACACTCAACACTCCAACGAACCTTAAAAATATCGGATGTATGGAAATACGAATTTTTACAGATTTCCTCATCATATGAAGAACTTGATGCATAATACCACCTGTGTATAAAACCCCTCGAAAAAGAAAATATTCACGTTCGTGTCGTGACGTGCAAGTGCTCGCATTACCTCTCTCTCTCTCTTTAATTGTTTGGGTATATAAATTTTGTATACCCGGGAGGGTCAGGTACACTGGTACACTAGACCTCTTCCTCCTTCCTTTTCATTTTTAGGGTGGACTGCATAGTATATTTAAAGTTGATACATGAGGGCCAGAGTGATAAACATTACTCAGGCCCTTTTAAGGGCAATGCCCATGTGTATTGTACTTTCAGCAGATTCACTAAGTCTAGATCATAGGTGGCCTGTTTTATTTTAGCACAAATTTATTATTTTTATAATATTATTTATTAGTATTGTTATATTTTTTTATATATTATATTTATTATTATTATTATCTTTTGCCATTTTTTATTTATTTTATTATTATTGTTTTTTTACTTAATTTTAACTTAATGATCAAATGTATAAATTAATCGGGGAGAAGTGTTTAGGACTATCTTCATCATATATGCAGTATCTGTCTGGTTTACATAATAGTTCATTTTTCTCCAATTTTTATCAAAGTATTTTATTGTACTATGTAGAAGTCTATCTGCTATTGTTTGTGTGTTTGAATATTTATGCAAAAAATTTGAGGAAATGGTTTTAGGCACTCCAGATGCTGTCGTAATTAATGTATTTTGTAATGATTGTAATTTGGTATCAATTGTTCTTTACTTACGTTAAACCATGCCGGAGCTGCATAGTCTATTACAGGTCTTATATATGTTTTGTATATTTTAAGGATATTTTCAGGTGTTGCTCCACTGTCTTTACCATTTAGACTCCTAGCGTAGTTTGGTCTTCGCCAAATTTTAGATTTTATATTAATAACATGGTTTGTCCATGTAAGTTTAGAATCATACGTTAATCCCAGAAATTTTGCAGATGTAGCCATCTGGAGAAGTGCTCCATTCATGTAAATCTGTGGTTGTGCTTTTTGATGTTTCGTTGATTTTGAAAATATCACTAATTATGTCTTAGCTGTATTTATTTTGATTCTATATTTTTGACAATATTCACATACTCTGTTTAGTTGCGGTTATATGTTTGTGGCTGCTATTGCTGGTGTTGGGGCACTTTTCCAGATTGCTACATCATTAGCGAACTGTGACGAGTATCCATGGTTTGGGTCTTCAAGTGGCATATTATTCACATACATGATGAAGAGAATAGGACAAACCACCCCTCGTTGAGGAACACCAGCTTCTGGAGTGAAGAACTCCGAGAAAGTTCCCTCGACATTTATTCCTCATTGTCTGTTTTCCAGAAAGTTGAAAAGCTAGCGAATAATTCCACGCGGTATTCCCATTTCATTCATATGGAACTTTAGACCATTGTGCCATACAGTGTCGAATGTCTTCTCGATATCGAGGAAGCAAGCGACAGTGCATTCTTTTTTATTAAAGCTATTTATTATTGTTTCAGTTAGCCTAATTAAATGATCTGTCGTTTGTCTAAATTTTCTGAATCCGTTTTGTTCCTCATGTAATTTTGAAGTAATCTCTAAAAATGTGGAGAGTCTTTTACTTATTATTCGTTCGAGAATTTTACCTACACAGCTGGTCAGGTTGATTGGTCAATAACTGTTTGGCTTATTAGTCAATGATTGTTTCTTTTAAATTTCGCGCGAAGCTACACGAGAGCAATTTGCGCTAGCCGCCCCTAATTTTGCAGTGTAAGACCAGAGAGAAGGCAGCTAGTCATCATCATCCACCGCCAACTCTTGGGCTACTCTTTTACCAACGAATAATTGGATTGAACGTAACATTATAACGTCCACACGATTGAAAGGGCGAGCATGTTTGGTGTGACGGGGATTTGAATCCGAAAACCTCAGATTACAAGTCGAGTGCCTTAACCACCTGGCCATGCCGGGCCTTTAACCAATGAAATTGGTTAATTAGTCTACTGATGTTGCTGGAATTAAAGATAATAGTAAAGAGAATGTCATATGAAAGTTTACAAACATAATGCATCTATTTGACACATTTTCCACGAACCCTTCAACATTAAGAAGAGAGAGAATGTTTGCTAAAGTCCCCGTAGATAAAAGTTAGACCAGTGGTTCTGAGTGCACCCGTTTCTGTTGGTGGGGCCCGGCATGGCCTAGCGCGTAAGGCGTGCGACTCGTAATCCGAGGGTCGCGGGTTCGCGCCCGCGTCGTGCTAAACATGCTCGCCCTCCCAGCCGTGGGGGTGTATAATGTGACGGTCAATCCCACTATTCGTTGGTAAAAGAGTAGCCCAAGAGTTGGCGGTGGGTGGTGATGACTAGCTGCCTTCCCTCTAGTCTTACACTGCTAAATTAGGGACGGCTAGCACAGATAGCCCTCGAGTAGCTTTGTGCGAAATTCCAAAACAACAACAACTTCTGTTGGTGGACACATAAACGGTGATAAGTTTTTACGCACTAGTCGAATCGAATTGCAGTTATAAGGTAATCGTATACATTCGAATGTGATGTTAATTTAAAAAATAATCTCAGCACTAAATAATTGCATTAATGTAACATAAACTGCGTGACAACCAAGGTCTTGGGTCAGATTGTAAAATCTAAACTGGACACAGTTGAGATTACTGATTTGATTTTGTTGTGGTCAACCACTCGAAGAAATTAAAATATATATATATATATATATACATAGTTTTTCTAAAACGATGGAAGGTTTCAGTTCGTAATTTAGTTATATAGAAAGAAATATGGAAAAACTTGTTAATTAGATACCGGCTACTGAACTTCCTTAGTGATAACGGATTACTTCATTCTGGCGCAATAGAACCTGGCGACTTAAACACCTCAAAATGGTTAAGAGTTTTCCTTCTTTCTTTTCTTTTTTTTGAAAACTTGTTAATTAACTACTGACTGCTGAACTTCGTGCTCATAACTGATGACGTCATGCTGGTGCAGTAAATCTTGACCACCTAACGGGTTCTTGAAATCTTTATAAAGAAAGGACGAATTTAAAATGTGTTCTAAATACGGCTGGTGTGGATATTAAAACTTTAATTACAATAAAGTCCAGAAGAACGTTTCGAACTTCTTTGGTCTCTTCAGGACATCATGAAAGGACGAAATAATAAGCTGTATGAGATCGAACTGATTCCGTGGCTGTTGGTTGATTCAAGGTATTTGATGACACATGCTAACTTGTGTTTAATCTTTAACAACGTTATTTGCTTTCTTCAACGCTTACCAGAGTATATATGGATAGCAGATTAGTCCTTTACTTTGTTCGTAATCTCAAACGTGGTGTTTCAGATCCAGTCTAGACATCCTATTAGAAGGAACAGCAAACGTCAAGTTCGAACCTATAGATACGAATGAAATCTATGCACTGAGGCGAAGGGCTGTTATACACGCGAGCCATCTCTGAATGTATTACGCGCACATTGTAGTGAGCATCGCTTAGCTAGTAAAACGTGACGTAATGACGTATCGCAGTTTAAAAGGCAAATTTGTAGAACATAATCAAGTATCGATACTTTACTAAATAACGTAGTTCCGAATTCCGCTTATCGTGCAACGGAAATTTGAAATGATGGGGCCTTACCAGGAAAGTACTGTTAAAGTATTTGTTTGGAATGAAGCACAAAACTATACAGTGGGCTATCTGTGTTTTGCCCACCACAAGTATGGAAGCTCGTGTGTTTTGGTTTTTTAGTGTTGTAAGTTCGCAGACGTACTGGTGTCACCGCAGAAGCCCGTTAAAGCAGAGTAAAAAAATAATTGTTCATATTTAGATGAACTGAGAACTATGAGTAGGATATAACAGCGACGTCAACTACTGTTGAAGAAACGATATCTGTAGTCGAAAGGACTCTGTCTCTCTTTATTAATTGTTTTAATACCATTTATAATCAAGGAAAATGATCTAATGTAGTTGTAGAAATACATATTGAAAGAGGTGTATGGGAGTTGTGACTTTATATAATACTTCTATTGAGTAACAGTAACTCATATTTTCCCTAAGATTAAACATGCTTCCGATTTATAATTGACTTACTAACGCTGAACAGTAAACAAATCATTGTGTTAAGTTCAGTGAACCCGCTAAAATGTCTGTCAGTGTAAACGGAAGTACTTTTTTGAGTCAGTTGTACACAGGTTATTTGACTGAAATTTTTATAATATTGATTGTATACGTTCACACTTTTGTAGCGCTTTGAAGGTTTACCGAAAACTGCTCTAGTTCTGTTTTTACCGTACGTATACTAGAAACCATCTCGAAGAGCTACACAATGGGCTGTCCATCGCAGGGAATTAAACCTCAGATTTTAGCTTTGGTCCATCAAAGACGCTAAGTTGGATAACTGTAAACTAGCTTGATGATTCTAAACATATAAATGAGAAATTCAGAAAAGTATAAAGTGGCAGTCACTATCCATCTCTTTCAATTTGCAAAGATACAAAAACATCTAAAACAGTGTAGTGACATAAAATCCGAACCTGCGAAAGAAAGGGTCGACTTGGTAAAGTTCGAAATGTATGCCAATACCACTACTTGTTGTGTTGCTTTGTACTTCAGAACAAATAAAAAAAAATATTTATTAATTTGCGATAGTTACTCTGTTCAACAAGAAGTAATCCAGTTTATATGATTTTTTTCATTTTAATAGGCCTGGCATGGCCAAGCGTGTTAAGGCGTGCGACTCGTAATCTGAGAGTCGCGGGTTCGCATCCCCGTTGCACCAAACATGCTCGCCCTTTCAGCCGTGGGAACGTTATAATGTTACAGTCAATCCCACTATTCGTTGGTAAAAGAGTAGCCCAAGAGTTGGCGGTGGGTGGTGATGACTAGCTGCCTTCCCTCTAGTCTTACACTGCTAAATTAGGGACGGCTAGCACAGATAGCCCTCGAGTTGCTTTGTGCGAAATTCAAAAACAAATATTTTTAATGATTACAGAAATAACGTATAGTGAGTCACAGCTGATACCATTTTTAAGAAGTTGTGAGTGAAAGTGGAGAAGTGACACGACTTGTCCAAGCGTATAACTTGTGATAGCTGAACACTTTCGTGGAGCCTTGTCGTTGGCTCTTTGCCAAATGAAGCTTTCGCTCGTCACGTTGTTTACAGCTGTTTAACGTTCACAACGTTGCAACTTGTCAGGTGTAGACTAAACGTTTACATTTTTTCTTCATGTCACTGGCACGGTTCTGTCTTTAAAATCTGAGAACTTAACTATTCTTACTGTGTGCTCTACTTTATTTAAAGGTCAGTTATTAAAAATAGACCATACTTGTCAGAACGGGTAACTACGAGTGAATGGCAAGTATTATTATGGATCTACAAGATATGACCAATAATGTCAAGAGCACGTTGTAATATCTACAAGCTATCGAAACGTGTTGCTGTTCTACTAAAGATACTTCCGGGGACAGACACATATTCCCAGTTTCCCGCCACTAGTAGGGGAGTTTATTTTGATCTTCATTTTTTGCTCAACTTTTTTCATCCTGTTCCTAATAATTTTATTATCATAATTGTGAGGATTTTGACATTTTTTTTTTCGAAAGATTAGAAAATCTTAATTACGGGAAACAGTAATATAAGTCTCTGGAATGATTGCAGTCATATCTCAAAGTGTTAACGACTCATATCCCTAATATAACATTATATACATACTACTTTTTATGTAATATAACAACCTAAATGAAAAATAGGCCTACTTGTGCAGTTGTTTTTACTTCAAACAAGTTGTGGGGGTGTTATAATGTACGGTAGCTCTCACTATTCGTTGGTAAAAGAGTAGCTTACGAGTTTGCTGTGGATGGTAATGACTAGCTAGCTGCCTTCTCTCTGGTTTTTTTCGATTAAATTACGAACGCCTAATGCAGGTAGCCCTCGTATAGCTTTACGTGAAATTCAGAAATGAACAAACAAATGGAATTATGGCCCTTTTAGATATCAGGTTGTAACCATAATTTGAATAACTGTGACAGGATGTTGTTATAAATAAATTAAAAAAAAAAGATAGAGAAGTAGCACAGTTTTGAACTTCATATAAAGTGAAACATCACCAGAATAGCGTGCGCGTGAACTAGAGGCACCTACGAGGTTGAAGAAAATATTCATTTGTGGTTTTAAAATGACAAGCTCCCAATGGTACAACGGCATGTCTGCGGACTCACCCCGCTAGAAATCAACTTTTGATACTCATGGTGGACAGAGCACAGATAGCCTATTGTGTATCTTTGTGCTTAACTTTAAACAAACTTACAACAAATATGGAATCATTAGGGATTTCCTTCACTCTTGTTGGAGGTCAATGACCGTTTCGTAAATCAGCGTTCAGAAGCTGATAAACGTAAAGAGAATGTTGTGAATAAACTTGTCGCTCAACTGGTGTAGTGCTTGTTATACTCGGTTTGAATACAGTGCATTGGAATACTGGTGCAACAACAAGGTATTTCATATTTAGCATGCCTATATAATTAACATATGTAAACTAATTTATGTGTATAATACAAAACACAAACATGTAGGTGAAAGTACACATCCATGTTAACGTTTGGACTATTGTATTTTGTGTACTTTCAATTATTTACTTGTTTATAGTCGAGTACAATATATAATACATTGTGGTTTTCACTTGTGGTTCGTCAGGTAAAATACGTAATGTGGACACAGCAAGTAGCCTACTTTTGTTTTGCTCTAAAACAAACAGACAACAACTAAAAGAAAATGACGTCACATGGCCTTCAGTAATATTCTACTAAACGGTTTGTTTGGAACTAAGCATAAAGCAACACAATGAGCTAGCTGTGCTCTGACCATCAGGGATATCGAAACTCGGTTTCTAGCGGTGTGAGTTCGCTACTGGAGGCGCTCCTCTTAATCTGTTTATTTCGGATTCAAGATTAGAGGCATGTATAACAGAACTTCTGATTTAATTCTTATCTCTTACCGTTTACGCGATTTTTAGGACAAATTTTAAACTGGTTGGTTTCTCATACTTCTTTTAAACCGCAACTTTTAGAGTGTTATACTACATAAATGACTTTTCTAGAAATATTTTGTCTCGGCCCAATTGACAAGCCCTGTTTTTGACGATAGTCGTCATGGACACTGACTTATAGGACTTTGGAACAGATCGAATATATTTTTTACATTCCACTGATTTTGAAAGCGAAATAAATAAATTAAGAGGACTAATGATAAATAAAAAAACTGTAATCTACGTCACTTGTTACACAAGTTTTAAATTTGTTGGTTTCTAATTCTTTGTTAACCTTCGGCTTTTAAAGTGCAACTTTTAAAGTACATTTTTTTGTCCTTACTGAAGAGTATTTTCGTATTTTATGACGTTATAAATTTATTTGTTATTTGTGTGTTTCAACGTTTCTTGTTTTCTTTTGCCTTTGTAATCTTTTGATCGTATTGTAACTTTATATACAATAGAACTCAGTAACAGACTAAAACTTTCAGTGTGTACACCCAGTACGTGAGGCTTTTAACAGTAGCGTATCTCTGTCTCCAGGTTAAAAAGCAACAAACAAACCAAGAAATAGGGTTGCAAGTCGTCTTTGATATACGAACCACATATAGTCACTACTACTTAACTCTTGTTTGTGTCCATGTCTCTGGCCAACTAAATATCCTAAATAAAATATTTTGTCTTCCAGTGTGAGAAAAACTTATTCATTTATTATTAGTTTTCTCTGGACTTACAATAGTACCATATTACCATCAGCTAGTACAAGCCTAATAACGGAGTCATTAAAATCATTTGTTGTACAGTTTGTAATTACCCATTTTCTTGGACAAGTTCTACATAAATGTCAATTAGAAACAACCTTTAGTCTGTATTAATTTTTACCTAAAATGCTTACTTTTATCATCGTACTTAAATTTAGACACGATATTTGGAAATGGAATGAAGGAGGACGCCGACATTGTGTTGTATTATTGGTTGTTCTGTTTCCCAACTCGTTGGTTTTGATAACTCTGCCATCAATTGGCAGCTTGAAAACTTCTGCGTTTTTCTTTCTTACTTTTCTTCTCTGTTGCTCCGAGATTGTTAAATCATTCTCTCTATCTGTATTCAGATTTCCAACATATCAGAAGTTTGTAGAAATCTTTCTTCCAGGTAATATCGCTGGGATGTTGATCGAAATAAGTATGTTATAAGAGTGAATTTTTCAATAAATATATATTTTGTTGTATTAATAAATGCCATTGTAATACATTCCATATCTGTGTACCAGAATAAATATATGACTACTAAACAAGTCGATAAACGTTTCACCAGCAGTCTCTCAATTAACGACAAAATCGTAGTTTTGCAAAAAAAAAAGTATTAATTTTGTTCCTATGAAGTTACTTTTAAGGTAAATCAGCTAAAAAAATTCACTAATTTTTAGTGTAATTATGAATACCACATGAGCATGTGACATATTTTACATTTTTTTACTCGTCTCTAAATACATTGCTGGCCAAAACCTTAAGGCCAATGAACATAAAGAAAAAATATGCATTTTGCGTTATGAGACTCAACCATTTATTGGAGAAGAGCTTCAAAAGATGAAAATAAGAAAAGGGAAAATAAAAATAAAAAACTTTTTAGCATTTAATAGGGAAAATGTGAACACTATGAAATTAGCCTAAATACTAGCTGATCAAAAGTTTAAGACCATATCAAAAAGAAGTCCTAAACAGGGTACGAAATACCCAACAAAAGGTCTCAATAGTGAGTTGCACGGCCGTCATTGCGAATAACTTCAAACATTCACTTTGGCTTGGTCGATATAAGCGTTTGTAGAAGGCTGGCTAGAATGTTATTCCAAGTGGTGAAGATGGCTTCGCAAATATCATGCACCGTTTGGAATTGACGTCCATTTCTATAGACTTCCCTTGCCATCGACCCCCAAACATTTTCAATGGGGTTCAGCTCGGGCTAACACGCTGGATTGTCCAAGAAAATCACGTTATTCGCCATGAAAAAGTTCTTTGTCCTGCGGGCATTGTGAATTGCAGCGTTGTCCTGCTGAAAGATCCAGGCATTTCCACACAAGCTAGGGCCTTCAATCAGTAAGAACGCTCTCTCTAACATGCCAATGTAGCCAGCTGCTGTTTGACGCCCCTGTGTAACCTGAAGCTTCATTGTTCCATGGAAGGAGAAAGCACCCCAGATCATGATGGAACCTCCTCCACTGTGTCGTGTAGAAAATGTCTCCGGTTGGATATCCTTATCGTGCCAGTAACGTTGGAAGCCATCTGGACCATCCAGGTTAAATATTTTTCATCAGAGAACAAAAGCTTCTTCCACTTTTCTACGTTCCATGTTTGGTGCTTCTCAGCAAAGTTTAACCGAGCTGTTTCATGGTGTGGAAGGAGGCGTGGCCTTCAAAAACGTTTACTGTTTCTAAAGCCTTTCTCTCGTAAATGCCGTCTTATTGTTTTTGAGCTAAATTCTGCGTCCGTAAGAGCCTTAATCTGGTTCAACGATCGGCTGGTGTCTTGCCGGACAACTCGTCGAATCCTCCTGTTCAACGCCGGCGAAATTCTCTTGGAAAGACCACCTGAAATTCTCGTTTTGTATCCCTCAGGGTCTTTTAAGAAATTTGCAACAGCAGTTTTACTACGCCCAATCTCACCAGCGATAGCATGTTGAGAGAGACCTTGCTTTTGCAGCTCGACAATTCTGCCACGTTCAAATTCTGTTAACGTTTTAGCCTTTGCCATCTTTTTACCCAATATAACACAGGAGATGTCAGTGGGAGATGTTGACAACGCTAATGCTTGAACACAAATGACTAAATTTTGTTACGTGTTTACCGTTTAACGCTTCGTTTTAATATGGTCTTAAACTTTTGACCAGCTAGTATTTAGGCTAATTTCATAGCGTTCACATTTTCCCTATTAAATGCTAAAAAAGTTTATTTTCCGTTTTCTTATTTTCATCTTTCGAAGCTCTACTCAAATAAGTGGTTGAGTCTAACAACGCAAAATGCATACTTTTTCTTTATGTTCATTAGCCTTAAGATTATGACCAGCAGTTTATATAGCCCTCCAGGGGACTATCAATGCTAGAATTCTGTGTTCAATACTTGTGGTGGGCTGAGTACAGATACCCCACTGTGTTGCTTTGTGCTTAACTTCAAACAAACCAAGACAAAATTCTATTTAGATATTACAAAAATTCTTGTTTCTTGAACATGTTTAGAATTACATTTATGATATTTAAATTCTTGTATTACCATAGACGATTTTTTTAAGTATGAAATTCTGTCTCTAGAAATAAAAGTATATACATATATATATATATATGTATTTTTTATTTTCAGGTCTAAAACTACTCTTAAGTCAATTTGTGGATACGTTCTACAAAAGAGCTTACACAACTGATTTTCAACATTTAGTATATGTTTGCCTGTATGTGGTAATATATTTATTGTTTGTTTAGGGACGTTTAATTGTATTTTTATTGCATTCTTGACCTTATTTAAAAAACAAAGAATGATCGTATAATACCATCTATCCTGTTATTCGTGAAAACCATTTTTTAAGAAATATTTTAATTTAACATGTAAATAATCTTACATAACAGATATTTACAGGCAGGTTAAACTAGCTTTCTCACTATATTTAGTGTAAATAAATATAGAACCCAAATGTGAAATTCAAATATTAAGCTTGTAGATATTTGCTCATGATACATTTCATATTGAAAACTGCTGTTGTTATTATGTACTAACACATTAAGGCAAGCAAGTTAACCTCTTGTTGACGTTACTCATAAATTATTGTTCCAGATATTCAGTTGTTGTAGAAACAGGTGTGTTGAGATTCACTAAAGACAAAATTATATATACTTTTGATAATGTATATTATAAGGAGTACAGTTGTGAAGTTTAGTAATTGGGTTAATTGAAGTATGTATAATATGTCATATTAATGTACAGTAAAATACTTTTGGGGGATGTGATGTTTATGTACTTTAATTGTTATGGGAAATACCAAGAAAGAAATTAATATACTTCTTGGATTACAGGAATTAAATATATCAAGCTATTGGTCACAACTGATAAATGTAGTAACTGTGTGACAGCTGTCAAAGTCTGGTTCAGACTGTATTTCACAAAACTGGTTAGTTGTAGTAAATACTACATTATTAAACAATTCATAAAAACAGACATTCTGATACAGCAGCATATGGAAAGTTCATTTCAAATACTGTTATACTGAATGTCTGCAGGAATGTATGTGACTATTTATCAATTGCTTGACTCCTGTTGATCTAATGTAGCAACAATATTTCCCACATGTAGGCTGTGACTTTACCTCTTAGGCCCAGCACAGCTAATAGGGTGTCCCAAATGGAACCAAAATTTGGGCACAGCGTGAATTCCTATTTATATTTGCATAATTATGTTACAAAGCCATAATTTGCCCCTCTGTGATGATTTGAGGTGAATGAAGTATTTCATAAAATTTTATTATTTAGTTATTGATTGTACTTGTACTGTCTATAAAACATTATTGTTGATTTTATTCATAATATTACTGATTTTTTGTTATAAGCAAGCTAACTACTATTTTTAACTTTATTTTTAGATAAATATTCCACCTAAAAATATAAAGATGGACCATCCAAACATAGATATTTACAGAGAAAAGAAATGTTCCTCCAAGACCACCCTATAGCCTAGTTACCACTAAACAGATTGCTGACTCTAGGTTTTGTCATTTGGACGTATTTGTGGGTCAGTTGTCATGTTCAAAAACTGAAGTACAATTCAATGAAAAAGAACATTTCCTGCCCACAATCATGCATTTTAAGTGATCTGATCTGTCAAAGCAAAGATGGCCATTGTGAATCAGCCATAGCCAATTCCAAGTTTTGTCTCATAAAGGAAATAATAGTCATTTGGAAGCTGGTAGGCTTTGTAACAGGTTTTATTCTGTCAGGAAAAGCAATCAGAAACAAAACTGAAGACTTTTTTAAAGAGTATAAGGATCTTAAAAGAAGTAAAACATTGCACTGGAAAAATAAGACATTTTCTCACAAAACTCTTGCATACCTGGATAAAGTAGACAAACTATTTGACATTGGGACTAAAGATATAGTTCAGATAATAAAAATGGCAGGTTCAGAGCGAGTGGAGATAAGGAAGAAGATATTCCTTTTTTACAAGATTGCAGAGAGGGGAAAAAATGTAGTGATGTTGGAATGTGACAAAAATTTGAGAAGATGATCAAAAACAGTAGAAAAAGAATAAAAATCTTTGGGGAAAGAATGAAACAGTGAAAATAAGAGGAAACAGCAAGTTTAATTTTTGAAAATGAAGAAGAGCAGGAGACCAGTTTAAGTGAACACCAAACAGAATGAAAGTACTGGTGAAAATTGCAATTCCAGTGAAGAATATTATCCTCCTAATATAACAAGGAAAAAAAATAGTAATAATGATAAAATAATTTTGGAGACCTTTATCAATCAGCTCATGGAACATGTCATTCCAAATTACCACTAAGGCTTAAATTGGGGTGTGTATACCTTTGAACTCACAGGTACTATCATGAAATCCAATGAAGTTGACATTAATAATGTCAGTCTTTTTTTGGTTAAATGTTCAAAGAAAGAAATGGAAAATTGTAGAACCTGAAGCTGCAGGCAGTAGAGAAGATGTGAAATCAAATTCAGGGCATCATTATTGTCCTTTACTTTGATACAAAGACAGTGATAGAATTGGAGGAGGAGAGGAAAATTATGGTTGGTGTTGAGAGGCTTGCAGTTAGTGCCACTACTGTATTCACAGAACCAATTGATTTCCTTCTAGGAATCATCCACATACCTTCCTCAAAAGGTCATGAGCAGGCAGAGTTAGTCTTTACAACCTTCTTGAATATTATGATATCGTAGATCAGGCCATGGCAGTTTGTTGCAACACCACTTTATCCAACACAGGTGAGTACAATGGAGCAGTTGCTAACCTGATAAGAATTTTAGAAAAACTATTACTGTAGCTCATGTGTCATCATCATGTTTATGAGGTACAGATTTCCCATATGATGGAGGCTCTTACAGGACAAAAAATTAAGGCTCAAGAAGGAAAATGTATCAAGTTCTGAAACAGATTTGGCCTGAAATATACCATGATGTGTAAATAAGATGGAAAATCTTATCATGTTTCCTTTACACTTGATTCAAACTGATTCTTAGATGTTTGAGCTAGCACAGAAAAGTCTAAGATTTTGTAATCATGCACTCAGAGTAGATACATTTCAGAATGGATATTACAACCACCTTTGCCAGATTGTAACATAGATGCCATCTATCAGATTGTAGTATTTATGACACAGAACTTCAGCAACTGCCTTTTATCATATGATAAGAAATGGCTTAAAACTACTGTTGTACTTGTTTCATTCTGCCATCTTCCATGGTACCTTAAAAGTTGCATATGAGTTCAAGTTCCAGCTCAGGATCTCCAGGCTTTATAAAATTTGCTGTGACCTCAGGCATGATCTGATGTCTGGTGATGTGGCAGTGGAAATGTTTGTAAGTTTAAGACTGCACACATGATACCTGACTCCTCAGCTGGCTGCCTTTTCTCTAGGTGAAAGACCTTCTATTTGAAGATGGATTAGCTATCTTGCAATCCTATCTTCATTTCTTCATGTATTTTCTCAGGAGAAACCTAACCCTTAAAAAATTCAAATAGAACCAGGTACTAAACTGTTTGATCTGCTTTCACTTGAGTTTTATCTTTTTTTTTTTTTTGCCATTTTGGAATTGAAAGGAGTCAATTAGAAACTTGGGAAGTCAGAGGCAAATCAACATTTGAAGATGAGAAATACGAAATTTATGAAAAATTCTATGCAGAAGTTAAAGAGCTTGAAGTGACAAATGACTCTGCCAAAAGAATTTTGTGAGAATAAAGGGCAAGATGTTTTCCATGTGGCTTACCATCATAAGCAACTTTTTAACTAAGACAGTTGCAAGAAGGACATAAAGAATCTTGTCAAAAGAAAAAGGATTAACTATATTGTTCAAAATTATATTTCTAGAGATTTGTTTTGTAATTTATGATATTTTCTGCATAAAAATCAATAAATATTTTTAAAATTTAAATTATATTTGTTTTATAGATAATTATATGTGTTAAATTTATTTTCTTCATTCAATTTTAACATTATATGATATGTTCGATATTCCTGAAAATACTTCGTTCTGTTCTAATGGCTCTAAAAACATGAAATTTTGTCAATAGTCTCTTTATTCCTCTATAAATGGGGATAAAAACCCCTACAACTTAATTCGATTTTTGTATAATTTGGGGCATCCTAATGGCCAAGTAGTTAGGACGCTTGACTTGTAATTTGAGGGCTGCGGGTTCGAGTCTCCGTCACACCAAAACATGCTCGCCCTTTCAGCCGTGAGGGCAATATAATGCTTCGATCAATCCTACTATTCATTGGTAAAAGAGTAGCCCATGAGTTGGTGGTGGGTTTTGATGACTAACTGCCTTCCCTCTAGTCTTACACTATTAAATTAGGGACGACTAGCGCAGATATCTCTCGTGTAGCTTTGCGAGAAATTTAAAAAACAAACATGTAATCTTTACCTATTATACCATTATCAGGAACAAGGTTTTTGTTGTTATTTTTTTTAATTTCTCTTATATCGATTACAATAGTTCTCAGGTTATGGGAAGGCTTCAGAAGTATTAATGAATTTATCAGAAGTGCACCCCTAGCCTAATGGGCTACACCAAGGATTCTTAAACTATGGTAGGAGGGGTACCACTGGTGGTACATGAAGATTAATTCGTTAAGACGCAAAAAAAATTAATGTACGAATTATAAAATTCATAATAAGTCTACCTCGAACTTTCCTTGTGCATATATATACACAGTACTCTTCTCACTTCTAGACTTGTCCACTCCTTCTTTAGACGATTTGCGAGTGTTTTATTCCTTGCAAATTGGCAGAAACAGCACGACATATCCTTTACTTGTGTTTGAAACAAAACACGTTACCATTAATGGGTTAGTGTTAAAATATGATTTTTTTCTTAAAGTTTTTCTTTCTTACGTTTAATTATGCACGGATTTGTGTCTCAAAAAAAAAGTTTAAACAAAAAAAAAAAGTGAAACGTGAGCTAGCTTGAAAAGATTACGAACCACATGTCTGCACTTAACAAGGTACAATAAGCCGAAAAGCAGGGGCACGTGGAACGTAAATGGGATTTCATTAAAGAAAGGCTTGATTCAGATAATAATAAACAACATTACTTCACCAAATAGAAACCAAAGTGACCCAGCGTGTAGAACTTTTATTTGATTGGGTTATACTCGCATAGCAAATATAAGTACAGAATAAAAAAAACAACAACAAAAACTGAGTGTATTCAGCTAAATTAATTATAGTTTAGACATGCGTGTTGTATTATAACTGACTTGATGTAACTACTTTTCCTTTACAAATGATACGGATAGCACTGCTGTGAATCCAGTACATGTGGAATGAAAAACAAAAACAAACTGGAAAATGAAGAGAAAAGTGGTATGTTTTCTTTCTCCATG
Source organism: Tachypleus tridentatus (assembly GCF_004210375.1). Taxonomy (NCBI): domain Eukaryota; kingdom Metazoa; phylum Arthropoda; class Merostomata; order Xiphosura; family Limulidae; genus Tachypleus; species Tachypleus tridentatus. The sequence goes on from NC_134830.1 coordinate 114,970,317, forward strand.
AAGTTGCAAGTGTGAACCAATGTAGAGCACAAGTTAGAAGAACACGTTTGGACAAAAACTAGCCTCGAAATAAAGATCTTGTACCGCGTAAATGACTCGTCCAGTTGAAATTCGTATAATACTATTTTTTTATTATCACATTCAGGTTGAAATATTTATTCAAGGAAGCAGTAGGACGAGAGAGATCACCAAACATTATCTTACTAGAGGCGCATTTTTAGAGGGTTATGGAAGCACTTTTCTCCGGAAATTAGAAAACAACAACAGAACACGAAAAACAAGGTTGCAATAGTCATTGTACATTTCCACGTACGCCTTGTTTCATTGAAAGCTGTAAATTATAATAGATGAACTAATCATTTTGATCGATAATTTGTAAAGAAGCGTGATTACCTTGTAAATAAGGTGGTAGAAAGGTCCTGAAATCTGTGGTAACCATGTGAATCGTAAAATTGGGAATAATGAATTGAAGGAATATTAAAGAAAAAAAATTAAAAATGATAAAATTCTAACCGATTTTGGCCCGGCATTTCCAAGTGGTTAGAGTGTTCTACTCGCAATCTGAAGGTCACGAGTTCGAATCCCCGTCAAACCAAACATGTTCGCCTTTTCAGTAATGGGAGTACTATAATGTGACGAACAGTCACAGTAATCGTTGGTAAAAGAGTAGCCCAAGAGTTGGCGGTGGATGGTGAGGACTAGCTGCCTTCCCTCTAGTCTTTCACTGCTAAATTGGGGACAGCTAGCGCGGATAACCCTTGTGTAGCTTTGCGCGAAATTCAAAACAAGAGAAACCAATCAAACCACTCAACAGTTAAGTAGAATATTAGAGACTAGTTTTCGGTTGTGTGTTGGTCAGTGATCTTGTGAACAGGAATGCATAGACAGCGTTCCCGAGAATGAATACACCAAAACTAAAATTGAATAACTGCGTTCAAATTCTGAGAAAACATTTTTCAACACATCAGTAGGGATGTATAAGATATCATCAAGATTCGAATGTTTAAACTTTTCAAGGTTTTTGGTTTGTTATGGTTAACTTGTATAGCATTGTATATACGAATTTCGCCCCTCAGTGGCTCAGCGGTATCTCTGCGGAATTACAACGCTAAAAACTGGGTTTCGATACCCGTGATGGGCAGAAAACAGATAGCTCATTGTGTAGCTTTGTGATTAATTCAAAACAACAAGATACGAATTTCCAGTAACAGTTCGTTGGTCAAAGAAACAAAACGGCCTGGTATGGCCAGGTGGGTTAAGGCGTGCGACTCGTAATCTGAGGGTCGCGGGTTCGCATCCCGGTCTCACCAAACATGCTCGCCCTTTCAGCCATGGGGGCGTTATAATATGCGGTCAATCCCACTATTCCTTGGTAAAAGAGTAGCCCAAGAGTTGGCGGTGGGTGCTGATGACTAGCTGCTTTCCCTCTAGTCTTACACTGCTAAATTAGGGACGGCTAGTGCAGATAACCCTCGAGTAGCTTTGCGCGAAATTCTAAACAAGAAACAAAACAAAAGATATATTTATATCCAGATTTTGTTGTTATTTAAAATAACAATAAAGTTATTCAACTTTATTTTCGGTATATTCATTTTCGGATACCCTGTATGTCGATACTAAAATGAATCAGTTTTTATTCTCGTGTTTTCTGGTAGTATAAACACTCATTATATTACTGAACACGCTTGTTCTTGACTGGCAATTTTCTAAAAGAAGAGTTAGTTAAACTAATATAAAAAATATTTTAGCCACTAATAATTAATATATGTGTGGCGCAGCAATATGTTTGCGGACTTACAACGTTAAAAACCGGGTTTCGATACCCGTGGCGGGCAGAGCACACAGACAGTGTATTGTGTAGCTTTGTGCATAACTGCAACTAAATACAAGTTAATGACAGTGCCACGAAACTTGGCACAATGATGGTCATTCACACCTGAATTTGTTCCCCGCTGGTACAGCGGAAGTCTTTTGATTTACAACACTAAAATCAGATGTTCGATTCCACTTGGTGGACACAACAGAGATACAGATGGGGCTCTGCTATAAGGAAAACAAAAAACACACACGTGAATTTTTGGTTTCAAGAGTACGTGACATTAGATTTAATTAACGATTTAAAAAAATAATATTATCGGTATTTTGAATGGTTTTGTTTTCAGTTTATTAGACTCGGTTATTCATACTGAACTGACATCTATTGCAATACATACAAAATGACAATATCCAGCTGTTAAACGAATTCTTTACTTTCAGTTTGTATCAAAATCCCCAAATCTAGTTGGAAACAATCTTATGCAACATATGATCGTGAGGAGCAAGCGAATTTATTGACGGTATGGTGAACTAAACCATCATTTCATTTTGTGTATTAATATTTAAGTTCTGTTACACTTCACGAAAGAAGCGTAAAACTCAGGTGCCCATAAAATAATATGTGCAATGGATTGAATAACTTTCTACAGACTGCTTGTGTTGAAACGTCGTCTTCAAAGCTAGACGGATTGCAGGAGTAGACATAGGAAGCTAGCTATTCAACCAAGCCAACACACTATTTAACACTTTTAGCACGATAATGACGCCCCAATTCACTAGAACTGTGCAGAGCGATACAAAGTAGCTCTTTATTTATGTTAAATGTTCTAGAAACGTATAAACATTATTATCACTTCTCAACAGTTAGCAGTCAGCTGTTAAAAACTGTTAGGAAGTATTTACTGCTCTAGTTTGTGCCGTTACAAAGCTTTAGTGCATGCGCATATGTGTATTACGATTCTTAGTAAAAATATATAGGTGTCGTGTGTGATAAGGTAATAAACAGTAAAAGAAAAACTTAGCCTTGAGATGAAAGGCACATGAAATAATTTCTGGAGTGCGGGAAGTTTGTGACGACTGCCGGCTGCTAAAGATTTGACGTAAAAATTCTAGTGTTTTGTTACACTAACGTTAAGCTTTTCACGTAGAGTATAGATACACTGACGTGTTTGCATACAGATCATATTTCTGTTCTACATGCCAAGCAAAGCCTATTTCGTTGGTCTCTCTTGAATGACGTTCCCTTCTACAGTGAGCTTTGGGCGTTATGTTTGTAACAATCAATGAGCAGTTGCTTTGCGATACGTTAGTTGTGTTCATATTTATTTCTGGTACCATACAATCAACACTAATAGCAACGTTTCTGATAATAGTTGGCTATTTTTATTTTTATGCTGTACAATCTACGCGTTCTATCACATTAGTGTACACATTAGACGTGTGTTTGACCATTGTTGAAAACTATATAGAAATAACTGGTACACCTCCCTCTGTGATAATGATCAAAAGAACTTATCTCTATAAGATATTCGTGGGGGATATATATATACACACTTTATTAAAGATAGAAATATTTTAAAGTTATTGCAGCGCGTGAAATATTTTACTGAATGTTATCAAGTGGTTAAACTTATTGTGAAAGTTCTAGCGATTCATCTGAGTCAAATCGTTATTAATTTCAACAATTCCTTAGCGTTTGATGGTAAGTTATAAAAATGATCTAAGAGTTGATTCGAATCTTGCATGAAAAAATGCTATCAAATTTAAGTTAACTTGAAGTGCCATCTAGTAGAGACTTAAGCATTAACTCATGATATACTCGGTGTTTAATTATGGTATTATAAATTGTAATTTATATTTTGTCGAATAAGTAAACGTACACCTGCTGATCGCGTATGTGATAGAAAATAGTATGGTATGTTTTGTGAAAACATTTGGGCTCAGAATTCTTGGTGAATACGTTAATTAGGATAATGTATTCACTTGAAGTTTACCAAGTATTTAATCATCAAGATAATGCCACAAACTTCCAAAGTATAATAAATCTTATTAAAGCCACATTGATGCTTTACTTCTCCAAACATATGCAACTGTGTTCTTCACTGAACAAGTATGAAAAATAAAAATGTGGTATATTGGATTATTACAATATCAATTGTGTTCTATTGGAGCATTAAGTGTGGTCTGTTGGAGCATCACAAGGTTAAATGTGATTTAATGGAGTATCTAAATATTGAGTAAGCTCTATTGGAGCATCTAAAGGTTAAGTGTGATTTAATGAAGCATCTAATGGTTAAGTATGCTCTATTGGAGTACCACAGGGTTAAGCGTGATGTCACAGTGTGTCATATTTCTTTTTGTAACAAATGACTATTAGTTTTCATTAAAAAAAATTAACACAGTGTTTTGGAGTGAGATGTAGTAACAATGGGATATGTTTTATAGCAATCAAAAGTGAAGACTTTTTTGATGCTGGAGTGATGGAGCATGTAAAATATGAACTTATGAAGCTGAATGCTGTTACTCAGGTAGACATCCAAGAAACACCCAGAGTAGTCACATTCCAGAGCATTGTAAGTTCTCTTGGTTTCCTTGTTGACAAGTAAACAGTTTTATATGTATTGTGCTGAATTCACTAATTACTGTTGATACTTTTACTGCATTACCAGGTATTATTCCATCTGCAAACTCTTTTTTTATGGTCAATAAACATTACTAATTTTTTTCAGTTTCATTGATGTTTGTGAAATGTAGTGATACTGGTATTTATTATCTTGTCTGTATGTCAGGTTCAAGGAAGGAGAGTGGAGAAGACTGGGAGGGTGACAGTTTTGTTGCACTGGCTGCCAGAACAAATGTAAGTAATCTCTTCAAAAACAAGTACATTGTGACAAATTAGTCACACTGGTATGATTCTATTAGATCATCAAAGGTAATAAAATAAATGGTAACCAGCATAAAGTTATATTTTCATGTTCTTATCTTATAACTGTACTTTAATAAACTATATTTGTGAAGCAAATGTAAATTCATAAATAATATGATCATGTGTCAAGCCAATAAGTAGAAGAATTTTAGTTGGATTTTGTAATAAAGAAAATTATATTAAAAACAAGATTGTGATGCTTTTGTCAAGTTAGTACCAGAGTTTGTAACACAATAAAATTGTTTGTGATATTATCAAAAGCTTTAAACCAGTTTTTCAAAACAAATTGAAATGAAACTACCAAGCTGAAGTGTATTTTCAAAAATTAAAAGCTTTTTTTATAATGATTTAGTGTCACTTGAGAAAATGAGTAAGCTTCTTACAAAAATTTTCTAATTTTGTAATAAAAGGTAATTCCAAAGTCATACCTCTTATGTTGTATGGGATAATTCTAAAAGTCTTCACATTATTTTCTACAGGGTAATTCCAAAGCCATGTCCTTTATACTGTACCTAGTAATTTTGTTATAAAGAATAATTCCAAAGTCCATATCCCTTATATTATATGTAGTAATTTTTTGTGAAAGGTATTTCTAAATTCATATGCTCCTTATGTTCTACAGGGTAATTTAAAAGTCATACAGCTTATGCTGTACAGGGTAATTCCAAAGCCTTATCCCTTATACCATGCAGTGCATCGTAGTTTTATTAAAATGCTAATTCCAAAGTTACATCTCTCATACATTGTGATTTTGTAACAAAGAGTAATTTTAAAGCCATACCCCCATGTTGTATGGATTAATTAATGACCCTTAAGGAAGTACACATGTGTTGTGCTCACCCACTTGAAGGCTCAGTAGTGTTATTGTTCACCATTTCCTTTAACCTTCATATAAAGTATGGCTTCTGAATAACCCTTTTTTATGTAATAGAATTTGTCTAATAATCCAGAAAATGGATTGAATTTATAGTAGTGAAAATAATTTGCAGTTATGGATTTAAGATTCTTTTGAAAAATAATGAATAATTTATTTTATAACAAAAAATTAGGTTTTATGTTATGTTTAATGTATAAACTTAATGATTTTGTTTCTGTGATGAAAAAAAGTAGTGTTGTCAAAAATTACTTTGAGCAAGTGTCAAAGTGTAAAATTCTTCTTATAACACAAAATTGTATTTGTTACTAATAAACTTTGTTTGCCAAAAACCTAACAACAAATTATATAGTATTTGAGATAATTTAAGAAAGTAGTGTGAATCAAACTGCCTGCAGAAAGTTATTGACTGTTTTAGTTTCAGCTGAAGCTTGAGAGCTATCAAGAACCAAGTACCTTTTACACAGTTAGTGAATAAAGTTTGTAATAACAGCCAAATAATGAAAGAGGAGCATCAGGTTTCTGAAAATTTTACTGGTTATGGTTTATCCAGTTTATCAATTTATTGACATTTCATATAGTTTGATTTCTGTTTTAAGAAAAAATGTCATAATACTTTGTAAACTAACATAAAGTAAAGCATTTGAACCAAATTATATTTTAATAATTAATGCACTTCCTTAATTAACAAGTTTGTTAGTTGCTTGGCAAGGGCTAATAGGAGACACTTTGTATTATCATTGTAAGACAAAGAGTGAGTTATTTCATAAATGTGATGTAATTAAATGTCAGCTTGATGTGAATTTTTCAAACTTTCAAGGTTCCAGAAGGATCTGAGTCATAAGTTGTTGAGATGGTCCACCTTCCAGACCATTCCAGAATACTTCTATCCCATGGTGATCTTAGAGTTCTACTTTTAACCTACCACAAGATTAGATGAAGGCCAGCATTTTTAGATATACTGTGGAATTGGTTCTATTATATTTATCATTATCCTCCCTCTCCTGAATCCCATTTAAGGAAAAATTGGAGCTGGGAATGGATTAGATAAATGTACCAGTGTTCTGGATTTATAGTTTTATATTTGAGTGTAGGTAGTGACAACTAATGTCACTGGAGCAGCTTACTGATTTAAAATAATGAAAATGTCATCTTTCATGTGTGAAAATTATATCTATATTTCAAACCTGAGTGGACTGTCATTTGAATTAATAATGCTTTTTATTTTATTTTTTTCTCAGTTTCCCAGATGAATGGGTGTGTGAATCACAAGCTGCCCAAATGTCTCATCGTACCATTCCAGTTACACAAGTACCTCATGAAGCCTTAGACACTTTACATCCTTCTCTGTTACCTCTTGCCCCACGGAAACGTAAAAGAAAGCGATGAAGATGGTGTTAGAATAGTTGTCTGTAAATAAGTAATATCACAAGCAGTTGGTGACTGAATGATCTTGCTGTGCATGTTATACCTATGCAACGTATGTTGCTATGCTACTAAATTACACATTAAAAGACATGCAGGTGTTTTCTGGGCATCAAGATTCACGACAATGTGTCTAGTGTAGGGTGCTATAGTGCTACTGCACCTGAAGATACTGTTTCAAGTGGACACAAATTAGAAATTAACTCCTTTTATTTTCTAAATTAATTGATTTAGCAGTTGTGTATAAAATATTTTATTTTCTAGCAAGATGTTAAAACTCTTAATTAAAAATGAGATATTTAAGAAAACCTAGGAGAGAGGCAATTGAAGATAATGGAAAATGTATAAAATTAACCTTAATAGTAGATCAGTAGCATAAGACTTACAATATCATTATTGTGTAAATAGGGTTATAGTATAAATATGTAAAGATGTATAGATACATAAACTACAATGTATGAAGGAAAAAATTGGTTTTAGACTGAACAAAAGAATTGCATATTATAGTTTGAATATTTAGTTTCATCATAAATTAGTGGAAAACAATATGTACAACTTAAATCCTAAAAAATTTAGAAATTATCACATGTGAACTTAACAATGATTAAATAAGGATTTACTTGGTCCTCTGAGATTTTTACTTGAATGTATTAAAGTTGTGAATTCACTGTGTGTTCTGTTTCATGTAGTGGTTAGTTTGCTTTATTTATACAAAACAGACATGTTTCTTTATGTCTTATGTTTTCCTGTTAGAAAGTTGGATTAACTGGGCTTAGATGTAATTTGGTTGTTTTTTTCTTGAAAAATAATTTTAATTCTGTGGGAGATGCTGTAAAAAACATATATGTTCAGGTATCATGTACTTTTGGATACATAAACCTCTAAACAGTATTAAGCTGTATGTGTAAATTGCTCTTTTTGTTAAATTTTATTCTGTAAGAGTGCCATTTTACAGTGTTCTGTTCTTGGTTTGGAATGAGACACTTGTCTCAGATCTATAACTACATCTCATAATGTTCTTTACATTGCTGGGATGAGACACTTGTCTCATACCTCTAGCCACATTCTATAGTGTTATGTTCATGGTGGAGAATGGGATACTCATTTCATTTGTCCACCATGTAAACTTTCAAGTGTTGTTTAACCCTATGTTTAGTTTGGTTTTTCATAAGTAGAACTTTTTGGGCTTAATATCATTTTGCATTTGGTAGAGTATACCAGTTTACTATTATCTTCGGTTGTTTAGTTTGTCATTTTGTTAAGAACTGCTCAGATTGATAACAAGTACAAAAAATGGTATCGAAGAGCTGAAAGTAGAGAATGATATACATGATTTTAAAAACAACAACTGTATTGTTAGTTAATTTATCTGTAATGTATTATAGGTATCTCTTTTATTTTATGAAAATTTTAAGGGCACTGAGTTAGTTTCCTTTGTGACTAATTTTGTTTTAATAATCAGGTTTGATATTTATTGCAGGTTAATAAAATAATAGCTTGTAATGGAGATTTCCAGAGTTAAAGTTTGTTTTAACCCTCTATATGTACTGTCTGTATTTTCTGTTCATCTCTGTTTGGTACTGAGAGAACTGACAATTAAATTGTAACCTTTGGTACAACAATATGGATTTTGCTAACTTGTGGAAGAAATTTTCAATATTTGTTTCCTGTTTAGTATGAGGATGGAATCACACTGACAAAAACTTCATAATATTGAATTGATTTATTATTGTGTTATTAAAGCTTCAGGTTTCCACACAACAATAATAACTTACAGCCTTTTTTTCAAATAAAATCTTATTGTATACATGTAAAATGGTAGGTTATGATAGTTTACTTCATATTTTCGTGAAGTATTAAGAGCATTATTCTTTGCTACTGTTAAAAAAAGTTACTTCATGATTAAAATTTTTCAATATGATGTTTCTTTACTATATGACACCTGACCATATACTTTTGTTTTTGTTATGTGGTATTCAAACAGTGAAAGTAATGTTTTATTTATAAATAATTCAAGCATCTCAGAATCATGTTTCATCCTTATTTGACTGAGTACAAAGTAAATTTTAAACCAAATATCCTTGGCATATCTCGAGGTTGTTTTAAATTCTTTCACATGTAAAATCAGTCATGTGGCAAGAAACTTGTTTCAGAGTTTGCTGGATTCTATGTCTACTCTTTGATTCTTTCATTAAAAACATTTAAAGTTTGAATGTTACTTGTGTAAATTTTAAATATTTCACTTGTTAAAAGGGACCAACATTTAGTGTTATACAATAAACATTAAAAATCAGACTGTTCTCATTCTGAAAATACAATAAAACATTTATTCAATAGTTTACTGTATAAAGATAAGAAGCCATGAGGCTGGAGACAATCTTATACACTTGATATGCTTTAGAATCCTGATTATGATGAGATAAGATATTGAATGTGTCAAGTGTATGAGATTTTGACCAATTTCAAAGTTTTATCTTTATATAGTAAATTATTGAATAACTGTGTTATTTTATTTTGAGAGTGGAAACAGTCTCACTTTATGCCCAATAGTGGCACATTTGGTATGTCTGCAGAGTTATACTGCTAGAAACTGGGTTTTCATACCCATGGTTGGCAGAGCACAGATAGCACCTTTGTGTAGTTTTATGCTTAATAACAAACAGCAACAACTCATTTTCAAATGTTTGTTGTATACCAATAAATATTAGTTTCTTTGTTTAACTATGGTATTCAAAGATATATATATATTCCAGAATTATTACCTCTATTAAGTTCAAAGGATTTCTTTTGTTTCATTTTGACCAAATTTGATACAAAGGTTGAGTGCTCTTCAAAGGACCAACTAATTAACTTCTGGTGAATGTTATTGAAAGATCAACACCAAAGGTCAACCACTTGGAATTTTTAAAAATGGTTGAAACTCAAGAAGTGAGTCAGATGCAAAGAGGATTTTAGATCATGTGGCACAGGTGGAAACAGTCTCACTTTATGCCCAATAGTGGCACATTTGGTATGTCTGCAGAGTTATACTGCTAGAAACTGGGTTTTCATACCCATGGTTGGCAGAGCACAGATAGCACCTTTGTGTACCTTTTTGAGCATATTTCTAGTTATTATTGTTAATTGCACTATAGTAACTTCCCTCTTTAGCAACAGCAAAGAATGTCACACCGATACACATGCAATACCCACCAGCCAAGCATCTCAGAATCATGTTTCATCATCATTTGATTGAGTATAAAGTAAATTTTAAACCAAATATCCTTGGCATATCTCAAGGTTGTTTTAAATTCTTTCACATGTTGAGGTCATTGCACAACTACTGGTTAACTTATGTAGATATATTTATTTCTTGCTATGTGTATGTGGCATAAAATGTGCAAGAAAGTGAAATGTTACCATATAAATACCAGACATTTTATATCTGTGTGACATCAAAGTAAAGGTTCAGAATCAAGGGGCTAAAATATTGCAAATTCAGGTATATAGGTTGAGTACCCCCCTCATATTAGGCTTCTTCTTTAACAAGTACAGTTATCTGATAATTAGAATAAAAAATCTTTTAAAGACTCCATCTGTAACTGAATTACTTAGTGTTTTACAAAACATTTTTATATAATGGTCATGTAGATTTTTAACTTCTCACCATTACACAGACTGGGTATAATAAACAGTTGGTGTTAGGTGATGTTTTAATCCTCGTTACTCACCAGGCAGGCTGTTCTTTTATCAAGTCATAGCCACTGGATTCAACTTCTAAACTTTGATCTATGTTGAACCTATTACTGAAAATAAAGCTTAATTGTGGTATAGTGATTTGAAAAAGAAAACTTTGAAAGTGTTGAACCTGTATTTTCTTTTTTTAATCTCCTTGTAGAAATGAATCAACTTATGGAGTATATTTTTTGATTTAAGGAAAATTTACATTTAGAAGTGTTGCTTTAAAATTCTTCCAACAGCTAATGAAACACTGCCATTGTTAGTTGTGGGGTTTGTTAGATCCTTTGTAGGATAACCTACATGTAGGCTTACTGTAGGATAACCTATCTTTCCAAGTGGTTAATCCTAGTATTGGGTAGTCCCTCTTTCCAAGGGGCTCATCCTACTACAGGATGATCCACTTTCCAAGGGGCTTATCGTACTGTAGGATAATCCACTTTCCGTGATACTTAATGCACTGTACATTATTTTGTGGGCTGACTAATTTTGAATTAATTTGTCTTGCTAAGATTCCACATTCATGATCTATTGATGCCTCTGACTTATCAAGGGGCTAATCCAATTAAATTGCTGTTGCAGGGTTGATTAAGTATTTTGACTTCACCACATTATTAAATACATGTAAACTTTAGTGGGGATCTTTGAAAGTAGGGAACTATGTCTTTATATTTCAAGAACTCATTCCTCCACACAGATATCTGTTACTTTAGAAAATTTTTTTCTGTTTATTCGTATACATATCTATATATCAGTCAAAATTACTTCAGTTCCTTTTTGTGAAATCCTGGTGTAATATAGCAGTCTATTCAACTTTAAGATGATCTGGATGTTTAGAAAGTTAAACAGTAGTGAAGTTTATTCAAATTGAAATTAATTCATTCCTCCAATGCTGCTTTCAAGGTAAAAATGATCAAAGTGCTCTGAGAAATATGTCCCATCTTTGTCTTATTCAGTCCTCCAATGTAACTCAAAGAAATTCTTATCAAACTATGCTTAAATTTATCTCATCTCAAATCAGGTCATGACCAGGTGATTGAGGCACTTGACTTGTGATCTGAGGGTTTTGGGTTTGAATCCCTGTCACACCAAACATGCTTGCCCTTTCAGCCATGGAGGCATTATAATGTGATGGTGAATCCCACTATTCATTGGTAAAAGAGTAGCCCAAGAGTTGGCAGTGGATGGTGATGATTGGCTGTCTTCCTTCTAGTCTTACACTGCTAAATTAGGGACAGCTAGTGCATATAGCCCTTGCATGGCTTTGCACAAAAACAAAACAAAATCAAATCAGATTATTTAATGAAATTATCAAAGTAAGTCTTCTCACGTGGTGATGAAAGACATCCATTCCTTCTATTTAAGAATCAAAGTAAAACTTATCCAATCACCCAATGCAAGTTTTATCCAATTACCCAGATTAACAACCATGACAAAGCTTACCTCATAATTGAATTTAACACTCAAGGTACAATTTATCCTATAATCCAGTGTGACACTCAAGGTAAATATTATCCTGTTATCTGAGGAAGAATATATTCTATAACCCAGTGTGACACTCAAGTTAAATCTCATCCCACTACCCAATGTGACACTCAGGGTATAACTTATCCTATTACCCAAAGTGACACTGAAGGAATCTTACTTCATTATCCAATGTAACACTCGTGTAAAATCCAATAAAGAAAGTAAAAATTATTTCTGTAAATAAGTACATTATGAATATAAGACGTATTGTTCAGGCATGATTTAAGTTCAGTCTTTTACTTTCTCAGCTTTATTATAAATAAACTCAAGTTTTATGTGTGAACAATATGTTAAAATATCTTTAGCTGACCATTTTAAACCTGTCATAAAGCTCTAAATAATTCAGATTTGGTGAAATTAGAACGTTTTCGTAATTACGTTGTCGTGATGATTTCTGATTTATAAGATTGCGACCAGTTTATGAAAGTAGCTATCGTTTAAGAATTAGGTAAATCCTGTACAAAAGTTTGGGTACAAAAATGCTCTCGTTTATGGAATATTTGTGTAGATGATGCCGGAAACATATGTAAGATGTTTTGTTTTTTTTCACTCACATGATGCTTGCCTCCATGGAAGAGGTCAGTGATAAAGAGTAGGGACTTCCAATATCTTCTAAAAAGTGGGTAAGAGTTTTCTGAACTTCGGAACGGGCATGTGATGATTGTGCCCACATGGCGTACCTATGGCACTGAAAGTGTACAATATTAATAAATTCAAGATGTTTCATATTTCAGTTGTCGATTACACTATTGGGTGCCAGATTGATAGTACTTTTTAAATATCTTGTATGTATATACATGTAGTTGTAGCTGTGTATGATGTCATTTTGTATATGTAATATTTGTCATTGTGGTAAGTTAAACATGTAGTTGGTCTGTAAGAAGCCTAGCAGAATAAATTAACATGAACATAAACGGTACTAAATATTTAACCTATAATGCACTTATTTTCACAGATTGCACTAGGTGTTCATTGAAACCATATACCATAATGTTTCACTGAATGCATGTTACTTGAGTTTTATATCTGGCAACAATATTACACTGGTAAGGAAATATTTACTGCAAATATGAAATGATTGGTAATCACGTTTTTTTTCTATTGAAATATCAACCGACGTATGATGTAGTATGGACAGTGTGTGTAACGACCATCACGTTCAGTGGCTTATAAAATCACTTTTTCTTTAATTACTTAAGAAAAAAAAGATTGGAAGATCGTTTTTTTTTTTTTTTTACTGTGCACACTTGTGAATAGTTAATACAAAGATTTTTTTTCATGTACTTAGCAAAATAATTCAACAGGTACAGAATTCGAAGGCACCTAATACTTAAATATAAATATTACTTATGATCAAGACAACTGTTAATTATTGTTATACTTTTAGGTGTATTTATAGTCCCGGCATGGCCAGATGGTTAAGACGCTCGACTCGTAATCCGAGGGTCGCGGTTTCGAATCCCCGTCATACCAAACATGTTCGCCCTTTCAGCCGTGGGGGCATTATAATGTCACGATCAATCCCACTATTCGTTGGTAAAAGAGTAGCCCAAGAATTGGTGGTGGATAGTAATGACTAGCTGCCTTCCTTCTATTGTTATTATGCTATATTAGGAACGGCTAGTGCAGATAGCCCTCGTGTAGCTTTGCGCGAAATTCAAAACAAACAAACAATCGTGTATGTACATACATTTATGCGTTTATACATAAATATGTGCTGGTGCTGCCATCTAGTGGATAATATATTTTTAGAATTCGACCATACATATCATCATCTAAATCAGGGGTCACCAAACTTTTTTCACAGGCTGCCAGAATACTTGAGGAATGAGAAGCGCGGGCCGCATGATCATTATGTTCAATACTCATAAGTTAGAACGAAAGCTCTCTGTAAAAGACTTAGCACTAAGTTTAGGATGCCACATTAGCCATGTGGGAGTAGCATGCAATACACACACATATAATGAAAAACAAACAGAAATACAACCAACATTTTTATTTACCGAAAGGTTATCAAAGAAGGTGACATTAGCAAAAACAATTGTCACATTGCCATAGTGAGCACATATCTGAATTTCACTAAGCCGCAAAAAAGTTAATGAAATTTATGAAACTTTGCGTTTGGCTTTCAAAATATATTCAATGTTCGGTTTTGAATTGCTGCATCCAATCATTAGAATTACTTTCAAATGTTCATCAGTCAACCTTGATCGATGTACCGACTTCACATACTTCATTTTTGAAAATGCTTGTTCACAGACGTAAGTTGTTTCGAACACTGATGTCATACCAGATGCGAACTGCTTCAGCTTTGGAAAATCATCTTCAGGTATGCAGCTGTATAATTCAATAAGTTGCCCCTCTCTGTGTTTTGCTTTCAACAAGTTATTTCCTTGCAAATCGATGACCTCCAGTTGAAGTTCCACTGACACGTCATCAATGACACAATCAAAAGGATTCTGAAAAAGGAGTATGTCACTTTCGATTCTGTCGAGATCGGAAAATCTCTCTAAAAATTCTTATTTAAATCACCAATAATCTTTTTCTGAAACTCCAGGTTGACATCTGTGATTCCAGCATGAAACTTATTGAAACACTGAAAATGAGAGAGGTTTCCTTCTTCCAAATGTGCTTCAAATAATGACAGCTTTCTCCGAAATCCTTTAATGATTCTGTAGAGATCACAGACAAGGTTATTCTTCCCCTGAAGTTTCAAGTTCACTTCATACATGTGGGATGTGATGTCAACCAAAAATGACAACTTTGACTACCAGGTTGGATCCGACAGAAGTGGATCGGCTCTATACTTCTCGATAAGAAATATATCTATTTCTCTTCTCATCTTATAAAAACAAGACAAGACTTTACCGCAGCTGAGCCACCTCACCGCCGTGTGAAAAGGCAAGTCACAGAAATCAGAATCAATTTCTTCAAGAAACGCCTTGAACTGGCGATGAGGCCTGGCATGGCCAAGCGCGTAAGGCGTGCGACTCTTAATCCGAGGGTCGTGGGTTCGCGCCCGCGTCGCGCTAAACATGCTCGCCCTCCCAGCCGTGGGGGTGTATAGTGTGACGGTCAATCCCACTATTCGTTAGTAAAAGAGTAGCCCAAGAGTTGGCGGTGGGTGGCTGCCTTCCTTCTAGTCTTACACTGCTAAATTAGGGACGGCTAGCACAGATAGCCCTCGAGTAGCTTTGTGCGAAATTCCAAAAACAAACAAACAAACAAACTGGCGATGATTAAGTGCATGACCCCGAATGAAGTTCACTGCAGAAATGACTGGTTTCAGTATGCAAGAAATATCTAAGTCTTTTCCACAGTGTGCTTGCTGATGTATGATGCAGTGTATGAACAAAGCGCTTGGGAGTTAAAGATCTTCCAACTGTTTCCTAATCAGCCCCACCAGACCCTTCTTTACTCCAGCCATGTTTTTTCCTCCATCAACTGTTACATTTCTAAGCTGATTCCACTGAAGGGTATAGTCTTGCAAAGTTTTATGCACTTCCATGAAAATGTCTTCTCCAGTTGTTCTTCCGTGCATGCTGCAAACTGATGTCAACTCTTCCGTGATCTGAAAGTCCAAATTAACTTCACGAATGAACACGAGAAGTTGTGACGTACTCGAGAGATCTGTAGACTCATCCAGTTAGAATACCATAGGAAGTATTTTGGCGTATCTGTAATGCGATGTTCTCTCCAAGTTCTTCTGCTCTCCGTACAACTGAAGTTGCTGAAAGGTTGATACTTTGAAAGAAATTGGCTTGATAAAGTCAGTCAAAGGTTTTCCTCGCTCTGCCATCCTGTGCATTATTTTGTAATTTGTAAGAATGACAGATTCATTTTCAGCAAACTTTCTCATGAAGAGATTCTTTTGAGATTCAAAAACACGTTTCATTGATTCAAATTTCTCAGAACGGAACTTTCCTGAAAATTTCAAATATGTTGATAGATGTTTTGTTTCATAGTGACGCCGACGATTGTACTCTTTCAAAACGGCAACACTTTCGGTGCATATCACACAAGTAGCTTTCTGGTTTTTTGTTTCCACAAAGAAGTACTTTTCTCCTCATTCTTCATTGAAAGCACGACATTCAGAGGTCACTTTTCTTCTTTTAAAAACAGCCATAACGATGGGTGAAAATAACAAAACAAAACAGGATCTGAAAATGAAAAACACAGAACGCTGTGAGAAAAGTATTGTACTGGTCCAAGAACGCATAAACAAACTATATTGAAACGTACGTTTGCCACGACACTTACCTGAGAACGAGTTACGAAAAGCGCATAACCCGACTACTAAGAGAAATAAGCTTGCTGAAGCGGTTACCCTTGGCCGCTGAATTTACAAGCCGAGTCGATAGGACGAAGGTTAAGTCTGTTCTTGTTTTCGAAATCCTAATGCTTTTATAGATACGTGCCTCGATATGAATAAACGGGCAGCAAGGACGAAAGAAGAATTTTCCTGTTGGTTAAAAATGCGAACGACAGACTTGTTTCTTTTTATCATAACGTCTTGTGTTTGCCAGCTTAAAGCGACCATCGGTGTGATTTATTTTGTTATGACAGTCGGACGTTTGATGAAATGTCACTTTTTATTTCCAGGCGGTTAGCTGCTGGTGGGCTGGACAAACTGACCTCGAGGGCCGTAGTTTGGTGACCCCTGATCTAAATTATTAGCGAGACAACATTTGAATCTGGCACAGAATAGCTAAGCCACTGTAAAGAATAATAATAATAATAAGGTATGTATATATTTAGTGTACTAATGATCCGAATACACCAGGGTTGCAGTAAAGGAGCTGTATTTTTTTGGTGAGGGGAAGATTGATTGACAAGAAAATACTTGTCTGGATGACGAGAAACCCCCTTGAAATAAAAATATATCTCAGAACGGCTGGTATGGGTATTAACACCTTTATTGATAAGGAGAGAACAATGTTTCGACCTTCTTAACCTGAAGATGACCTAGGAAGGTCGAAACGTTGTTCTCTCCTTATCAATAAAAGTGTTAATATACATACCAGTCGTTCTGAGATACAGTAAAATACTTGGTAGTTATGAAAGGACAAGTGCTCCATATCAAACAATTAAACGTCAAAGAAGAGCACAAAGTTCGCAGCTGTAAAATATACTTTTAAGAAAGAGGCTTTAGACAAGTGTGAAACATTATTTTACATAGTTTAAGCAGATTCTGTAAAAACCTGTGGGTCAGTGTTGAGTTTAAAAACTTAGAATGGTAAAATTTTAGGCTTAGATTACACAGACCTGCGAATATAAACTTTATAAAAGCTGTTCTTGTTTTAATAACGGATTTTCTATAAATCAGCTACGCAGATTTCAAAAATAATGTTCATTTTTTCTCGTACCTCTTAAGGACTTTTTACAAATCTGGAAGGGAAACTTACTTAGATCAAACTATAATTTCGTTTACCACAATGAATATTTTGTATTATTTTTGTTAACAAAAATAAACCAAACTGAAAAATATGCGAGAACACTGATGCGAAACGAATATTCGTCCTCATTTATTCTGACGTTTTTGTAAAACCTACGTCGTCTAGTCTCAAAACTACGTCTTGTAGTCTTCCTTTCTTGTATTGCCTCTGGAACATATAGTTTCAACGACCAGCAATAATTAGTCATCACGCTGATATTCCACCTTCTCCAATACTTTCTCTTCATTTCTCTGATGACTTGATAAAACCTTTTCCCTTGTTTTTCGCTGATGTTACAGAGATTTTCAGGGAAATAATCAATATGTGAGTATAAGAAATGAACTTTTAAGCTCATATTACAACTCAATTCTGATTTTATCGAGTATGTTATTGAAAATATGTTAGTAATTGTGATTATTGCTGTTTCCTAAGAATTTGTCAATAATATATTTAAAGGCAATCCATGCCTCTGTTTCATCATTCCTCATAGACCTTTCAAACTGTTCATCCCAAGTAAATTTCCCAGTCTGAGGTCCAACAAAAATTCCTTCTTTAAGTTTCGCTTCTGAAAGAGGTGTAAATTACCCACATAGATACTTGAAACAGTCACCATTTTGTCTAAGGCCTTTACAAACTCTTCATCAAGTCCACTTTTATGTCAGGTGGGTGTAATAGGACTTTCATTGTGTTACACAAACAATCACATTCAATGTTTTTTGATCCTGGTATCAAGCTGACTCTGCATGGCAATTGTTTCTTTACCCAGTGTTGATTTCGTGTTCTGTTGTCCCATTCACAAAGAAATCGTGGAAACTTTTAACAACCGGATTTTAGACTGAACAACATAAAAATATTTTTTAAAACTTCCACAAATAGCCAACCGTGTTCTTTGTATTTCACCTTGCTAAGAAGTTCAAGATTTTAGTATGTTTCCTTTAAGTGAACGGAAGGAGCAATAGGAATAGATGCATTTATGTTACCTTTATGAAGGAGAACACCTTTTAGATTTCTTTTTAATGAATCAGTGAACAATCACCGTTGGCTTGGTTCATAGACTGCAGCTCCTAACACTGGTATTAATTCAACAATATTGTTGCAATAAATAATCAAACTCACAATTTCTGTACCATTAAAATTATGTCCCCTGTGAAAATAAAGTCTTAGCCGAAAGTCTGGACTCCAAAATATCTGAATAATTCGTTGTAAGGCCCAAATCTTCCACCAAATCATTAAATTCACCTTGTGTGAAAGTTGTGGTTCACCAGACGTTTCAGGTTGAAAACAACCCCTATCATCCTTTCTATTGACAACATATTTAGAATCAGATGATACTGTATCAAGAGCTTCTATTGAATTAGGTACAGGTACGTCAGATCCTTGACCAATAAACAGGTCTTATAGCAGATTAAAGGTTTGAATAAGAAAATTCCTTTTAATTTGCAAGTTACATGGTTTTTAGACTTTTACCAGACCATTGGAATTCCTAAAGGTAAAGACTTTTTCTTACCTTTACTCCATTGTCTCAACTCTTTAACATAAATAGTGCAAAGTTTGTGATGACCCTATGATTTGTCTTGGTCCTTAAGTTTTTTCCAAAAATATTGGTAAAACGGTTTTTGATTAATTTTTAATGCTTTGCTTTTGTTTCATCCCAATAAATTTATAACACATATTACAGAATATGTTTGGGTCATTTACACAATATCTTGTTGCCATAGCAACGAATAAATAATATTGTTTTGAATTAAGCACAAAATTACGCAATGGGCTATCTGTACTCTTCCCACCACGGGGTTTTCGCGTTTCTAGCGGTGTGAGTCCGCAGACATAGTGTTGTGCCATTTGGAGGGGGGATAATATTGAAAAGAAAAATATAATGTCAAAGTGCACTCACAAAACAGTGCTATCCAGAAATAACAGGTCATGAGGTCTTTTAACCGTTTATATTATGTTAACTGTTTATATATGTGTTTCTTGTGGGTTCTGTAACGATCAATAATACTCTCACTTTTCGATTGGTATAGATAAATTTATAGCTCGTGGTTGTCAACATTTTAATCATAATAAAACGTGACCAGGTTTCAACGAAAATAATTGACTTATGTAAAAGTAATTACGACGTTTTGTAAAAAAAAAACACCTGTACGTGATTGAACATAATTGGATATCATTTTCGGATCAGAGTATAGGAATTACTTGTCAGACAGAGTGCTTATTTGTTTGTTTTGGAATTTCGCGTAAAGCTACATGAGGGCTATCTGCGCTAGCCGTCCCTACTTACTTTAGAAGTGTAAAACTAGAGGGAGGGCAGCTAGTCATCACCACCCACCGCCAACTCTTGAGCTACTCTTTTACCAACGAATAGGGGTATTGACTGTCACATTATAACGCCCCCACGGCTGAAAGGGCGAGCATGTTTAGTGCGACCGGAATTAGAACACGCGACCCTCGGATTACGAGTCGAATGCCTTAACACTCTTGACCATGCTGGGCCCTACAGAGGGCTACACAACTACAGTAAATAAGTATTAATGCAATGATTGCGAATACTACTGTGATTAGAGATTCTGTGAAATCATATGACTGTTATGTTACAGAAGTATTAAACGAAAACTAATTCCCTTTTTTCATATGGTTGATTTTGTGAAATAACAGATTCAGTTATAAATATTTCTGATTTGAATTAATATGACTCCTGTTCAAAAAAGTTGTTTCCGATACGATACTTCCCTTCTATCACAATATTACCTATTCTCGTGCAATGCTGCCCTCTATATGCAATTTATTTCATTACGCATATCACATGCCTTCTGCTCCCCTCCTATTGGAATCAAATGATTCTGACACGTTTCTCATGCAAATCTTTATATATTGCTTGTCCACGAATAGGAGCGTGACATATGTGACTCCCTCCACACACTATCCACGAACCTATCGTTTCTAGTCTAGAAGTGCTTGCGTTCTGACGTATTTGCTTTTTGTTTTACTCTCAGCTTTACTATATTCAAAAATTGTGGCCCTCATGTAGATTACTCCAAAGTTTATTCAAATTGTTTCTTTACTCTAATTTAATCCCAGTTTATTATAATTGCATTATTATTTGTAATTCCGACTTCTATATTATTAATCCCGAAGTTCATGTTACCACTTTGGAGTCACACCCGTGACTAGTGCTATGTCACAGGACTTAGGTGCAGGCGACCCGGCAGGAGATTTATCAGCATTTATTAGCAAGGAGGTTGAAAGTTTCATGGATCATTTTCTATCTCCGGACTACATCCCACTCCCTCCTCAACATGCTGAGCTTGTTCAGGCTGAAGAGGACTTAGACCACCTATTTCCACTCCCTGATTTTGAATTGCCCTCCCATGCCTTTTCTGAAGATTTAGTTATGCCTACTATGGTTTTTTTGGATTTTATTTCTCAGACATATGTTTTATATCTTGCCCCTATTTCCCATGAACTGTGTTCTTTCTTATTACACGACCAATCTTCACATCACTATTTGATTCCCTCCCTAGCTATTCAGGTAGATATTAGCCAATGTGTCTCACAATAAAGTGACGGGATCAGCATGCATCGCCTCTTCACGAGTTTTGCATATCATCATGCAGACTGTCATTTTCTATATCAACAACTGAGATGTTTTGTTTTACTTATTTGGGTCTCCAAATTTCCTGTAAGTATAACTAGTACCCAATTATTCTGCGTTTTTCTTACCATCACAACTTTTTTATGATATCTCTTTACCATTTATTTCTTCCCTGAGGCTCTCTACCAAAATCCTGAGAGGTTTTCTGGTAACATTCTCCCCTTCGTTTCTCCACATTGTCTCGTTTATCATCTTTGACTCTGGCTTTGCATACCTGGTTTCTCTTGTTGTTGTAACCTTTTATGTCGTGATGCAACATTAGCACACTTCCATTTACCAGTGTCTTATTTAAGACTTATACGTGGCCTTACTTTTAAGTCACTAGTTGCATTAGTACAACAACTCTACCGATACCAATTTCGTTACCTGTTTGTCTCAGTCAAAGCCTAGTAAAGCACCTGTTACAGTTTTTTATCCTACTCCTTCTTAACCATTACCAACACTTGTTCTATCGTTAACTACCCAGTGGGAGCTCAACTTGCCGATTTTCTTCATCAATGACATTCTATCATCAAGAATCATTGGGTTCTTCAAGTTTTATTGGAAGGATTCGTGATTACATTTTTATCCCCATCTTCCATGTCTCCTGTGCCTGTTTCCTTCCAATGACCAGCTAGCATCTATTGGAAGCAGTTTAGAACCTACTATTGTAGCAAAGCTACTGAAACTTTTCTAAATATCTCATCAGGTTTTTAGTCCAATCTCTTTGTTGTCCCCCCCCAAACAAAATTAGGAACTGGAGGCCTGTCACCGATTTGACCTACCTCATTCGATTCATTCAACTGCCCTGTTTTACCATGGAGTTATTTTTCACCCTAAGGTGGATGACCAAGATGGACATTACAAATGTTTATCTACACCTCTCTATCTGAACAAAGTCTCATCTGTATCTTTGGTTCGTCCGTCATGGGATAGTTTACCAACTTTGAATCACAATCGTTGGGCTTAATTCTGTCTCTTATGTTTTTTAGTGGATGGTCATATCTTTTGCTCACCATCTTCATACTCTGATGATGCAATTCCACTATTATATGGGCGGCTGGCTTCTGGCTCATTCTGAACTGGAGTCAGCAAGCCATCAGTTCCTTCATGTGACTTCTCAGGTGAACTGATTAATTAATTTGGAGAACTATTTTCTCTGTCATACCTAATATCTTGTCCATTTAGTTGTCTTTTACGATAATTATCTCAATATGACCCAACCTCATTCCATGAAATTATTAGTTTGCTATTCCCTTTTTTGCTTACGAGGTTCTATTTCTTTAGAGAATGGGGTCTTTAATGACATCGCTTGTTCCTGTCAGTCATACACATAAGTAATGTTTTCACTGGGTTCTTCACAATCAGTGGAACCTTGCTCGGTATTCCTTGCAACTCCCATTATCCTTCCTAATACCGTGTTAGATGATCTACTCTACTGGTTGTACAAGGCTCATACATTGGCGGGCATTTTGATTCCTATTCCTCATCTGGAATTACATCTATTCATTGATGCATCCCTTCAGGGATGGGGTACATGGGTCAGTCACCAAAAGACTTTAGGTTGTCAGTCTCTCAACAAACAATCTTTGCATGTTAACATCCTCAAGCTTATTGTGGTTTATCAAGATTTGGATCACTTCTTTCATCTTGCTAGACATTGTCTGGTGATAATTCATTACAACAATTTTACGATAGTAATACATATCGATCATAAAAGAGGAATCTGGTCAAGAGCTCTGTTTTTGTACATTACCTCCTATAATGGGCTCACATGCACCATACTCATTTCATTGCATATCATGTTCTAGGTGCTTTTAATCTCAGAGCAAATCAAATTTTCCACCTGACAAAATTTGTCCAACAGAGTAGTCTTTAGATCACCTTGTATTATGGTGGCTATGCAATCTGTGGGTTTTTCCACATGTGGATTCATTTGCCACAACCCTCAATCACAAATTACCTCTCTTTTGACCCCCTATACATCATCCTTGGGCTCTGGTGTTCGATGCCTTCAGCCAGGATTGGTCTCACAAATTCCTTTATGTTTATCCTCCTATTTGATTATTTTATCAGGTGGTTTCTCTTCTCCATACCACCCTGTGTCGAGTTCTGATCACTCCCTATTGACCAACTCAACCATGGTTTCCACGATTACAAAAACTCCATCATTCCCTCCAGTACCCCTTCTCTCATCTCCTTTCCTTCTTAATCAACCTAAGTCATTCATTCTACATCCCAGCATTCATGCCCTTCATCTTCACGCCTGGCTTTTATCTGGTCTTTGGTATGGAGACAAGGTTTCTCCCATGGAATAATTTCCTTTTGGCTCACTCCATACGTTCTTCTTCAATAGAGGGTGTATCAGTGCAAATGGAAGGTGTTCCACAGTTGGTCCACTACTTGGGATTCCCTGTACACTGACCTACTGTAACTCGTGTGGTTGAATTTCTTGTATAGTATTTTGACCAGAGGTTTTCAGTCT
This sequence comes from Tachypleus tridentatus, assembly GCF_004210375.1. Lineage (NCBI taxonomy): Eukaryota > Metazoa > Arthropoda > Merostomata > Xiphosura > Limulidae > Tachypleus > Tachypleus tridentatus. The sequence goes on from NC_134830.1 coordinate 114,994,152, forward strand.
CTTTAATTTCAGATTATTAAGGTGCCTTATCTCATACATTTCATTTTTCTTGATACTGTTAAGTTTTTGCTTCCCATGTTCTTATCATGTTCATGTGTTCTTTTTCAATTCGTCATTCCTTTCCAGATGACCTACTCTTCTGAGCTGAGGTATTAATGTGGTTCTCCATTCCCTCACTTCTGTTTGCACCTATTTCCTTGTGATCCATGTTTCACTGTTCTCTTAAAACATATTTCATTCTCCTATTATCCTGTGAAGTTGAAGGTTTGAATTATTTGCCATTGACGTTTCACGTATGCTTTTTTACCACACCTCTCCTTTTTTTTTACTTAGATCATTCGTTCCTCCCAAACACCTTGGTGACAACAGAGGCCAACAACTCCTTTTCACCTATTTCCCCCACTTCTGTTTATCATTCCCTCATGTTGGATTCCTGTACGTGGTGAAGGGACCTCCCAGAGAAGGTTCTGTGCTTTCAGTTTATATACTCTGGAACCTGAACATTCACCCACGTGTTTGCCATGCGTGGTGACCCGTGAAGGAGGGGGAGAGGACCCTGGTGGTTAAGGGGTCTAACCCTAACACAACCCTCAATCTGTGGCGGGTGGTTGGGAACTGAAATGTTCTTACTTTATTATGGATACCCCATTAATGAAGAAGAAAATTTAAAAAATTGAGTAAAAACGATAATTGATAAACGGCCAAGAATGGATGACCGTTCAACAATCGCCATCATAGTTGGTTTTTGTACCTATTTTCTCATCTTGCGATCATTATCTGAGGAATCCTCATTTTTTATTCAAAAGGATTCAGAGGGGCTTGCTCGCTTCCTCACCTCAGTTAGAAAGTTATGGTCTGGAGACATTTTGGTGGAAATATCCTCACCACAACACCCTAAACTAAACGCCTCCTGAATTCAAAAAGCATTGAGGATATATCAAATGAGGTTGCTCCATGCTACCCTAAATTCCTCAAAAGGAATTATTGTTGAGAGGAAGGGGCTTGAAGAACATTCTAGAGTCTGAGATCCTCGCTGGTTTTTTTCAGCCAAAGCGTTTCTGTGGTGCGCCGAATCTCCACTCGCCTACTATTATTCTTACTTTGACATTTACATCATCACGTCCACCTGTCACATTCAAGGCAGGCTATTTGAACTGTAAGGTATGGCCATACATTTCCAACCCTCTCAGATGTTTTCAGTGTCAGTGGTTTGGTTATTCAAATACATTATGTCGTGGTTTTTAACATATGCTCGTTGTGGTGGCAAAGACCACGATGCCTACGTGTGCAATCTGGAACTACACTGTGTTAATCATAGATGTCCACAATCCTCTTACACCATGTTATTGCCTTCAGTAGGAGAAGGAAGAGAAAGGGGTGCAACATTTGAAGACTGAACAATATCTCCTACCTAGAAGCTCAGACGTTATTGTCATTCACTCCATCTTGGACATATTTTGATGCACTCTGTCCCATTGATACAGTAAAAGTGCAGACAGATCTCTCCATGCCTCCAACAAAGGCATTTGCAAAATATCTGAAGAGTCTTTTGCTCTCCATGGTTAAAAGTGTTGATGAGTATACGTCTATTCTTATCTCTATCCCCGCCACTCCTTCTAGTGGCTGCTTGGATCCACTTTCTTTGGCTCGGAATTTGCATATTTCCTTGGGTCCATCTTCTTCTCTGGTCCCAAGATATAAAAGGATTATTCATTCACGCCCTCAGTCCAGAGACAAAGACCACCCTTTTCGACCCAGGGCAGAATCCATGGTCGATATACCTCCATAGAGTAAAGAAAAAACGTGGTCCAAACAAGAAAGGCTCTCTGCCCCATTTTATTCCACATAAATAAAAATAGCCACTTGGATACAGTGGAACTGTCAGGGTTTTCATCCGAATATAGATTACATAAAGGATTTGATTGAATATTATCATTCTGTGTGCTTCTCCTTACAGGAAACGTTTCTGAAACTTGCTGATGCAATCACCTTTTGAAAGTTTTCTTTGTACAGAAATGAACAGGTTGTGTGATGGAAGGATGGCACTACTGGTCGATCAGCGTGTGCCTGCCCTGTCTTTGTCACTCAATACATCTTAAATTAACGAGATTTCCACTGTTTCTACCTACTATCTAGCGAAACCATAGCTGTCTTTTCACCTGTTCTCTCTAAAATCAGCTGCATGGACTTTAGCCACCAACAGGGTATTTGTCTTAATCCCGAGGTTCATCGTGGTGAAGTTGTGCTTCCGGTGGTCCCTGAGGCAAAGTTATTGGGCTTATATTTGAGAGTAAGCTGACTTCATTCCACAAATTAAGCAGCTACATGACAAATGTACAAGGGCACTAAACCTCTTCCATGTTTTTTCTTGCACCTCTTGAGGAGTGGATCAATGTTTTATGCCAAAGATCTATTGTGCTCTTAATTGATTGAAACTAGACTATAGGTCTCTGCACTATGGTTCTGCCAGAATCTTAACCTTGAAGATGTTGGATCCTGTTCACCATTTAAGGCTTCAGCTCTGCACGGGGGTTTTCTACACTTCTCCAGTTCAGAGTTTGTACACTGACTCTCATGAACCTCCTCTACACCTCTGCCATTTGCAACTGTTTTTCTTGTATACTTCAAACTTCGATCTTTACCACAGCATCCCATCTAGGATGGTGTTTTCCTTCCTCAGTAGGCCATACTTTTCAGGATAGACGATCTGCCATTGTTACTTTTGGCTTTTGTATCCAGGTGCAGTTGGATGAATTGGGTCTATCCTTGGATGACGTTGCTGTTTCCATAGGCCAGCCTATCCCACCATGGCTTATTACCATTCCCAAATGTGACCATTCTCTGAGTCATCTAAAGAAGGCAGATACTTCCAACTGGAAGAATCGTCTTCTATTTGCCAAACATCTTTTGAACCACCCTTCCATTCCCATGTATACAAATGGTTCAAAATCAGGTAACTCTGTAGACTCTGCCATGATTTGTTGGATCGGTGGTTGCACACAGGATCCCGTCTACAGTTTTTGTGTCCACTACTGAATTGTACGTCATTTATCTTGCGTGGGATCATTTATAAGCTATACAGTGTACAAACTGTACTATTTATACCAACTCACTTAGTTCTTTACTGGTTCTGGAATCGCTTCACGTTAGTTTTCGTCGATATTCAAAACCGAGTGGCCAATTTCTCTTTATCATCTACTTCTATCCAGTTTTTTCTGGATACCAGGCCACGTTTGCATTCGCCAGAACGAGCTCGCTAACGTCACAGCTAAGTCTGTCCGCTTTGATGCCATCACTGCCATGTTTATTGCAAACATGTACTACGCCCTGTATTCAAGGCGCGGCTCCATGCCAGTTGGCAGTTGACTTGGAGTAAGCAACATGATAAAACCTTCTATTAGTCTTTGGCTGTCTTGTTTCCATAAGAATTAGAAGGAGGAAGTTGTCCTAACTAGGCTACCCATTAGCCACAGTTTGTAACTTATTTTCTTTTATCTGAGACTGATGCACTAATGTGTGGTCTATGTGACATTCAAGTCACAATAGCCCACATTTTACTTTTGTTCCGTCATTTTAGGCACAGTGTAACCATAGGTTTACCCCTGACGTTGGACAGTGACATTGACGATGATGACACTGTCCACCTTACAGATATTTTTAAGTTTTCAAAGGCCATTGGCCTTTTAATTCCATTTAACTTTTTATCTAATGCTGAGCCACTATTTTTGTTTAAATTAATGTCCTTTTACTGTTATTTTTAGTGGTTGCTTGATGTAAATAGCCTAGTTTCTTAGCGCCATAAGACGCCAAACAACAACAACATCTAGTTCTTATCTCTACCCTCTTCCCAATCCAGACAGACTTCTATGTTTGGTCTGTATTCATTGTTGTTATATTGCCTGCACAGCTTCCTTCTGTGGTGCCTGTTCCCGACTCTTTATTCACTGTTAGTCTTCCTCTCTTTGTAATGTATCAACTTCTACCCTACCCATCTGTGTTCGATGTTTTATTCAACTGACTTATTCCTTCTTGTCTTCTTCCACTAGAATTTCTTCAGGGTATCTTTTCATTAGATTCGACACCTCACATCTCGTCTTCATTGACCATTGAAGGAAATCTTACAGTTGGGTATGTGAATTACATCTATTACATTCATCTCTCATCATTCACACCATATCGTGGTTTATTTTTTTGTTTGGTTTTAGTTTTTTACCTGTGGCCATTTTTCAAGGCTTAGTAAGACTTTAACTATGTAAGTCTATATTCATACATAATTCTAATTTCAGGGGCCCTTGCTTCATTCATTTATTCTTTATATGGATCTTGATCTATGGCAAGTGATCTATAACCAATTAGAAATCTCCACCGTACAGTCATGTTGACTCCTACTTTAATTTCTGTGGCTTGGTTACTCTCGCTGTTCAAATGGGGTGTAACACAAAATCACTTGTAGGTGAATAACAATGCGATGTAATTACTTTATAAACTTACCCATTTCAGACTATAAATACCTAGGGAATGCATAGATAAATCAGAAGGGGATAGCTGTCCATTTCTGTCATGCCTTATAATGAAAAAAACCAATATAGTCTGCTTTTCAACACAGTTGTGCTGTATTGGGTGATGATGTTCTTTCAGACATCAATGCATTCTCTTCCCGTTTCTTCGAGTGGAGTTTGGATATGCTTACCATTTTCCATTTTCAAGTCACTGGAATGGTTGATCATGGAAGTACCCTCCTGAATAAGTTTTACACAAAGATTAATGCCATTATAAAGTAGGGTGGTGGAGTTCTGCAGGTGTAGATACATGATATCCTACACTGTTCATTATAAAATCAGTAAGGAGTGAGATGTCAAGTTGCAATTCACCCCCTTCCACTTGGATCCCTCATCCTACCCCACTTGTTTTTAAGTACCCACTAGCCAAGGTTGAATTTGGAGTAAAACCAATCAGCATGAGTCCTTATACATGCTTAAGGTTGTTTATATTCCTCACTCGATTATACTCCTTCTGTATTGTTGGTCACAGCAGAGGTTGGAGATATTGTTACAGTTCTGTCCACCTTACTATCCTCTATCTTATTCCAAGGATGCTATTGCTTTATGGATGACTCTGGGAAATTTATTTTACAGACATCATTTTGATACCAAATGTCGGGTTCTTAGGTTGATATATCCGAGCTAATACATGTCATGCTCTGGAGTCAGAATGGTTCTAGATTCTCTCCAATCTCTTGAACTTGAGGTGAAGATGGTATGATCCTCATACTACCTCCACGAAGATATCAGTACACAGCAGAGTGGGTTTCAGAAGCAGTTGACTTACTGAGTATGGACCATCATACCCTAGCCTCTCTACACCTATTGATCTATCATTCCTTTACAAACTTCTATACATTGTGAAATTACGTTATATATATTTCAGGGGTAGGATCACTATCCTGCCTTAGTTCTCTCCAACGTGAACACTTGAAACTTTCTTTTTATGCCCTTATCTACTACACACTTCACGGATGGGCGAAGAGTACACCATTGGACTGTTTTTTGGGGGTAATACTGTCATTCTCTTGCACCAGTTTCTTCACCTGATCATCGTGGATTCTAGTTAATCTTGTGAGTAAAGAGAAGTGCCATATCAGAAGTTATAATTTTCGTATACTGAAAATGTATTTCCAGTAGGTACTTCCCTCCTCTCATACTTCCCACTATTCGTCTGGTGCTTACGTCATTTGCCAAATGTTGTAGTGGTAGTTTGGTAGAGACATACAGAGAGAGTCGCATGTGTTTTGAATTTCGCGCAAAGCTATATGGGGACTATTTGCAATATCTATCTCTAATTTAGCAATGAAAGACTAGAGGGAAGGCAACTACTCATCACTACCCATTATCAACGAATAGTGGGATTGACAGCCACATTATAAAACCCTAATGGCTGAAAAGGCGATCATGTTTGATCCTATGCGTCTTGGATTGAGAGTCAAGCGCCAACCACCTGGTCATGCTGGGCCGTCGCATATTTTACACTCCTTGTGATTGGTGAAGTGATGCCTAAAAATTTGCACGAGAGATATATTGGAATCAAATGATTCCAATAAAGGAGAGCTGAAGGCTTGTGGCACGCGTAAAGAAAGGTTCGTAGATAGAGGACAGCACCGGACAAAAACAACTAATCTGGTGAAAGGAGGGAAGTACCTATAAGGAATACTTTATTAGCACAAGAAAGTTATAACTTTAGGCAAAATATTTACACATTCATTTCAGTTTCTTTCTATTTTCATTCAAAGGAAAGCTAATTTGTCATGACGGAGATTCAAGACTGAAATGTACGCACGTGTGTGGTGAGGAGGCAAAAAGTTCGAACTTAATTATTGTGTGTACCATATCCCACAGAAATAATGGAACTGCTTGCTTTTGCATCCTCCAATGCTGCTTGTAAATCATTGTCGGTGAACTGTACATTTTGAGATACTTCAGAATCACCATTTTTTATTTATTCTAAGAATTCACGAGTGAAGGAAAAGAGAATATGTTAAAGCATGTCAACCACACTACAATTGCCTTATCCAGTCCCATTTTTCGATTTTTCACCTTTATTACATGATCAGTGACCATCAAGAATTTTTAGAGAAATAAAACTGACACATCTATATGTGTTTTTCTATAGTAATTGATGCCTCCCAGTGGCAAAGTGACATGTCTATGGACTTGCAACGCAAGACATCGAGTTTGATACCCATGGTGGGCTGAGCACGGATAGCCCATTGTATAGTTTTGTTATTCCCTGAAACAGTGGCACGTTTACGGATTTACAACGCTAAAATCATGGTTTCGACTCCTCTTGGTGGACGCGGCAGATAGCTCAATGTTGCTTTGCTATAAGAAAAATAGTATAGCACTTGCATGGAAACATGCATGACCCCCTTATGAACATAGGCACAGATTTGGGCTACACCAGTTAGCCTCTTTTCAAGCCTTGAAAATTGTAATATCGAGTAGATGTTCTGATGAATTGATAACCAATAATTTCATAATTAAGTTTGAAAAATATGTTTTATATTTATTTGCAAGATAATTGTATGAATAATTATTTTAGTTAATATTTCTTATAGGCTGCTAACGTTATCTGCAAATTAATTCAAGCAACTATCCAAAGAATTACGCTGATTTGACAATTAATAAGCAAATTACAAATAATTATGAAACTTCACATACTTCTGTGTGTACCTAAAACTAAATCTGAGAACGACAGTTATTTGTTTAGAAATGTCAGTGAAAAAACTAAAGGGAATTAAGTGTGACTCTCTCAAATAGATGCACAAAAGTTCCTTCACACCTATAATTCTTGTTTAACTGCGACGTTTTTGTGGATACTGCTTCAAAATTAGTGTCATCTAACTTCTGGTTAGCTGAAGAAAGTTCAGATATTCCAATCACCTGTGAGATACAGTGCACATAAGGGAAGAGAGGAAAACACTTTTTTTATCATTGTCCATTTTCTTACAAGATGCCTGCAAATAGTTGTAATTTTAAAATGTAAACATTTAAAACAAACATTTGGCAAACTAAATATTGACGTATACACTTTCAGATCTTATATCACTTCCACATCACTTCTATCTGCTTCAGTTCATTTTTTCAGGCGTCTTTACCACTTGATGAAAAAATCGACAAGTTCACGTTTTGGGATTACAACGATTTTTTTCTCTGCTACGATCCTTGAGATCAACCCGGGTAGTAGGACGTGAGATATAGAATTGTTGATCTGATACGCCCCCACAATAGCACTTATTAAATCTGAAAAGATAAAGGCCACAAGCAGTTCAGTATGACATTGTTTAGTTTACCTTGTACACATATGGAACGTCACTCCACACTTCCTGGAAGAAACACGTGTCTATAATACTATTAGTTCACAACTTTGAAAGGTAAAAGTTGTCCAGGTTACAAGTGACTACTTCCAGTGACTCAGATACTTAGGCGACTGCGCCTTCACATAACAGTACTCCCCTTATGACGACACAACTGGTTGCACTATCATTTAAGACGACTCTCAGATACCGCATACTTGAATTGATGTACCATCATTTACGATAACACACAGATACTGTGTCTCTGAACTTATTGCACCATCAGTTAAGATGGCACACAGGTACTGTGTCCTTGAACTTATTGCACCATCAGTTAAGATGGCACACAGGTACTGTGTCCTTGAACTTATTGCACCATCAGTTAAGATGGCACACGAGTACTGTGTCCCTGAACTTATTGTTTTATCACTTAATTGACTTTTCGATGGTTTCTGTGTATGAGAACTTGTTGAAACTGTAGTTACACGAGGAGAATAAATTTAAATTCTCCATAGAATATTCTTCTTTTATTTTTTTTATTTTTTTAAGAGTGACCACTTTATTTGTTGACAAATCCCGAATTTTAGTTATTGGCCCGAACTGGAAAGATGTAATTAGACCCTATGGTAAAACAAAAAGGGGAAGGGCTTCGTAAGTTTCACATAACAGAAGCATACCATTTCAAATATACCTTAAATTTTTAAATGGCCAAATGTTAACAAAATTCTATAAATAACTTTTAGAATCTTGTTTATCATATTCGGTTAAGACGTTTCGGTGAGGGTCTTCTTTAATACAGGTATTCTTTTAGAAATTTCTCATTTAACATTTTTATACTACATTTAGCAACTGAGTTAGTTTATATTAAAACAAATCTGATTGTTTCAGTAAGTCCTATTTCGTTTTCTCTTATTTAAAACTCAAATTACTCTGAATAATTTGCTGAAGAACTGGAAAATCTCCAGATATCAAAGTGTAAAATATTAACCAACAGTCCTTCCAAGCTTTGAAACGTGCTGTAAAACCAAACGGTGCAACAGGCATTTAATTTATTGAATCCAAGTCTTCATTGAAGGTTCAAGACTGTATATCATCACAACTGTGTAAAATGCGAATCATGCTGCAGGATTTAATGGACAATTGCATTGTTTTAGAATTACAGAGCTATTATCACTAGAGATCACAAATTGTGAAGTAAGAGACTAGATGGAAGGCAGCTTTTTTAACACCATCAACTGTCAGCTCTTGGTTTGTTTTGTTTGTTTTTTGAATCTCGCACAAATCTACTCGAGGGCTCTCCGTGCTAGCCGTCCCTAATTTAGCAGTGTAAGACTAGAGGGAAGGCAGCTAGTCATCACCACCCACCTCCAATTCTTGGGCTACTCTTTTACCAACAAATAGTGGGATTGACCGACACATTATAACGCCCCTACGGCTGAAAGGGCGAGCATGTTTGGCGCGACGGGGATGCGAACCCGTGACCCTCATATTACGAGTCGCATGCCTTAACACGCTTGGCCATGCCGGGCCCTATCAGTTCTTGAAATACTCCTTAACAGCATAAAATGAGATTGCTTGTTACATGACAAATAGCGAGCTTAGCCTCCTAAGTACCAGCTCATTACGTGATCTAGATTTATAGTGATCTGTTTCTCCAGATGGTGCCAATGATTAGTGGCAATTGTTAATATCGAAGTTACTAAATTAACTACTCCAAAGAGAGGGCGGGCTCGAGCACTTTTGGACCTAGCAGAGAAGCTGAATAGCCTCCTTCCACTTCTGATGTGTGTATCATTAACTTTTCGTAGTAATCAAATTTAAGGTTTAAGAGTTTAGTTATTGGCGTATTTAACAATCATTTGCGTTTTGGCACTTCACGAGCGACTATGTTTCTCCTCTTTCTGAACATATGAAACTCTAGTCCTATTTTTTTATCTTGTACAATAAAAATACACTCATAGGTATTTTTATTACATCTTTATATTGGATAATTTATTAAAATTAATTTGCACAAAGCAATTTGCTTGCACTTTACAGATTTAGATATTTAATTTCCTGACTTAAATCTTAGACAATATTACTGTTATGCATAAATTATCTTCAATAGTAGATTTGTGACTATACGCTCGCCAGGCGTGGTCAAAATCAGTCTTGCTTGTTACCTTATTGAAAAAAAAAAGAAAAAGATATCGAGGTTTTAAGTTTTTCATTTTTATTTGGGAAAGTTAAAGCGTTATGAAGCAGAAGGGATGAGACACGTGTTTGGTTTGTTTTGAATTTCGCGCAAAGCTACACGAGGGCTATCTGCGCTAGTCGTCCCTAATTTAGCAGTGTAGGACTAGAGAAAAGGCAGCTAGTCATCACCACCCACCGCCAACTTTTGGGCTACCCTTTTACCCACGAATAGTGGGACTGACCGTAACATTATAACGTCCCCACGGCGAGCGTGTTTGGTGTGACGAGGGATTCGAACTCGCGACCCTCGGAATACAAGTCGAGTACCTTAACCATCCGGTCCAAGTCACGTGCTATCAGTTGAAAAAGAAATGTTTCTTCTTTGCCTTTAAGAAATGTCTATTCTTTTTTATTATTAAGAACTACTTCCTTGCACAGCTTTGCATCAGTAATATTTTCTTTCAAACTATCATTCAGCCTACTCTGCAGGTCTCATCTGATTTGAGTATTTCTTTTACACAGTTTGGTTAATCCTTCAATCCAAAATGCTAATAGTAATACCTTCATATCAATGGAAGTCACAATGTGTGGAAACCTTTATAATATTCAAAGATTAAATTCTGATATCTCAGTTGAGGGCGATGTTAAAGTCATCTTTAGTGGGGAGGATATTACACTCATGTCACCTCTATGAACACATTTCTGCTTGACTATCTTTTCAGAAAAGCGAACAAAAAAGAAAAAAGGGGCAAGCGGTATTCCAAGTTAAGATTGAATTAAAGCGAAGTGAGTGGTTATTGAATTATTCCAAACTGTCACTATTTTATAATATCTCCTCGAATCACAATAGTTTTTATAAACATTTTACACAAATTGCTAGCTCTTGAACCGAGTTTAAACTCTCTACATAAATACATAGCTCTAGTAAAGATTCCTCATTCCATACTTATAAATACTAAGACATAATGGCACTTTATAAAAACGAGCGCTTTCTCTGTGGTTGATCATGCTTATTATGATGGCCAAGTGAAGAATGAAGAAGGTATTCATAACTTGTCTCATAAGAACTAGTAAATAATGTATTTTTATATGAATATACTGAAGTAAATTTTTGTGCAGGTTTTCAAATGTAGTGAGTGACACAGTTATAAACCAAATGTATAAAATGATCGGAGAGTTGTGCTAATCACAAACAATTGTTTAATAGCGGTCATACTTGCTTGATCCTGTTTCTGCGCCGTGTCCTCCTGAAGTGCAGTCGTAATTACTTGATTTTACCTTCCTTTGATGTGTATAATGGGAACAATCACTGATAGAAGCTATATAAGGAATTGTAGGATACTGCATTAGGGTTTTGATCTTACCTAACAGTGTTGTGTTACCATTATTCTGTTTCTCATCTTCTTCTGGTGCAGATATGCTCCAACAGTAGTAATAGTTCATCATAATGAACACAGTATCGATAAACACCACAGCATACGTACTCTTAATCGTGAACAAAGGTTTTCTTATTTGCTCACTCGTATTTTCCAGTTTATTTCCAGATACTATTATAACTATTAATTTCGACATCACAGTTTTCATGTTTTGTTTTGTTTTTAAATTTAGCGCAAAGCTATGCGAGGGCTATCTGCGCTAGCCGTATCTAATTTTGCAGTGTAAGACTAGAGGGAAGGCAGCTAGTCATCACCAACCACCACCAACTCTTGGACTACTCTTTTACCAATGAATAGTGGAATTGACTGTCACATTGTAACACTACCACAGCTAAAAGGGTGAGCATGTTTGGCGTGAAGGGGATTCGAACCCGCGACCCTCAGAATACGAGTTAAACGCCCTAACCACTTGGCCATGATGGGCTCAATCTTCATGGTCACAGAAGAAAGGGCAGATAAGTTTTAAATCACACATCCTGAAAACTTTCCTAAAGTCTTTCCACATGGAAATTGTTTTCCAAGATATAATTTAATCAAAGCACAGACACAAGTCCATTGGAGCTGCATCAAGTAAGAGATCTTGATGGGTTATGTGGTCTTGAATGGGGCTGACATAATTCCAGGTTCTTCTCTCACTTTTCCAATTAAAATATCAAGTGGTTTCAATAAGTAGCTGCAAGTTTATAAACTTGTAACTTATGAACTTCAACTTCTTGCTTGTTACCAATAACAAAAGGTAAGAATACCTTCATCATAATGGTTTTTGAACTATTATGTTTATTTTTTGTAATAATGACCACACTCCAGACTGCCCAGAATGTGGTCCAAAAAATCACTGCTGTTACAGAATGATACAAGTTTTCTACCTTCAGTAAAACATCACAAGAACTGGAAGGCACTTGAAGAATGATATGTAAAAGGAAAATGTGTACAAGAGAGTGAGAGACTGCATAAAGCTCTTGGCTATCCGAGTTTTGTCAATGGTTATACTTACAGTCTAAAGTAATTATTTAAGCATAGTAAGAAAAACATATAAATGAACATAAAAAGGCAAATAACAATATACGTCTAAGAGAAAAAAATAAATGATGTGAACAAATAATAAAACTTATTAAATAAATGTAAAGACCTAATAAGAACCATCTAAATAATGTAAACATCTGAAAATTCCTAAGAAAAATAGACTAAAAGACGTGAACTCCTACATGAAAAGACAAAACAATTTAAACATCAACATGAGCAGACTAAACAGATACAAACCATAAGAGAACAGATGACAGAAATCTAAAACTCCTAAAAGAATATTCTAGACAGACTGAACACATTTAATTAAGTATGCATTAAATACAGTATTTTTTGGAAAACCTGCCATGATAATTAGCAAGTGAAGTGGTACCATAATTAAAATTATTCAAGTAGGAAGTAAAAAACAATCCTTGATAACCTTTCACCATCTGTGTCAAAACAAACACTTAGCCAGAAACGTTACTTATAATACATGCTAGAAAGTCCAATAGCAGACAAACATGAATTATGACTTAATTTTACACCATCTACATTCTCTTTCTTAAACATAAGCAGTAAAAAAAGGGAAGAAACCTATACAAATTACAGAAATTGTAGCCACAAAGGAGTAAGAATTGAAGACTGAATGAAAGAAGAACTGTAGTAAGTTTGAAAAAGACCAAGTGCAAATTGCACAACAGTAACAAAAAGTAATTTCAAAAAATTCACAATGTTAAAGTAGTTTACAAACATACATGAAAAACTCGCACAACATTTTCCTTTATACTTACATAAAGATAATTAAGAGCTTGCTACTTAGAGATAATATAACCAATTCAGAACATTTTAATTATATTCACTTTCAATAGGAAGCAGAACCAACTGCTGAAGTGGATTAAATTCCGAGATAATAATTTGCAAGAACTAAAGTTTAATCCTAGCTCACCATGAGTCTATGTCAGTACAAACAATATAAAATGTACTCCAAGTAATGTCAGTTGTTTGTTGTTTTCCCTGAACATACTTTAAGTTTGTGTTACTTTTGTATTTTGTCTTCTTTAAATTAGTAGTACATTATTAATTGAGAATAAAATAATTATCTAAAAATAATAAAACAGAATAAATTCAGTATTTAAGAAATCAACTACTTACTGGTATACCTTACAATGAAACAGATTAGCAAGTCAACAGTCTATACCAGAAATTTAAAACTAATTTGAATACAACAAAAATCATATCAAACTTAAGAAGCAGTAGATAAATACATTACATATATTTAATTCTTTAGACATACAGTATAATGTCTACAAACTAAATAAAATACGTTTTATTTCACACAAAAAAAAACATTTAAATATATGCCAAAGTATTCACAGTTCAAACAGTTAGAAGTTCTTAATGTTTTCTTTCTTCCTACAGAAGTCCTGCATCCTTGGCCATTGAATGGAAAATACTTTTCTCATCTTTTAATAGATTGTTTGGTGAGTCATACTCAACAACCTTTCCTTTGTCTAACACCATAATTCTGGTGAAATACATAAGTAAAAATAAGAGATTAAATTTAAAAACATTTAATATTAACAGCAAAATTTATATAGGTTTATAATTGTGTTTATATACACACTTCATACTCTTTCACAATGAAAATGGTTTATAGCTATCAAACTATGGAGTTTGATTTAATGATTGGGTTTTGTTCAGTGAGATGTCAGTAATTTAAGATGTACACAGTACCACTTTATATTTATTGGATTTGCCACAAAGCTACACGAGAGCTATCTGCTTTAACTATACCTAATGAGAGGGAAGGCAACTAATCAAACACTGTCCACTGTCAACTTTTGAGTTATTGCTGTTAAGATTAAATAGTGAGTTGTGATTATTATTCTTATGATGTGCCCATGTCCCCAAAGTGTGAAGCTCAATCTTTTTTACTCTCCTTTTTCTTATTATAATGGACATAGAATGTATATATGCATCTAGGTATGAGACTAAAGTAATAAATACAATTTGGTATCATCCATTGAATGGAACACAAACAAACATTCACACTTTGGATATTCAATATTCAGACAATTAGGAAAATTACTACTGTATGTGCAACAACCAGTTCTTTATAACAGAGCACAAGTTAAAATAAAGCACTCTCCTCACAACTAGAACACTTAGAACTGTATGTGATGGTTTGATTATATCTTTATTGATTGTATTTGTAAATGTAGTACTGAGAAACTGTAGTTCTTTAAAAAAATTTTAAATAAAGAGTACTGCTTTTAATATATAAAAACAATACAGTTCCTATCAGCACAATCTGAACATTTTTCCCATGCATTACCTCTCAGAAAAATCTTTTAAAGAAAATATTCATATCCATAGGGCATCACTTATACTAGTTGGAAGTAACGACAGACTACTCTTAGATCCACATTTCAATGTAGTAAAGTGTGTCAACAACATATATACAACTTTGAAAAGGTAATATCATGTTTAATGCCTATTTGATATTAACTATTGTATACCTACTAGTAAATATTTTGAAAAACTACCATGCATTACTTTGACACCTCCACTTTCCTTGTCATAAAGAAAGAATCTCAGCAACAATCTGTACTAAAAGATATATTATGGTAACAAAGCCTTACCTGTTGTAATCCATAACAGTGTTGAGTCGATGGGCAATGGTTAATACAGTGCAATTACTGAACTCTTTCCTAATGGTAGCCTGGATTAAGTCATCTGTTTCAAGATCAACAGCAGCAGTGGCCTCATCCAACACTAGAATCTTTGATTTTCTTAATACAGCTCTTGCCAAACAAACCAATTGTCTTTGTCCTGCACTAGATAGTGAAGTGCAAAACTTCAAAATTACCAGTACAATATTAAAGCATTTCAGTTCATATTACATAAACAAATACCACAAAACTGTGTTTCGATTTATCATTGTCTACAAGCCAACTTAAATATTATTTAATTACAACCTCTCTATCACACATAAACATAAATATTCCCAGGCTTCTATTACTAACTATGTTATACTAAACTTACAGATATGAGAAGAATGTCTGTAGGAATATTTAACACATTGCATCAACACTGTATTTCATGTTGTCTGCTTGAAACATGACCCCTAGTAGTAAAGTATTGAACTAATGTGGACTAGGACTCTAAGATGTGAACCAAGTAAAGCCAGATTTCTCAACATCATAAACTATTATAATGAAACATTTGGAATTTATTATTGAATTTGGAGACAACAAAATATACCTGTGTAATTATTTAAACTGTTTTCTCTGTAACATCAATATTTGTTGAAAAAAAAATCAAATATCTAAATAAATCTACTTACTAAATCTGTATTACTTATCATAAACACTGCTAATAAGACAAATAAGTGCAACAAGGAAACATAAGCTGTCTGTACTATGACAATATCAGCTAATTTCTTCAATTTTAGTATGCTCTACTGAGTATCCTAGTCCAACCCACACACATGCAAGAGTTCATATTAAAAACAGAAAAAAACAACTAACAGTAACCACATAAATGGCAAATACAACAAATCTAGTGTTATATATTATAAATTTTATAAAAAATATATTATAAACAATTACAGAGGGTTGGTTGGCTATGTGACATTAAAATGATTTTTAATTTGTAAATCAGCAAGTAATATGACAACCACAGTTGATATAGAGTGGAACTGTATCTATTAGAGTTCCATTTTTGGTTGTTTGGTATTTTATAAGTAGCATGATGCAAGTGATCGTCCTTAAAAAGGGTATGTAATAATCCTTCTGTTGCAAGATTTTCATACACTCAGCTCATAAAGGTATGCTCAGGGCAATGTTTTAAAATTTCAAAGACAGGGATGTTCCTTGTACTTAATGGCAATGGAAGAGAAAATAATATGAATTAAACTGGAGAACCACAATCATTCAGGAAAATACCTGCAACAAGTAGTATTCCTACTACAGTATGTAAAATGCAATGTATTGTAACAGTTGAGTGATGAACACAAATTCATTGGCAAAAAATGTGCAAATGCCTCAGACAGCAATATCTGACAAAATAAAAAAGGAAATCAATCAGAACAAGCAACATAAATATACAAATTGTTTCTATGACCTTCACATATGTCAAACAGCTGGAAAATGGGATGAGTAATCATACTACTACATACATACATATTGGTCAACTCATCAGCACTTATGGGTTTCTGTACAATCAGAGTATTGAAATGTACACAAAGAAATCATATGCTGGAAAGGTTATGGAAAGCCTATAGGAAGTAATGTGGCACTTTTGACATGCCAACCTTACAACAGAGATTTTGCAATAGAAACTACAGGATAAGACTATTGCCAAAATGCTTCAGATAAAGCTATACAGTGTGACTAATTGTGGTAACACAGAGTGTAAAAATGTGGTAAAACTTTCAAAATCATTTTATTATAATGCGTTCAATCTCTGTAGTTTTGTTTTGAAGATGTAATGTAACATAAATGACTTTAGATATAATAAAATATCAAGCCTAATATAAAATGTAGTTAATGCAAAACACATTTGGTATTATTTTTGTTTAATAATTTTATCATTAATTCATCCAATACATGGCATTAGATTTTGTTGTCATGAAGACCAGGCCACTTAAAAATACGTGTACTAGTTAGCTTCAGTGAAATCTAGTGACAATTTTATTTTCAAGACAAGAACAAATGGCCAGATTTTGTGTAATCTGTAACATCTGATGAAAACATTTTACATATACAAAAACTGCAAACATAGAATAAAGAGGCTGGCCACATTTAGGCATAACATACAAAAAAGTATTAATAAGAGTTAAGGAATTTAAAGAAATTCTGTCCAAATGAAAAACCATCAAACAGTGTTATAACTAATGTTTCATTTGATGTGCTTTAAAATTTATATAGTTTTATTACATTCAATTGTTATTTGATAACTAAATCATAACCACATTTTGTTGGAACTTTCACCTGATGTTTTCTCCTCCTTCGGATACCTCGTGATCAAGACAAGAATCTAAACCAGACACAAAGCTTTTCAAATGGGCAAGTTCCAAGGCTCTCCAAATAGCATCATCATCATACTGGCTGAAAGGGTCCAAGTTCATCCTCAGTGTGCCAGTAAACAACACAGGGTCCTAAGGAGTAGCAGTAAGTCTTAACACAAGGCTAAAACCTAGTTATCTTATGTAGTTTGGATTGATGTAACCTTTAATGTCCTGAGTATAACCATTAAGGTTGAATTGCTCCTAAAATATGACAATATTATAGCATTATTGCTGTCACGTTCTCACAAGACATTTTATGTTAAAGGTCTAAACTGAAAAAACAAATAC
The DNA here is from genome assembly GCF_004210375.1 of Tachypleus tridentatus. Classification (NCBI taxonomy): domain Eukaryota; kingdom Metazoa; phylum Arthropoda; class Merostomata; order Xiphosura; family Limulidae; genus Tachypleus; species Tachypleus tridentatus. Next base: position 115,011,976 of record NC_134830.1, read on the forward strand.
AACATGATAGAATAAAAGCAAAATTCTTTAGTGTATGGCTCATCAACTTAACTGATTTATCTAAGCAAGTATAATGGCATTAAATAACCTTGTCACATCATGGCCAAAATAATTATTTAAATAACATTGGAATTTGGAGGTATAAGTAATAAGCAACACAAAAAAATATCTAACCCAGGGTCTCTACATTTTCTTATTACTCACAGAATACATTAGAATGAAACCAGTTTTGAATTAGAAGCACATTTGTGAATATGGTATCTACAAATGTATATAATCAGCCATGTGGGCTCAGAGTTTTTAATTTCAGTGATGGCATCATATTCTAGTATACATAACAAACTCTATAAATAACAAAAATAAATTAGTACCCATTCTGCTTAAATCACATAAGCTGTGTCATTAATAATACATGATTCTTAGTTTATTATGTTAGCAAGTGCTTTCTTTGTCATATCAATTATCTAGAGCTCAACTGTTTCAGTATATTAAGAAGCAATGTTAAGTATCTTCCCCTTTCACTCAACATCGTTCTAACTAGAAAACAGCCTTTGGTCTAATATGCCAAGTTCTACAGACAATGACATTCATTTTGGATACTACAAAAGTAACATAAAAACTAGAAACTTATGATCAAACTTATGTAAAAATATGATATTTCTTTTGGTAGTCAATACTATACTAAATGTACATAATATTAGTAAACTGCACAATTACAAATCTTGGATCTTCTTAAATACTAGACCACTCCAGTAAAAACAAATGTCCAGTCATAAATATAACAAATTTTATTTCACTGTAATTTGTAACAACTGTTTACTATCTAAAAATAGTGTTGTAACAAGTAAATATATCTGTTAATAATTTGAAAATAGTGTTGTGAGAAATACATTTACATACTACCTATTTTAAAATAGTATTGCAAAATAAGCATACTTGTTTAATACTTAAAAATAGTGTTGTAAAAATACATGAAAAAATTTACTACCTGAAAATAGTGTTGATGAAATAAACATACATGTTTTAAAGGATACACCATTATTCTTGAAATTAGTATTGTTAGAGTTGCACATATAAATGTTCATTGTCTGAAAAGTGTTGTAAGGAATACACATACATGCTACCTATTTTAAAATAGTTGTGAAGATAGATATATTTGTTTATTATCTGAAAATAGTGTTGTTTGGTTTGTTTTGAATTTCATGCAAAGCTACATGAGGGCTATCTGCACAAGCCATCTCTAATTTAGCAGTGTAAGACTAGAGAGAAGGCAGCTTGTCATCACCACCCACTGCCAATCTTTGGGCTACTCTTTTATCAATGGACAGTGAAATTGACTGTCACATTATAATGCCGTCATGGCTAAAAGAACAAGCATGTTTGGTGTGATGGGGATTTGAACCCGCGACCTTTGGATTACGAGTCGAGTGCCTTAACCACTTGGCAAATAGAATTGTAAGGAATACACATATCTATAAACACTCTCAGTAAGTAGTGTTACAATAAATACCTATACACATTTAAAGGATTTTGTTATGATACTGTCTGTATAAATTCATCTGATAAAAACAATTTGTAACTCATCCTTCAACATTTTATTAGTTATGAAAAAATTTCCAAAAATCAAAGTGATGCTTATAATTCTTGTCTGAAAATACTGCAATTTTGTTCAATGTTTAATTACCTTTGAACTTTTTATAATAAAACAAAACTACAAATTATAAATAACACTTTGTTTTAAACAAAATTTTGGATATTTTTAATTTCATACAAAAGGTATAGAATGTGTTATTTGTGCATTGCCAATGGTTCCTGAGACCAGATTTTTAATGTGATAAGTCCAGAAACTCACCTCTAAGCCACTAGGCAGTGTTAGTTCATGCATTTCAAGACAGCTGGTGTGGGTATTAAATTTTTTATTATAATAAAGTAGAGAACAATGTTTCGACCTATTTAGGTCATCTTCAGGTTAACAAAATACATTTTATGAGCATTAATTCATATTAAGCTGAGGCATAGTTTGATTGAGAAAGCCAATATAAAAAGTGATGTGTTCTTCTGATTTTTTGAATAATGAAGAGAATTATATTATTGAAATTCAAAGGTTATGCTAATATGTTACAAAAAACAATGCAGGAAAATTAGAAAAAGATAATAAAAGAATTCTAACTTCTTATTAGAAAACTTACTATTCAAGGATATGCAATTACCATTACTGACCTGAGGAATAATAGTTAATTTTGATCGTAGGTCATATAGACCAATTTTAGAAATGTCTATTCCATCTATGGTGATGCATCCTCCTGCAGCTTCGATGATACGGAAGAGGGATAAGGTAAGGGATGATTTTCCTGCACCTGTTCGTCCTACAATTCCAACCTATTTGTCATCATGAAGCCAAAGAAGTTAAAATTTGCTTTCATAATTCCAAACATATTGATTTCATCTTAACTTCTACAAAGCCATCAGTTATAGCATACATATTCAGCAGTGAAAATATTACAATATTGTAAACAAATATAGCATGTTTAATAATAATATAAAAAGAAGAACATGAGTTATAAGATAGCAAACTCATACCAGTATGCCTTTCTTAAATTATGCAAAATGTTTGTTTTGTAATGGCCAAAATTTCCTGGAGCCTGTTTGAGTTACATAATAAAATATTTCATCCTAGAAATATAATTCACCTTGGCAGCTCACCTGGTTTTTATTAATTATAAAAGTCAAACGAATTGAACTTTGTTTGTTGTCGAATGACACCTTTGCCCATACAGTTAATGTGCTTAATACGTTTTTATTTTATTCATGTTCATGTGTAATTGGATAAAAGCCGAGTCAACAGTTGTGAACAACTTCTGAAAAACGTATATGCTTCTCAAATCAGTTAATCTACATACTTGAAATAGTTAAGTGTCTGTTGAGAAAAACAGGCCTAACAGTAAAACCTTTAACCTTAGAGTTTTATGAGAGACAAAAATATATGCAAAAATTCTGATAAAAGAGCAACTGATACAAAACTCACTTTATTTATATTAACTTAAATTTGTTTTTAATCAACAGATGTCACCCTTCTAAATTATCAATGTGGAATTGATGCAAAATATCTGATAACCAATAAAAAACATACACAAATTTTACTTCTAGTAGTATTGTTGAGTTTGTTTTACTCAAATATTAATATCCACAAGGTGTGATTTGAAGGCAAGAGCTGGTTAACTATATTATATACTGATATTTATTTTAATAGTATGAATACACTTTCAAATAAATAGTTGTCTTTAAAACAATTAAGATAAATTAATGACTAAAGAAAAATATGTTAAGTGCCTATTAACATACTCAGTAAAACAATAAATTACTAAATTAAGCAAAAAACAAAATAATTAAGTGATAGGTAGAATAACACTGAACCACAAGTACAAGTGTCCCATTTTTACCATTTCTCCAGCATTAATTTCACAGGAAATGCCCCGCAACACTAGATCCAAACCTTCTCGATATCGTGTGGTGTAGTTATCAAACACAACATTGCCATAATCTGGCCATGGCTTATTTGGTTTATTGGACTCACAATGCCAAGCAGCCTGTTAAATATAAAGGTTATTTTGTGGTAAAATTATCATATACACATATAAAACAATTTTTGTGTGAATACACCTCCCCCAAGAAAACTACACTTTAATTCTGTAAGATTCAATCTCACTAACAAACAATTAACAACTGCTGAAAAAGAATAACAGAACATTGATGCACAGTGTACTTGGGTATAAGATTAACTCTTACTAACCTGATATAATAGAGCTTTATACACAGGAAGGAGTGTTATCACCATCAATTCCCATATCTCATAATTTGCAGCTAACATAAATGGCAGTCAAACTTTGAATCAACAGTAAATTTGTACAATAATAGTTAAAAAAATCTTTCTATTCTTACATTTTCTAACAAAACTAACATTTTTGTCAATAATAGGCATTCAGAATATTAGATTAAGATCAGACTATAAAGACCATGGGTCATTATTATGTATGGTTGTTTCAGAATTTTCCCACAACGATATGTGACTGGCTGTCTGTTCATAGAAATGCCTAATTAAAACTGTCAGACTGAAATAGCAGTTCTTAACTGCCAGTTCACAGAGATTTCTGCTGGTCTACTAGAAAGCTGAAAGAAAATAAATGTTTTACAATATTGTTAATCAAATATATTGCTTTACAATGTGTTTTGAAGTTCTTTAAAAATTTGTCCTTTTTTGTACAAGCTGGTACATACAATTTTGAAAACAGAATTAGTTGGTTCTTAGAAAAAGTTGGAAGCCACTGGCGTTTACAGCTAACTCTTGTCTGACTGAATAGTGGAATACCACTATTACTCTTATAGCAAACCTATAACCACAAAGAGCAAAGATGTTTTGTGACAATGGGCTGCAACCCATGAGCCCCAAGATTCAGTCAGAGTCAAGGGATGCTGACCACAAGGTCATGCTCATCCCACCATGTCTTGACAGCAAACATGGTGAAACTATGTCTATTAACATTCTTTAAAAAGAAGGAAGTAGAAACATCATTTATACCAAGACATTAACAAAAGAAAAATGTATCTAATTTGTTCATTAAAAAATGTAAATTTACTTTTTTGTGTGACTGCAAGTTGAGTAAATCACTTTGTTTTCAGCCTGACTAGACTAGTTGTGACCAGACAGAAATGACTTAATAAAGTTTCCAAATCATATTCTTTGGAAAAGTAGAAATAAAAATTAAATTTTCCCATATGAAGTGAGTCTATTTGATCCATCTTCGAAATGTGAAACAGTACATAACCCTGAATGTACTAGACGAGTCTTCAAGAAATCTGACAAAATTTTCCTTAATGTTATATGTCTGTTGTAAGTTTAAAAGAAATTAAAAAACTAATTCTATTAAAGATTTGTCTGTAAATTTATGAAGCCTTTAGTCATGCAGGCTTAGAGAAAGGCAATTTTCACATTAAGAATAAAAATTACTCTCCATTTTACAGTTTTCATATTTCACTTGCATAACCTTTAAAGCCTTCAAAATGAATAATGAAATATTATTTTTGGCAAAACTTTATATTTTGTTCTTTATTTTCTCAACTCTAACATGAAAAACATCAATAATGCCATTTTTTCTAGAATGATTGTAGATTGCAACAAACAATTATAATTATTTATTTCAATAGCCTCAGGTTCAAACCTACTTTTTTTAATTTTATGGTTTTATTACTGTACTTTGGATCTTCTTCCTGCATGAGAAGCAGTAAATCCAAGTGAGATTATTCCAGTACCACTTAGAGAAAACAAATGATCAAATTACAGTAAGGCAGCAGTTGCAAAAGCTTTTTCTAGCTTCTTCATCAAATTAAGTTTTGTGTAAATCTGATTACATAATGTAGGAAGTTTCAAATTTTTACTTGTTAGTTACTTTTGTAGAATAATGTACATAACAATAAATAAAGGAAAGGTAGCATTTTCTTTAGGTGCCAAGGTTATTTGCACTAACCTTACTATTTCCCAATTATGTTGGTTCTCCAAAAGTAATTCATTTAGCTTTCAAATGTGCACTTTTGAACACAAAAAATATACCAAGCACTAAAATACAATGCTTTCAAATTACTGTAATTTATCTGGCTTTCTAATTAAGAAAGAAATAGGTTAAAAATTTCATTATATCTCAGAGCAAGAAATGTACTCAACACACATAAAGATTTACTTGTGAACTACCATATATCTTTGACCACCTATACTAAATGAACAAACTTAAGATTCCTGAGTAAAAAAATTGCTTGAAATCTTAAAGAATTGTAAGAGTTTCCTTCTGGTGGGTTTAAAAAATCTATTGATATCTAAAATAAATCAGCAAGATAGGAAGTTCAACTTCTATATTCTTTCTTGTCAGCATGGAATTTGTATTTCTAATTAGTTAGGCTCTATAGACAGTGTACCTTGAAGATATAAAGTCTAAAGAAATCAGAGGGCAAAAAAGTGAAAACAGAGAAATTTATAAATATTTTATCTTGAAAGTAAGAAATTGAAACGTAGATAATAGCAAAATGTAAATTTTAAACTATGTTTTGATTCCAAGTTTATTAACATGTCATTGATAATAAAATTGTTTAATTAAATTCTGAATGTAATTCTGTAAAAAAATATGATTGAAAGAGATAATTAGGTTTTATGTTCCTTTATGTTAATTCTTAAAGTATTACATTCATTAAGAAGAACTTCATAGACACCATGATGACTTGTTTTTCCCTTTAATTGTTTTTAGAGAGTATTAGTTGTATTAAGTGACAATCAAACTAAAAACACCACAATACACCAATTGAATGAGCTTTTCCAGGCAAGTGAAATTTGTATGAAATAATATGAGTCACAGAACTGGTTATAAGATGATGGGTTTAATCTACAAGTATTAAACTAACCTTGCTGTTTAAAATCACTTTTAAGATAACTCACATTTTGGGTACTGGACTGCAATATTTGTAGAAAGTTTTATACTACTTCCATAAGACTACAATGGGAAGTGACGTTTGTAATACTTCTTAGTCATAAAAAATTAACAGACTCACACCTACAGTATAATAATTGTAGATGTGAACCAAAGTTTACCTCTGTAGGAACTGCTGTATATTCCAAGCACCTTTCCACAGACACAATATTGGTTTCTACATTAGAGCTGGCTAGTACAAGCATGTTCAAATTGGCAGTCACCTTAACAGAGAGAAATAAATGCCCTTATAGACTTCTTCTCACATTCACAATGAAACAAAAAATGTGTAAAGAATGATTACTGTAGTTGAAAAACTTTCATGAAGAACACAGCTGTTACTTAACAAGTTTATATCAAGTCTTACTTAACTGAAATGTTGTGGTTGAAGTGTTAAATTTTACAGTAATGTCAAAAAGTAATATTGTTAAACAGCATAGACCATATACAAGTTTACAAATTTAATGGTCGTTCAGTTAGAGATTAAAATACAATTACTTACTGTTAAAGCATAACTGATAGACAAGCCTGCAAGCCCAGGACTTATTGTACCTTTAGTGAGAACTGCAAATAAGGCAGAAAAAAACACGATGCAATAGCCAAGGAACTCCAGACGAATGGCTAACCATCTGAAATGTTGTAAAATGCAATATAAATATTGTGGAGAAAAGAAAAAAAACAAATTTAAGTAAGGTGTGAAATATATCTCATTGTTCACACTTGTCACTCAAACTAATTGCTAAGTTACTTACTTATTAAAAATGCTGGTAGGTACTCCTCTTTATTTTATGTATCCATACAATTAAAGCTCATCTGCTTTATGGTTCTTGTATCTCCACAATCTGTTCTCAAGAATTTAATGTTTGAGTTCAGTGTTATCACTGAAACATGCACCACAAGTTTTAAAATACTTCTAGAATTTCTTACTTTCAACTTAAATAAGCATAAACCTTAAATAAATGAAAACTCAACTTTAAACAAGTATAAAGAGAGAAATTAAATAAAGCAATTAGAAAATAGGGTTATTTACACCTTAAGACTACACAGTGATCTTTCCTTAACTAACTATCTATTCATTATACATAACTAATTCTCACTTTAATTCCTTGTCACGTTTTTGTGAATGAATTCAAAAAATGTTAGTTTTTTCATTTTGTTTTTTGATAGCCTATTGTAATACTTATGAATAAATTTGGGCAAATCATTAAAAATATAGCAAGAAATGGTTTGTTATGAATATTGCACAAAGCTACACAAAAGCTATCTGTGCTAGCTATCCTTAATTTAGCAGTGAAAGACTAGAGGAGACACAACTAGTCATCCTCACCTACTATCAAGTTTTGGGCTTCTCTTTTACCAATGAATAGTGAGATTGACCATTGAATTATGATGTTCCCATGGCTGAAATGACGATCATGTTTGGTGAAACAGGGATTTGAATCTGTGACCCTCAGATTCTGGTTGAAGCATTCTATCCAAAATAACAGCTGAGTTATTTTGAGCAAATTACAGAAGTGGTTAAAAATCAAACTTTACTTGTGTTACTGTCATTAAATGCTATGCTAGGCTAACATGAAGGTGAAAAATGTATTGCACAAACATCTCTTAATTTTTGTATACTATGACCTGATTTAAATGCCTGTGTTTTTCATCTGTTTGTGACATTTGGTAACAAATCATTTCTGCCTATTGTTCTTCTAAAACACAAACTAATTTCTGATGGTACAACTAGAAAGGTTTCTGTCAGGATACATACAAACAACTTTCCGATGCTATATCTAGAAAGGTTTTTTGTTAGGATACATAAAAACACATATAGACAAACAAATTTTTGATACTCCATCTGAAATAGATTTGCTTCATGATACACACAAACACACATATAAAAACAAATTTCAAATGCTACATCTAGAAACGTTTTCTGTCAGAATACATATGCTTAGTTACAGCTACATGAAAATATTTAAAACTGGCATAAACTTTTTAGTTTCATTTGTCAAATCAAATTTCATCTTACATTTTTTTTAGATACTAACTGATATTGCAATATATGCTTGAAAACTGGTTGAAAGTTAATGTTATATAAAAAGGAAATTCAAAACTTTCTTTTATACTTTATTAACATGATTTAAACAAAAGTACTATTTTGTTCTTTTCATGACAAATTAGAGTTATCAACTTTATCAAGAAAATTTCTATTGGCTTTTAAAATCAGCCAAAAACCAACCAATCTTAAGTATCACAACACAAAACAGAGTCAAAGAACTTGGTGATTACATTACATTTAACTTTTTTTTTAACATAATGTAATTTTTTTTACACTGATTGCAATATTTTTAGCCTATTCATTTGAAACAGAATTAAAAGATGTTCTTTCAGTAGCCTTAACAACAATAACAGAAACATTTGAAGACATGAAAGAAACTCTATGCATTCTTCACAACTCCTAACTGGCTGCACAGTAGTTTTCAGCAACAATTCACTAAGGATGCAAATACTGTTTATGTGACTTCAGTAAAGTGACTGTTCAGCTGACAACTTGGCATGGATGGTACAACTATTCAGTTTAGTTAAATAATCAGGCGAGATACCAACTTAAACGCATTATACGTAGCTTTTTTTTATTGTTACTTACAATACGGATTCACTCCTGTTTAAAACATGTCCTACAAGTGCGAGCCACATCTTTCAAAAGTTATAGCAAGAGAAGCAAAGAAAAACAAAAAAACAATTAATTCTGCAGGAAGTCAGTAGATTTGAAAACCTTATAGAATTTTACTCCTTAATCTATCATGTAGCAACCATTCAATTTCCTGTTTCACTATGAGTTAAAACAAAAACTTCTACTGTATAAAAGAACTTATGATAAAAATACCTGTTTGCAGCAACACTAGGGAAACAACTGGAATGATTGAAGTCAACTCTTTTATCTGATTCTAAAATGAAGCGTTCAGTGGCTCCAAAAGCTCGTATGGATGTTGTTCCAGTGACAGTTTCTGAGAAGTGGGTGTAAATTGGTGAACGGGTAATGGACTCTAACCTTTTAAGCTGGCGTGAAGCACTAATGTAGAATCTCTGGAAAGATTCAATAAGAGTGTCAATAGAAATTCTATTGCAGAAACTATGCATGCAGTTTCTATTTCTCTTACATTTTGAGAATGCATCATTATTAAGGTGTTGTCAACTTCACCAGTATCATATTAATCAGATGAAATTTAATAAAATATTACTAAGAGCTGAAAGTGAAGGAATGATCATGTGTAGTAACATGTAAACATTTGAAAACTCTAAACTGTTATATCAATAATAAATATCATTTCACAAATTTTGATATACTGATTTCACTGATTAACGGTAAACATAAATTAACTAGTTATGCAGTAATTACTAAACACTAGAATGCACAGAGACTTTGTTATTGTAAGGTCAACACCAACATAACAGTACAATACATATCAATACAATGGCATTAATGTATATAAAAATTATTATAAGGCTGGCTTCTTTTCAATGAATTTCTTCAAGATCACAAACTCAACCGATTTTAAATAAAATAACCAGATTTCTCTCTCAAGTAATTTGTGCTTTACTGCTGAATTATTCTTTCCAGGAAAGCAAAATTAATAAGTAGAACATTTTTATTAAAAATTAGAAATCTTATATCTATCTTACTGCAAACATCATAGCAGCAGTACATGACACCACTTGTTCTTTTATTTACAAACGTTTAAGTTTTAAACAACAGTTAATACCTGAAAGTCAAAAGTAAAAGGAAGAGAAATAATTTTCCATTAAAACTTCACATTTTTATCTCTTGGTATACTTTAGCTAAATAAGTGGAAAGGGTATTCATAAAAATGCAAACAATTCTGTTTTACAAAGTATATCTTGGGTTAAATTTACAATTAAAGACGCTTATCAGTGGGTAAGCAGATGGACTAGGGCTGTTCTGATAAAAACAGATATATCCTTAATCAAGAATTCAGCACGACATATAATTTCCCACAATAGTAGGACTGAAATGTAAATTATAACATAAAAGTAGCAAAGTCAACATTTTAAATGGCTGCATGAGGTATACTAAAAATATGTAAAATTTGAAAGATATACATACCTCTTCTTCACTAAAATGTAAATTATACCTACTGAAAGAAAGCTTTCTCTGAGTTGAGGAGATAGTGACAATGTTACTGTACGTGCTACTTTCTCATTAACACATCCAGTACCTTACAGCTCTTAAAGACTGGTGAAAAAGAAACGTGGCACCTGCAACTACAATTGTTTGCTCCTCTACAACACAGCACCAATTCCACATAAGACATTACCTTGTCATAGTTCACTTATGTATATAAGGTCATACGTTTTTCTAGCAGTCAATACTGATTAATCGTTCAAGATAAACTACACCAAATGCTATTAAGGGCTGAAGTCAAAGCCATTGGAGTGTGTGCTGGGGAGAAGGCTTACATATATAAATTTTTCATTCAATTCACAATTTAACACTACTATGTCCCAATTTCCTGAAAAAACTTCTGTGGATGCCCATAGTCAAAGTAAGTACAAGAACATTTTACAAGTTTCTACTTGTATTTCTGTCTTTGAAGGAAGAAAAACTAGTCTAATGATGTAAGTAACAGAACCTTACTAAATATTTTTGATGAAAATGAAATGTCAGAAGTAAGACAAAATATTTTGTTAGGCTGTAATTTATTTAAAAAATATTCAAGTCATAAGGTACCCACAGAGAAGTGTGAATGTGTTAATAAAGTATTGAAGAGGTTTCGAAACAGTTAGAGCTGTAGATGTATTAATAAAGTGTTTAGAATTTTAAAATGCTTGAAAACAACTATGGAAATGTAGAAGTGTGTGAATTTTGCAGTATACACTAAAAATATAGAACAATGCTTATATCAGTAATATTCACTATTTTCATGAAAGTGCATTTTAAATAAGGCTTTAGTTAATTAGAAAGTACCTGAAATAAAACATTAAAGATAGAAAACGAAAATTACCTGAAGTAAAGAATAGCAAACACCCAAAGGTAGAAGAACAGCAAGAAAAATTGGTGTTTCCAAACATATACCAATAAAAGCAATTGTAGAACGAAAGCACTGAAGGAGAAACAGACGAATAAAAGAGCGAATAGTAACATCTGTTGTATCTACATCTTTGGAAAATCGGTTCAGAATTCTTCCCATTGGAGTGGTATCAAAAAACGACATAGGACATTTCATAATATGTTCTAACATATTGTCATGCAGAATCTGTGAGCCCCAGAGTGTTGCCAAATTCAACATAATTGTTGCAACCAGAACAAAAATAGCTAGACAAAATATGAAAATAAAACAGCTTAACAATTTTAACAATTGAGAAAACAGGTATTAAGTATTTAAAAGAAGAAATAGAAATAAAAATATAAATACATTTCAACTATTTCAAGCTATATTTAAAGTAAACTAAAAATATGAAGCATGTAAGAAAAACAAATAAGCAACCAGGTTATGAAAAAAATCTTTTGAAATATAAAGTTTTTTACGAGCTTATGATCAATCTGAAATTAACTAAACCATTCTTAATAAGCATAAAAACACTTTTAGATGTCTACAAAATTAATTCTTAAAAGTTCAGAGTTCTATAAAAAAAATATATAAATGAACACATAAATGACTACACAATCACAAGACAGATGAAAACTCCATTCTAAATTTTTATTTTATAATCATATCAAGTAATAAAGCTAGAGATATTATGAAAAATGGTTAGTGTGATTCAAAATTATCCAGGTAAAATTACACGAACTTTAAAATATAAACATAAAAGTTAAGTGATACAAATATATAAAGTAATCAAGCAAAGAATATAATACAATGATGAAAAAATGACAGAGTATTAAACAGTATGCTGAGCAATGACACTCAAATAACTGATTTCTACACCTACCCTCACAGCTACCTAAAGCACTATACACTCCAAGTCGCAAATTTCGAAGACGTATATCTGAAGCTTTCTCAGGGTTTTCAGCATCGTTACTCCATTCACTAAGCCAGATATTGGCACCAAGACTGAAGGAATGAGATATCATGAAGGAGATAAAAGTGATGATAATTCCCCATACACCAATAGCTTTAATATAGGCAAGATACACCCACCATTTTACCTGAAAGTAGAATCATGAAGGAATGGATAAGAAAAAGATAAATGAAACACTCAGAGATAACTGTGAATGTAAATTAACTTAAACTAATCATAATATTACATAAAAATAAATTCATCAATGAACTCTCTAAGTAAAGTTTCAATTTCTCTAGGACTTTTCATTTTTATTTGTCATTAAAATACAATTAAAATTTACCTGCTAGAAATGCTATTAATACATAAACCACTTCAATAACTGATAAATGTAAAAGAAAAGATTATAATAAGATGAAAAAGATATGAAGTTAATGATAAAATATTAATAGACTGACATAGGTCATGTTGATACTAAAAAAAGGTAATTAGCTCCAGATTCATATTAAAATAGCAAGAACAACACTACCTAACTATAAAATATTACATCAACATTTCAACAACATTATAAAACATTTCTTCTTGCTAATTTCTAAACATGCATAACTTAAAATTCTACTTATAATTTTTCATTCCAACTTCAAAAAGTCACTCAAGAACTTCATGTGGAAATATGTGCCTAACTTGAGGCAGATGGGGTACATTCTCCTATCTCGAATAACAGAAGAAACCAAACTAAAGGTGATGTGCTGATTTTTATTTTTTTAACCTGATAAATTTATAATTTTTACAATAGTAATTTTATAATAGTAGATAAAAATACACGTACAAAACAAGAAATTTAGTACTTACCTCTGCAACTTTGTCTTTTTTAATCTTTTGTACTTACACAATTGAAGAGTATGTCAAATATTAAACCTTAATTTTTTGCTATGATAGTGCGATCTTAAAAATTTTGGGGGGAATTTAAACATACAATTTAGAATACGAGGCATTGTCACTAATATGATGATCTAAAATAATATAAATAATATAGATTTTTAACTAAGCTAAAAATTTGTCAAAAAATTCACATATCTGGGTTAAGCAGAATTTCAACACTTGTAAACAAAAAAATGGATGACAAAACCTTCAAAACTGGTTATCCCAGTAACTACTAGTCTTCTCTCCTTCAGTAAATAGAATATTCTTTATCTGTTGGTTAGAAATAATCCAGTAGCAAATGCTCCATAGAATTTGTAACATTTTTGAAAGGCAGAATATACTAGTAGGGATGTGACATATGGGTTTGCTTTTCTGGTTTATATTTCCATAAAAAAAGAAACATAGAGGTTATAAAACCATATTTAGCTTGGTGATATATAATATAAAAGCATGTAACCCTAAGAAGAAACAAAGAAAATAATAGAAAAATAGAAAATAAATTTAAAATGGGTAATTCAGAGCAAACAAGTGTCAAGTGGTACAGAAAAGCCTATTTACAAAACTACATTGTGGAATAGAAAAATTAAAATTTTAATTGTAAACTATGTTTTGATGCCTAGTTTATTGATATATGTTGACAGTAAAGTTGATTTATTAAAGTTTAAACGTAGTTTCATGGAAAGAACATGATCTGCTCATTTTAAATCATCCTTGTTTGGTGAGCTAAATGTACCAAGAAATGTGCAACTACCAATCCAACTTTTGCACTCTGCATTGCCACCTAATTAAGTATATCTCGAAATATGTTTGCACCTACTGCTTTGTCTTATTGTACCGTTACCTGATTCAATATACCATGAAATATTTGTGCATCCAATAACCCAAGTTATGCATATTGTATTGTCACCTGATTAAAATCTTCATGAAATATGTTTTGCACTTACTGATCCAACTTCTGTATACTCTGCATTTACAAGTTTTGAGTTAGGTGCAGAGCTTAGCTTATCTTTTTTCACTTGCTCTACTTGGGAGCTTCCAGATTTGGTTCGCCGTCTCCTTGGCCCATCATTAGAGGAGTAGGTAGATAGTCCACGAGTAATTTTCTTTGATTCTGATTGTTGTCCTCCTTCACTTTCATTACCACTAAGTCGTGACAAATGTCTGTAAAGAAAACACAAACTGATAAGTTTGTAATGAGAGTAAAATTTTAAATGTATCCCTTAGTCTAACTTAAGAAGAATGGATGAATGAACCTTACCTATTTTTAAAATTTTTGATCAATGCTTGTTGCTGTCATTGATATTTAGGTGTGAAATTTATCAAAAGAAACATATGAACACTGCATTATAGCCAACAGAAAAAAGATAATATTCTCCATTGTGAATATTCTTCTCTCTTAAAGCACACTGATAAAAGTTAGTATTAGCTGATCACACACATAACTTTTTCTACAAAGAAAATATTGCTTTCAGGTAAATAAACAGAACCAACTCATGTCTTAATTCAAGATGAATCTAATATCTTCCCATCAAGATAATCTTTCTTTTTGTGCGTGTTTTAAATAAAATCCAATTCTGCCACCTGGAAAAGGCTTGAAGGTTTTATGACTGGGTATGGGAAATACCTCTGACTTATTATAATCTAAACTATTCAGCTATAAAATGCTGAAGTATGAATTAGTTTGGTTTCTCACTTTCAGTTGAGAAAGATGCTGCAATGGCTTGTTAATTAAGTTCACAAAATACTAAAATACTTATTTAAAGGCTTAGTATGCAATTATTAAGTCGTTGTTCAAAATTTTTCTTTAGTGAGTAGGATCATCTGATGACCACCATGTAATAACAACCACAATTCTGAAAATCTGAATTTGAATTTAAATTTGGTTTGTACTAAATTATAATTTTCCTATACTGAAAATATATTTCAAATGAGTACTTACTTTCTCTTACAAGATTAACTATACTTGTTCAGTGCTGTTCTCTATATGTGAACGTTTACTTTATGAATGCCACAAGCCTTTCACTCTTTCTGCTGGAATCTTCCAATTCCAACATGTCTCTCCTGCAAGTCGTTATCCATCATCTCTTAACCAACAGAAGCATGAGACGCTCACGTGATGCATATAGCTCTCTCTACATTCTTCTACTAAACATCACTTTGAAGTTTTGCATCAGAGAAGTGGGAAGGAAGAGTGTGAGGTACCTATGGAAGTATATTTTTCAGTAGAGAAAAACTATAATTTCAGATAGGATACTTACCTCCAGAACAAGATTAACTAGAATCTCACAATGAAGAGGAGGAATTGGTGTGTGGGAACAACATAAATACCTCCTACAATATTCAAAGGATACTCCTAAAAATGAGAGAAATAGATGTGAAGATTAGAAGAGGGGTACCACACCACTTCTGAGCTAGGTATACTCTTATGCTGTGTATATACAAGCTATTAAACATAAGGGTGGAAATTGTGAGATGTAAAATGCTTAGGGTGAAATGGACAGTATTTCACAAGTCTAATACATCCAACACTTCTTTTATGGGATACTGACATTCATGCAAGGATAGGATGTGAATCATACCACTTCACCTAAAACTCAAGAAATGTGGAATAAGATCCAAACTGATTACTAGGTATGACACAAAAGCCATCACAGCTTTATCAACCTGAGAATTGTCATCTGGCATCAAGACGAAGGAACAACTTATGTAAGGACTTATGTGATTGAACCATTCAAATCTGGAACCTCAACATTGGGAACTGACATTCATGTGAAAGATGGATAAGGGCTCCCAGTCAAAGGGTGTGAACTGGATTTGCAACAGATCAATTCCAGTGTGTAGTGAATATGTAACAGGAGGCTTCATCACCCAGTGAGGTGACTGATCAACTCTACTGTTTGTAAGTGGGGAGGAGTAAAACTAAAAGTAATAAGGAAGAATTAGATGAATAATAATTAAGAGACAAAGCATAAACACCATAAACCTAAGACATAATTCCGTGAAGAATGAATTACACCAAGGAGATACCATGAGACGGGAATGGCAATAATCAGTAAATTCTGGAGATGGAAAACAACAGACAAATTCCTTGTAAACAAGAAAAGGCTCAGAAGGGTAAGTGAGAGCTGTGGAGAAGGTTGGAGATAAAGGATGAATCACACAACAATCAAATTCCTGATGCATAAAACAAATAAGTCCATCCTCAGATTGCATGCACCTGAGATCCCTCCCAAGGTGATAATGAGAAATTCGGAATTAATAGCAAGAAGGTTAACACTAAATGTGAGTACACAAGAACAATGACTTGAATGAACTGATAAATATTAATGGAAAAATTATGTTGAATAAATAAAATTAAGTTGAAAATTAACCGCTTCAAGAGGAAAATAAAGTCAAACATACAGTAATAAAGAAACAAATTAGCACATCAAAACTTGAATGCTAAAGTGAAGATTCAAGTAGTGGATTGTAGAGGGAGTCACATGCAACACATTAGCATGTCATGTTTCTACTGGTTAAGATGTGATGCATAATGATTTGCATGAAAGACATGGAAGTTTTGTGGTATGTGTAAAGTAACATTTTGCATATAAAGGGCAGCACTGAATGTGTGGGGTTAAATACTATATCTGAAATCATGTTTGAACTAGCCTGGGAAATGCACTTACAACTCCTCCAGTTGTGAAAGGGTCAATATGATCTAAACTTGATACTATTCCGTAACCAAAAAGTTCTCTATCCCAAGTACAAAGTTAATTTGGACTTCAGCATAATTATTTTCCTGAAGCGAATTTAATCTAATTTACATGCATGCATAATTGCATTTCATATCTACATGTGTCAAATAAAACAAAACAAAACAATCTTCCTCAATTTTATGTTGGTGAACTGCTTTTACAGCATACATAGTATATTCAACAATACTGATCATTTCAGTATTAAAAATATTATATTTAAAAGAAAAAAATGTCAAGTTTACTGTGAATAAATACTGGATTGTCAGAATGTCTTCTGAATGCATGACAAAGACAGATAATTATATATCTGTATATACAATACATGTTTAGAAAACTTAATTGTCACCTTAAATGGATAATACCTGTGGCAATAGCACCTAAATAGTTTAAAGATATTCCACCAATCAAACAAAATGCAAACAACAATGTTAAATTAGTCACCAAGCATGAAAAATCAATTAAGGGTATGGAGTTGATGCTTAGAGTTACAATGTCTCAACTCCTACTGCCTTTCACTGTTTGCAACAAGTTATAGGAATACAGTTACCTTCAAAAGTTCTTATAATTCCTAAAGCAGAAACACAACCACCCTACCATTTCTATTATAAGCACCATTCAACCTCTGCCCTTACAAAAGAAATAAAATAATAAAAGATCTTTCATAAAATGACCTTAAACAGAACTAAAAATTCTACCTTATTTATTATGTAGTTCACATTTTGAACCTCCTCCTTTTATGTTATTTATTTCTTTAATATAAACATATGTATATATAAAAGTTTATATTTTTTTAATACAACTATCTCTCATGTTACATCTTCATTAAACAAAATAATATTGTAAAAGAAAGGAAATCCATAATAACTATGACACTTGAAATTCTTTTAGACAGGATTAAAGTAATTTACAATACATTTCCCCCCTTTTTTTTATTAGCTCTATTTTTGTGAACCAGCAATAACAAGCATGTGTTCCTGATTTGATTTTATCACTCATCAGGTTCTCCACTAAACTACCCTAAAACTGAAATTCTTCCAGGCAGGATTAGAATAGAATAATCTGTGAGACTTCAGGTGTGGTCATTAATCAAAGAGGTCTGGCCTTCTGAGTCCAAAACTGTAATTAGATCTCAAATTGGTAAGAGATGCTGTATCAATGAGCTAAAAGCTGGTATTTGAAAAACTCAGAGCTGTTCGATGAGCTGCTAATAAATATTCACACATTTCATTACAATATATTTTGTGCATAATCAGTCATCACACAATGAAAGTAAAGTTAACATAAGGGTTTATTACATTCTCAATAATGCAAGTAACACGTGTGGCCAGTTATACATTTAATTTAACAATAAAGTACAAAATAAACACATCTTTAGATACAAGAACTTAATGAGGCATCTTCTCAATTACCAGGAATATAAATTATACCTTATATACAAAATTGTTTTATA
Source organism: Tachypleus tridentatus (assembly GCF_004210375.1). Taxonomy (NCBI): domain Eukaryota; kingdom Metazoa; phylum Arthropoda; class Merostomata; order Xiphosura; family Limulidae; genus Tachypleus; species Tachypleus tridentatus. The sequence continues at coordinate 115,030,605 of NC_134830.1, forward strand.
GGCAATATGATATAACAAATTAATCTATTTATCCTACTTTTTTTGAGAATATGAATCTCAAAAACACCTTTTCAACTCTGAATGTGGACCCACTCTTGCAACAACATTTTCAATTATCTCAATCTCTTCAGGGTCAACAGTTTCAGCTTCCTCTACCACTTCAGACAAATACTGTACCAAGAAATCAGCAAATGCTCCCTTTCTGCTTACAAGTTCACTGTAAGAACCAGACTCTGTGAGACAGCCGTCCTTCAGAACTAAAATGGTATCCACTTGTGGCAAGATGGAAATTTTGTGCGTTACCAATACAACAGTCTGGGCAAAAGATATGCAATGAAAATGCTCTTTTAACATGATATATGCTTGCATATCAAGAATCTACCATTTTCATTATGTCATCAGCTCTATATATAAAAAGATATGTAAATGTAACAAAATTATCAAGAATTCATGAGCCATGCACACTAGCAAAAAGAAAAAAAGTTACTTTATATTCCTAACATTCTGGCTTAAACTATTCATGGTATTTGACTCTGTAGTAAAGTAAACTGCATATATTACTGTGTGGCAGAATAAACAGTACAAATGTTACTGTACAGTAAAATAAACCCTACATATATTACTGTGCAGTGATATAAACAGTTCATATATTACTGTGCAGTAAACGTTACGGTACCAATAACGGTTCAGTAAAATAAACAGTGTATATGCTACTGAGTAGTGGGATAAATAATGCATATGCCACTTAGTAGTGGAATAAATACTGCATATGTGACTGTGCAGTAGAATAAGCAGTGCATACATGACTGGGCATGCAGTACATATATCACTGTACAGAAGAATAAACAATTTATATGTAACTTTGCTATAGAACAAACAGTACATATATCACTATATGGAAAAATAAACAGTACACATAATAACGTTTAGTAAATAAAGGTAAGTAGTCAACATTCAATAAGTTGTTCTTTGAGCTAGTTCAGATTACTTCTAACTTTATATTACCTTTCCTTTCAGTAGTCCTTTAGGTCCCAAAACATTGTCAAATATGTGTTTACCAACATGGGAGTCAACAGCACTAAGGGGATCATCCAATAAGTACACATCAGCATCATTATATACTGCTCGTGCTAGTGACATTCTCTGTTTCTGACCTCCACTAACATTGATACCCTACATATGTTCACAAAATGAATCTAATTAATTCTGTAGTTAATTCATTTCAATAATAAATAAGCACAACTTCATAATGTTATTAGTAGAAAGGATAACAACCTTGTAACAAGACCTTAATTTACAATAACATTCTTTGCACAGGTAAAACAAAAAACACATATTAATACATATTTGTTCAGTATGAAAACAGCAAATCATGATCTTATACAATATACAACTCTGTTCAGAATGTTGAAAATTTAGTTCAATACACTCATCTACACTCTAAAAATATTAAGGCTTACAATACATTTAACAGTGGTGTAGTCAGTTACAAACTTCTGTGTATGTCTAGAGTTATGATCAATGAGCAGGAAGCATACCTCGCCTTGGAGGAAAGATATTGGGAGCTAAACAACAGAAAAGTATTATATGTGATAAATTCTGAAGTGTAAAAACAATCAAGAAAACTACATGGATATTAAATGAGTGGCTTATGGACCATTTAGCACACCCATTGTTAAGTCACTGACATGAACTCATAAAATCATGACAGATATGTATATTTCAATCCACTACAAAATTACAAATTTTGTTTTACTAGTTAAAGTACCCATTCCCTGGATGGAAGTTATGTAAATTCATAATTAATGAAAGATTATTTTAGGACATGAAAGCTGCTTTCCTTATATGTAACTGTAAAATAAAAAAAAAAACCCATCAAAACTGCAAAACACAAAAAGGTAAAACTGAAAATTAGTTTATCCAAATAGACCCAACATACCTTCATGCCAAATTTTATGCAGATCTATCAGCATAGGGCAAAGCAGTAATAAAAAACGCAAAATTACTAATTAAAAAAACAACCACCACAAAAAAGCGAATTTGTATGTACTCTCATATAGACCTAATGAACCGCCATCCAAATTTGGTGAAAATCAATCTATAGGAGGCAATGTAGCAGCTAAAATACCATGAAAAACTGCAAAACTGAAAATCTATAAGTGAACCTTATGAACCTTTATACCAATTTTGGTGAAGATCCATCCACATGCTGCAAAGTAGTTACATGGACATACAAAAGACAGTATTATTATATTTATAAAGATAACTTGTACTTCTGTTACTTTAAAAAAGCTTTCTTTTTATCATATGTCATTTTGAAAATGTAATAAAGAGAAACAATATTTTGTGAAACTTTTGTTGAAATGGTAGTGTAATTTAAATTGTAAATAAGTTCTAAATATACACAAAATTTTCAGTGTTGCTTTCATTTTTACTGTTTAAAATATATTATTACTTTAAAATGTTTTATGTAAACTGAAGTTACTATTGAACTGTGTCATTGAGTAACAATTAAAATGTTGAGCCTTTACAGAGCTTTTCAGCTAAAAGTTAAATTTAAGTCTCTGTTAGTATTAACTGGATGAATACAATTACACTATAGTCATTAATAAAACTGGTAATTTAAATTTTCAAAATAAATGGCATTTTACTTTGATGTGGACTAAACATTCTGGTCAAATATTCGAGGATTCAGATATAGCCATCCCTAATATTGAATAACTTATCCAACAGAAGGCAGCCAGCAGTAACTGTCACCACATGGATTTTGTTCAGGTCTTTAAACAGGATTGATTCTTACTTTTATTGCCATGTTGAGGGTATGGACTACATTCATCATTATATCTCGGGCCCCAGACCCTTATGCCTTCATGCTAGTCACTAGGCCATGCTCAGAATAACATTTGTTAGTGTGTACTTAATCTTAAAAGCTTAAACCATCTGTTCACTTCCTCTAGTCTAGTCAAATGTGTACCTTTTCTCCTACTTCAGTATTATCACCACCAGGAAGAATTTCCAAATCTGGTTTCAGAGCAGTTGAATCTAAAATTTTGTTGTACTTGTCTTCTATATATTTTCTACCAAATAGAACGTTGTTTTTGATAGATTCATTCTGAATCCAGGCTTGCTGTGGAACATAGGCTACAGAGCCCTGTAAAAAAAAAAAAAAAATTCCCACCAGTTCTTGAAAAAAATTTGATTATTAATGTGATTAAAAAATTACTGATGGAAGTTAACACCTCTCCTATAATATATTATCCTGTACTCAAGTGCTTATTATACTTTAGTCTTCCATACATGGATAGGAACAGTTTTGAGTTTTGAAATAAAATCCAGAATGTTAGAACTAAACATCACTCACAGATACCGGTTTAAGTGGTTTTAAGACCTACACCATGAATATATTTAAATTAAAGAGCATGATTGACAAATATCAATGCTAATATGTCGTTTATTGTATTTTCTTTGTTCTCACCATGATTCGGATTACTTTGATTATACAACTGGCTGCTTGGAACAACAAAATAATCCTTTCACAACCATTAACCCTTTAAATGATTTTCTGTGCATGTCACTGTGTTACATTTAGAATATAATTAAACACCTTTACTACCAATGAAATTAATAATGTAATGTATTTTATGATTTAAAGTTTTGTTTTGTCCACGTTTTAAGTCCTTTAATTCAAAATAAACCTTTAAATAACTACTTAAAATTTGAGAAGTATTGTCACTTGACCAATGAGTTATGAAAATTCTCTACTTTGACTTTCTTTTATCTTCAATAATACAGTGGTAGTTACGTAAAGGGACATCTGGACAATAAGTTGCTTTAAGTTCTTTATTTCAAAGTTCTCTGAATGTATACAGTTGTAACAAGTCATAAATTTGTTCAACCCTGACAGATGCCATGCCCACTTTCAACAGATTTCCTTTTTTTATCTTTATAGCCTACATGTAGATGCTATACACACATATATAATCATTAGTAAGAGCTCACTTTACACAGTAATCTTGCAATGGTTATTTTGAAATTGGTGCACACTTGTCATCATGGATTAAATGTAATCAACTGTAGTGTTGTTGCTACCGATTAACTACTACCTTTACTCTTATTTCTTACCTAAATATGTTTAAAAGGTTTAAACAATTTTTGAATGTATATCATATTTTACTTCCATTCTCAAAGCTTATGATATTACTTGCTGAATGAAAATTTTAGCAAAGGGTTGGATACGTCTCCTAAAGAAACTGCAATATGTTTCTAGAGCACTGTTGACTTATGTTGGGATGACTAATAAATAGTAAAGAACAAGAAATGAAAATAAAATATTAAATATATATGAAAATGAAAAAAACCCGAAATTACAAATTTAATAAAACAAAAATCTTTAAAGATATTTTACAAAAGATTAAAACATACGTGTTTTTTTAAATTATTTTATTGCATTATACGTTGATGATAATAGCTAGAGTTAGTGATGTGTTGAGAAAATGAAAAATAAAATATTTAGCTTATAAACTTTTGAAATCCTTTCAGGATGTTCTACAGATTATGCAAATGATAGACGAATATTATACTTAAAATTAAAATCACCTTGTTAATAGTTTGAATGCAAGTAGCTGCAACAGAAAAATAACATTGTTTTAGTAAACACAACTATAATATCATCATTCTTTGTGTACAACATACTTACTACCTTTAACAAAATATTACCACTTTTTAAGAGCATATGTTAAAAATCTCAGAGTTACCAAATGTATTCTTATACAAGTGAAATTTGTGACTCAATTTCTGCACGTTGCAGGATTTGTCATAAAATGGTTAAAAGAATCCACGATTAGCTTCACCCAACAATATTTCAAGTATATACAGACATCTAGACAGTGGTTGTCAAGGCAGAGTACTAGACATATTAAGAGAGTAAAACTGTCAGTAAACAATAATTACTTGTGGTTACAAGTGGAATATACCATTATACTATTATTGTACCACATGTTCTACAAATACATTAAAAATATTCCTTATATTTTACATTCCACTTTTGTGTAATGATGTTAAAATACAGAATTTGAATTGTTATACATGGAAACAGTATCTAAATATCAATATTATAATTTTATTATTACATATTAAAAATTTCCTCAATAGTATAATTACTGGTACAATAAAAAATACTTTCTTATTTAGTTGTGACCATTTTATACTCTTGATGCAATATAATGGAGATCAGATATCAGTAGCAATAATTTTATTGACTGTTAATCAAATACATTTCCTTACAAAAGTTGATGAAGAACATCCATTAGTTCAATGTAACCATGACAGATTCATTAAACCGATAATAGTTTAGTGCACACAGGAATGTAAACATGTTTAGAACAAAGGTTTTTTTACTAAAAAAATTTTATTACTATGACCCTTTACCTTGCAATTTCTTCTAGATTTTAACCAAGTAAGCTTGAAGTAGTATTTGTTAACGTTATGGAATTGAAAACATACTTACAAGGCTTTGTGTTACTTTACAAAAATTATAAATTGCTTTAACAACAGAGTATTAATCTGTGTTAAAGTGAAAGAAGAAACTTACTTTGATGTTAACATATCCCTCCAATTTCTCCATATCACCAAGGAAGGCTGATAAAAGTGAAGATTTACCAGCACCAACTTGGCCTACAACTGCAACTAAAGATCCTGGCTTAATTCTCAAAGAAATATTCTTCAAAGCTGGATTTTCATTTGTTGACCAAGCAAATGAAGCATTTTCCATTACCAAGGTGTCTTCTAGATAAACCCAAGAACAAAATAATATTCAGTGAGTTAAAATCAGCATATCCTAACAATCATGATTATTAAAGGACTGTTTTTGGAAAAAGTAGATCATGAATCAAAACTAATTTCAATCTAAAAAAAAACTATATATATAAATATAAACAGTGACTAATACAACAATCACAAGTCTTCAGAACTTTAATGCAATTTCACAACTGAAATTAAAGGTTTTGAATTGCAACTGAAAAATAATCTAACCTTAATTGTAAATATTATATTCTTAAGCCACGAGGGCAGTTCATTGTTCGTTTATGAATTTTGCATAAAGCTACATGAGGGTTATCTCTGCTAGCTGTCCCTAATTTAGCAATGTAAGACCAGAAGGAAGGCAGCTAGTCATCACCATCCACTGCCAACTCTTGGGCTACTCTTTTATCAATGAATAGTGAGATTGACTGTCACTTATAATGCCCCCACGGCTAAAAGGGTGAGCATGTTTGGCGTGAAGGGGATTTGAACCCGCGAACCTCAGAATACGAGTCGAGTGCCTTAACCACCTGGCCATGTAAGGCCTTAGGACAGTTCAACTCTAGAGGTAACACAGTCATTCATAACAGGTAGAATACTTTGCTGCTACTTGACTTATACGTGGTGACAACACTTTACTTCATATACCTATGCACAAACAACACAATATACATATATATTAGTTTTACAGTCAAGAGGTTCATTACACAAGATATCATCTCACACACAATAACAAAGCTAAAAGAAATCCAAATGTGAAATGTTTATATCTTTATAGATGAACCTTTTTGGAGCTGTGTTGATAAAAAGTTTGATTTTTTTCATTTTCTTTGTCAGTTACACTAAATAAATATTACAACATGACAAAATATTAATTACAGAATATTTTACACTTAAAATGATTGAAATAGAGAGAATTATTGTTTTAATTTAAATTTTTTAAACTTCATATGCAGGTGTGCACTTGACATCTGAATGTTGTACATTAGTTGTGATTGGAACAGTGCCATACTTTATAATTCAAAATTATATTTGTGATAACTGTTTTTATTGAACTTACTTTGAAGACAGTAACTGGACAAAGGACAAGCAACAAAATAAAGATTGCTGTGATTTTATCTTATATGATAAAAATTGGTATGTGTCACCATATTTAGTAAAATTATATTTTATGCATGATAAAAATGGTAACATAATCAACATACATCATGCAAATGCAAAAATATTTATTTGCAGACCTGTAACAGCAATTAAAAACTGAGTTTCAAAACGTTTTGACTGGTACTCTGATGAATGATATTGGATATCTTACAATATCTAACATTTATTATTTACATAGACCAAAATAAAGTAATCAACATTATTGTCATATATTATTTAAATTTCAGTTACTAAAATGAATTAGTTAGATACTATTATTGGTACTGAAAGGAAAATTGTCCCTATATTTAACAATGAAAAAAATTGACTTCACAAATTAATTTTGTGGTGCATAATCAGTTGACTATTAACTACAACACAAATATATATTCTGTTATAGTACCTTGAAAGCTAATATAGACTTATAAAGTACAAGTGTTAAAAAGTACTAGGAGTAATATTTTATTATACAAAGTAGCTCTGAAGACATTGCATGTCTTTAGACTAATGTTTAATGTGGTAAGAAAAAATACTTAACACAAACATAACTCTCACCTTCCCTGTCATTGTGAGATAATGCGTCAGGATTGATCTCATTGCAACCCAAAAATGTGTTAATACGATTCAGGGATACCGCAAACTGAAAGTACATGTAAGATTATAAGACTGATATCAACCAATTCTGATGTGACATAAACAAGTATATTATTAATCTTTTTTACCAATAGTATTACGATAATTTTAAATAATGTTTCACTTTACAAGCAGTAAGGTAAGTAGACTGGTAATTTTCTTAGGACATCCTGTAACATCCACTCCTTGATCCTACATGCATTTTTCGAAAAATGTAAGAGAGCTAACACAGGATTGGAAATGTTCTTGTAACATGGGAAGTTTTCTTGGATTCCTTTAGAAAGGTGAATTACATCCAGAATGTATCTGAATACAGTTACTATGGAATAAAGTTTCTTTCATAATGATAATGAAATAATTCAGAGCATTTGTGTTATTCAGAAAAGTTTTCATGATCGAGACAGTGACTCCAGTCATCATCCTTAATCAGTATAATCATTGGATCTCAACCATATTCAGCAATATTTGGAATGAAAATTTTAGGAATCAGATAGTTTTATTTTTAAACTTAAGTCTAATCTTTTTATTGAAAGGTTTCAGCCCAATATTACGCAGGAGGAGGATGGTGGGGTCCTAACAAAGTGGCCAGTTACTGTAGGTAGAAAATACATCCAATTACTGGTATAAGAATGACTTTTCTTTAACAACCACTAATTAGTGTACATTAAATTCCTTTTTATGATACTAAAGAATTAGTGTAAAAATGGATTTAATATTGTTTCTTTAATAATACTAGTTAAATATTCAAATGCATATAACATCTCCTGAACCTATATATGTAATATATAATTTACTACTACCAAAATCAAGCCAGCTGTAAGTCCTTTCGAGGTAAGTAATATTTTGTAATAGTTAAAACAAAACTGATAAGAAAAACAGACGTTTAAAGTATGACTTATGTGTCTTACAGAATGATGTGTTGAAAGTTTAATCAGATATAAAATCTTCACTTGCTGGTGACAAGCATTTGTGATTGTTAAATTACCCACATGATAGAAAAAGCATTAAAAGCATCTAAGCTTCAAGGATGAGTCTAAGAATCAAAGCATTTATTTTATTTCATATGGTTTAACTTCTATAATAAAAATAGCTCATTATTAAAAGAAAAGACAAAATGCTAATAGAAAACTAGTATGCTTACCATAGCTGCATAAGTTAGTAGCATGGGCAAAAATATCAATGGAACTTGTAGAATGTTGAACAGAGAAAGGGAAACAAATGCAGTACTGGCATCCAAGACATTGCTTGGGTCAATGAGAACATACATAGCAAAACTGGCTAAAGCTACCTGTTGGTAAAACATTTATTCTTTGCCATATGCAAATTAAAGAAAATAAAACAAGTTAATTGAAAAAAAATAAAGTTTCAAATTTCCATTCTTTTGCTGTTAGTTTCTTCTCTATCTTGTTAAAATAAGTATTTTGATTAAGTAATTTCTGGTAATTTCTTTCCTTTTAGTTCTGACCAACATAAAAATTCATCAAGAACATGGCCTACTCTTCTTTACAAAAAGCATTTGTAAGCCTTTGTCGATTTTACTCAAATTGCAGTTTTATTATCCACTGAAATTTTATTGTAAATGTTAATTTCAATAGCAATCTTATAGAATAATATGTTTGGAAAAATAGATGTCTGTCTGTGCATTGCATATGAATATAAAGAAGAGAAAGAGAGCCATTCAAAAACCATGTATAAGTGTAAGGTCGACTGAGAGAAACTCTCATGGATGCATGTTATTTTCTGAATATATTATTTAAATTATAAAAGCAGCCCTTTTATACTCAAATATTTTTAATCATAATTTCTTATAATGCTATACAGCATAATAATGATTTTTTAAAGGCCAATTTTGTAGATTTTGTTTTTATTGGAAGGTGTGTTTAGTAATTTTCTAGAATTTTGTTTACAGCTTAAATGTTTTGATAAGTTCTCAAACTCTGTTGACATGTGTAACAACATGGATGTCTGATCAAGTTGTGCTGTTAATGAGTGCATAAAAAGAAATAACTAATTGAAACCTTTGAAGTTGGAGTGTGTACTCACAGAGTTAACTTTGATAGAAATTGTCTTTAGTTTTAAAAAAAACCTGTTTTAATGGCCAAATATTTAATTTTGTATGGTTAAATAAGAATGTGAATTGAGTGAAATACCACAATTCTATATATTTCATTACATTTGCACATGTTCTATGAGCTATGCAAGAACACATAATGTACCCACAATGGTAATCAAAGAACTAACATTTTATTACACACATCTGTTTTTTGAGTTACGGAACAGTAAAGAGGAAAATAGAGGAGCTTTATTTCATTTCAGTTCGTGAAAACCATTTAAGTTTATATGTTGATATCTTTGTAGCTAGCATCTAAAATGTATTAAAATCAATAAAAGATGAATCACAACAGTATCAAGTGAATTCCTTTACAACAAAAATGAACATCTCATTGTGACATAATATCACACCTATTATCAGTTTAATTATCATTCTCTGGCAGCTTAAACACCATACACAATTAGAGACAATGTCTCAGAAATACCAACTAATGTAAATCATAATAAAGCAGTTCTGGTTGAATTTAATCTGCTTGAAAAAATAACTATATTTTATAATATTATCATTTCATGTACAATTTTTATGTCACTTTATTTATCTTCCAAAAGTGCAGTTTATTTTGCAAATGATGCCAGATTATGAGATTTAAACAAAAGTGAAAGCAAAAACAATTTCTACTTAGATTAAATCAACAACTCTCAAAAGAAATTATCAATAGTAATAGCACAGGATTAGAAGACAATGTATGCATCTATGAACACAGTGTTACAGTCAGCAAGTATGGAAAACATGACCTCAAAAATACTAAAAAAAGAGAACAAAAAAACATACTTACCAGAAACGGAGCACATGTGAAAGCAAAGTATATAGCTGCTGAATAGTAAGACTGTGTTGTTAAAATACCTATTTCTTTTGCCCTTATATTTTTCACTTGTTTCTGGAATGATTTTTCCCACGCATAAAGTTTGAGGACTTTTATCCCATTAAGAATTTCGTTCATTAGCTTGATGCGTATGTCTTTCTCTTTCATTAGTTGAACCTACAAAATCAAGTGACAGGAAAAGGAAGTAAATGAATAAGCATAATTCTGTAAGTTATTTCCTTCACCACATTATTTTATAATTTCCTCATACAAATAAAAATTCAGCCTTACAAAGTAGGGTCATAAATAATGAAACATACCAAGTGTAGAATTTCCATCAAAGCACCATGTTAAAGCCATAACAAAATAACAATTTCTAACTGTTTGTTGAATTCAACGTTCTGTAGATAAATAAATGAAAAATTAAATATTTTATTTGTGTACTTTTCTGTGTTGTTTTGTAACTTATTTCATTAACATTATTTTAGTTATAGACTAATCTGCTTTATTTATTTATTTTATTGTAAGAAGTACTTTTAATAACGAAACATTACCATAGCTAAGCTTTTACATTAAATAATTTTGTGATTGAATTAATTTTTAGTTCTAATCTATCTAGGTACCTTATTTACTAGGTTGATTTTAGTTCTATTTCTTTTGTACCTTAGAGCAATATTTTTCTTCACATAAACGAAATAAAAACAAAAAATAATAAATTTTGGTTAACAAAAACTAAATTGTTTTAAAAATTAAAAGGTAATACTTAAATGAAATCAAATGTAAATCTAAATATATCTTCAAATTAAGTATTCTTTGATAGATTGTTTAGGCAGAGTATTCATCATAAATTAAATATCTCAAAACAGCAACAAAACAAGCATGTTTTTTTGAAAAACTAAATATCAAATTGTGGAATTAGGTTCCAGTTATAATGTACACATTAATTACTTCACATGATTTATGTAACCCTAATCTAGTACTTGATGATGCAGCCAATCTAGTTCCTCATGGGATTGGTGTTGAAATATCTATGGTCTCCTGACTTTTCTCCATCTACTTTAAGTAAATACAGGATGCACAAGCATATTTTACAGCCAAACATCTCTAATGTTCTCTGACTGTCCAGGAAACATGGCCAATGCAAGTGTCATGACTCCTGTGAGAGAAAGGGAAAGAAAAGTAATGCCTATTTGGCCACATTTCAACTATTTGCAAAGTAAAAAAAGAAAATGTTTGGTTGTGGGCTGCAGCATGCTTTTAGCTGTTAAGAACTCCACATTAAAAGTACATTTGGTCAAAAACCACCAACAAATCTGCAATGAATTCTGTATTGCTGTTGATAAGCAGAAAGAATAAAAAGAGCAAGGGATTTATCAAGGAATCCAGTGGCAAAGGTCAGTCAAACTTTAAACAAGAAAAACTGCTGGTCTTTCTGTCACTTATACAGTCATGTGAAAAAGTTAGGACACCCTATGAAAGCCTGTGTATTTTTGTAACATTTTTGGATACATAGATATTTAATCTCAATTTCAACAATACTGAGAGATTACAGGAATATAACTAAACAATTAAAACTGAAAAAAAAGACTTTTTGAGATCTTCTGTAAATGTAATTCTATGAAAATGCATATTCTGAGGAAAAAGTTAGGACACCCTACTCCCTAATAGCTAGTGTTACCCCCTTTGGTTGAAATAACTGCAGTGAGACGCTTCTTGTAGCCATCTACCAGTCTTTGACATTGGTCTGAAGAAAGTTTACCCCACTCTGCAATGCAGAATTCTTTAAGCTGTGAGATGTTTGAGGGGTTTCTTGCATGTACAGCCCGTTTCAAGTCACCCCACAGCATCTCAATGGGATTAAGATCTGGGCTTTGACTCGACCATTCCAGGACTCTCCATTTCTTAGTTTTCAGCCAGTCCTAAGTGGATTTACTGGTATGTTTTGGGTCATTGTC